>NC_092873.1:113042460-113362710 GCF_028372415.1 Notamacropus eugenii
AACTGTAGGTCATGACCCCATATGGGGCTGCAAATGGCCATTTAAGAGGCACTGAAGGGATTGTGAGTGGAAAAAGTTTAAGAAAACCTGAGCACAACCAGTTCCACTGTGTACAGTCAGCTTGTGCCATGCTGACTTATTTCTGTATTTTGATAAAGACCTCTTCCACTGAGACACATGGCAATGAAAGATAAATCATACTTCAGATTACAGGCAGGTTACTGTTGAGATCTAAGTTCCCTAGCTGTTAACTTCTGTGTACTTTCAAGGTTGTCCTTCATGATAACTAGTCTGCCCCCCTTTAAAGAGAATCAGAGTCTGTGGAACTTGTGTACTCAGTGTCAATTCTCCTGTGGCCCTCTGATTTGGATTTACATTCTTTGGGGAAAGGAGTTCCTTTTCTAATTCTCTAACTCTTAAGAACCATTTTCCCTCTGGTTACCTTGGAGATGAAAGTCTAATTAATCAATAAGTATTTACTGAGTACCTACTATGTGATGAACAATATGCCAGTGTGCTACACCAACATTGGATGATGTACCCCTAAAATCACCAGATATTTATAGTCACAGAGGGCTGGGCTGAGAGCCCTGACAGTCCTCTATGGCTAGCTTTTCTTCAAAGATCTTAAAAAAATTGGTGATTTGTCCCATGTGGCAGAAGAGGGATTAGAAATTTCAGCCCCTATGTTCCCAAAACATTTCTCCCTACCTGAGTCATCTAATGATTAACATAAACAACCTTCTCAAAATAGAGACCAGAAATGGATGTAACACTGTTCCAGAGCCAAATAAAGCTAATTCGAGGCTTCTGCCTCAAGGAAACTCAGTGACCTGAACATATTTTGATGAAATCAATTGCATATCCTCTGCTTACAGATGCAGCTAAGAAGATAACTCAGAATTTAAAGGTGCTCATTTCCCTAAGAGAGCAAAGCACATTTCCCATACTTTTACTTAAGGTTATGCTTGTTTCAGAATCATACAGCGGTCCTTTAGAATGGTGCCTTTTCATTTTCTTTTTCTTTCTTTTTTTAAAGAGACATCTATCTCATAGGCCCAGTGAAAGATAATTACTGGACAAAGTCAGTAAAATACATGGATAAAGAATACGAAGAAGGTTTAAACCTATTTTATCTTAACTAAATTACCTTTTCTTTTTACTTCCCCAAAGGACAGACAAGGTTAGGAAATATTTTATGTGACATACATTCTAATATGATCCACACCACTGCTCATCACTGCTACCTAACCATCCAGCCTCCCAAAGATATTAACATAATTGAAACTAGTGAGTGTTTTCCCCCCTAGGAAAGTAAGTACTTCGCTATCTTACAGGACTGTGTAGGATTTAAATACCAAACTCCTTCCTTTATATGAGATAAAAGTAAAAATGTACACTTTTTAAGATATAATAACTTTTCTTTAAGGTTGATATTATACATTTCCAGCAAGTGTACTTAAAATATATTTAATATATTAAATTGAACTCTTGTGGTAAGAAAGAGTGCCTGGATTTCTAATAAATGAGCACTCCTTTCTCACTGTAAGATAAGCAGCAAAGTATGTAAAAACATTTTAAGCTCTCTAGAGGGAAAGGTACTTACCACAACAGAAATACTTCATTCATGTTAGGTTAGGGGATTCATTGTCTAATTTAAGGAGGATAACAGAAATTATCTTTAGAGATACCTTCAATCGAATAAGTTCTCTAGTGCCTCATGCTGAAACAGTGGGAACTCTGATCTCAAAGTTATGTCAGTGGAACACAATACCTACTAAGGTAGGAGGGCTTTAAACACAGGTACAGCTATAGATCACTGGTCTGTAGGGCAAGGACTAGTCCAGTTAAGGGTAGAGGGGTGCCAGTAGATAACAAATTGTCTGGGTCGCTAAAATTCATAAAAAAAATTCTTAAAGGGTGAAGAAGTTATGACTTGCATTGGTAGAGGAAATGATCCAACCAATGAAATAATAAATCTTTTGAAATATTTAAGTGTGTAGTTGGTTAAGTTAGGGCAGCTAGGTAGTTTAGTGGGTAGAGTGCTGGAGTGAGGAAGACTCATCTTCCTGAGTTCAAATTTGGCCTTAAATACTTGCTAGCTGTGTGACCCCTGGGCAAGTTACTTGACCCTGTTTGCCCCAGTTTCCTCATCTGTGATCTAGATAAAAAACTAGTAAACCACAGCAGTCTTTGCCAAGAAAAATCCAAATGAGGTCACACAAAATTGGACAGGACTGAAAATGACTCAACAACAACAACAACAACAAAAACCTGGTTAAATCAAATCAAGTATTTTGATGTAATTGTTTATTTTTTGTTTCCAACATTCACTTCCCTAGGATTTTGAGTTGAACTTTTCTCCATTTCTCTCCTCCCTCCTCCCCAAGACACCATGCAATCTGATATAGTCTATATATATACATTCATATTAAGTATATTTTCACATAAGTCATTATGTAAAGAAGAATTGGAATTAATGGGAGGAACCACAAGGAAGAAGAAACAACAAAAGAAAAACAAAAAAGAGAACAAATAGTATACTTCCATACTGCATTCAGAATCCAAAGTTCTTTCTCTGGATGTGGATAGCATTTTCCATCATGAGTCTTTTGGAGCTGTCTTAAATTCTTGTATTGCTGAGGACGGCTAAGTCTATCAAAGTAGTCATGGCGGCTGTAACTGTATACAATGTTTTCCTGGTTCCACTCATTTCACTCAGCATCATATAAATCTTTCCAGGATTTTCTGAAGTCCACCAACTCAACATCTCTTATAGTACAATAGTATTCCATTACATTCATATGCCACAACTTGTTTGGGCATTCCCCAATTGATGGACATCCCCTCTAACAAGCATTCTTTAACCACTTACTCTTTACCAGCTCTGAGAAAGCAAAGACAAACAGGAAGATAGTCCCTGTTCTCATGAGAAGTTTACTTTCTAAGACAATAATAAAAGGGAGCTGAAAAGGGGAAGGGGTGGAAATAAAGATATCTAGTGGATAGGCATTGTCTAGAAAGCCTGGGAGGGTATCGAAGAACAAAAATATGGCTGGCCAGGGCCTTCATCTTAAAATGGAGGCTCTGGGATGAGAGGGAAAAAGAGAAGTAGTAGAAGAGTGAGAGAGATAGGGAGAAAAGGAGAGATGGAGGGGGGGAGGGGGGAGGGTAAGGAAGAGAGGGAGAGGGAGAGGGGGAGAGAGGGGGAGAGAGAGAGAGAGAGAGAGAGAGAGAGAGAGAGAGAGAGAGAGAGAGAGAGAGAGAGAGAGAGAGAGATCACATGGTAGAGGACACTTCCAATATTTGAAATCCAAGAGAGGAGTGAGCTTCTGTGGTGAAAAGGTTTCTGGGGTGTTGTAGAGAAAGTTCAGGAAAATTCAGGAGTGAAGTCCACCTCCTTTCCAGAGCTGAACTTCAAACATCCCAATCCTGCCACTGTCTCCAGTGCTGAGCCCCAGGCTTTGCTTCTTTCTCTTGTGGCTTGGGGAAGTGCAACCACTGTTTAATCCATGGAGTAGCTACTCCTTTTTCAGATGTTCACTAGGCTCTAATCACTAGGCACTCAAAATACAAATAGAAAGGTGAGACTCCCTACTCTCAAAGAATTCACATCCTAATAACAGAGATAACATATAAGAGATTTCAGCTGCAAGTCTAGTGGAAAAGTGCCATGGTCCATAGGATGCAATGGCCAAGCAGATAGTTATGGCTCTTCTTTAATATTATTTTCACTAATTCAATCATATTATTTTCTCATGTTGAACCATTTGACAATACCAAAGACTGATGGCTAGAACTTTCTTTTCTAAGTCTTCAATAGATGCGGCTACAATACGTCCAGGAACATCTGCCTGTCTTCATCTCCACAAGAGTCGCTTCCCAGGATGATGGCTGAGACTAGTGGACTCAAAGTACTGCCACTCCAAAGTCTGTTGGGTTAGAGTCCTGGGCTGTCTCCATCACAGTCTCAGGTCACAGATGGCAGTTTGATATTTTTTATTGGCCCATGTACCTCTTATCTCTCAGGATGCCTTGATACTTCAGCAAGGCTGGCTTGCCTGTGCTGTGGGTGATGGTTGGGATAGCTGTTCCCATTTCCATAGGAGTTATCCACCAAAATGATGGCTTTGAGGTCTGGGTTAGAAGCAGGACCCATAGACACTTCCTTTCTTTTGTTTTTAGTGATTATTTTGTTTGTTTTCAGTGTTCTATGATCACTTCCATATATCTTAGATTATTTTCCCTTCCTCCCTCTCCTTTCCCACTCCTTCTCCAAGACAGTTTGCAATCTTACATAGGTTCTACACATACATTCCTATTAAATACAATTTCACCACAGTCATTTGAATAGAAGAATTAAAATGAATGAGAGAAACCAGGCACTTCCTTTCCCAAGACTTTTGTGCCTAAATGGCCAGCAGATTCTTTCCATGGTTCACTGAAGAAAGATATTAAATAGAGCAAAGAACAGTGACTCTGTACTGTAGTCAGAAGATCTAAGTTTGAATCCTGGCTCTGATCCTTCCCACTTGTATGGCTTTAGGCAAATCACTTAACTTCTTTGACCCTCAGTTGTTTCATCAGTAAAGAGATAATAATGAGGAAGGTAGTTTCTTCTCCACAATGATTACTCTTCTCAAAGATAGCTCCGCGGGCTGAGTCAGAAGCAAGTCCATTGGCTTGGGGAGACATTGCCATTCCCAAGGATGTGGGTTTCAGGATCTTGGGCATCAAGATCCAGGGGAAATAATGGACAATGTAGTGATGTTAGTTTGACTTTCCTGGTACAGAGTGCCTCCTGTTTCTCCCTGAGGCTGTATTGATTTGAACAAAAGTCCTCTTCTGACTCTAAAGATAGTAACTTTTTCTACTAGGGCCATGTTTTCATCAGCTTGCATACTTCCTCTAGTGATGCTGACCATAACCTCTCCATGTCCTAAGAGATGGTATTTATGAGTTACTGTCTGAAAAAAAAAATCATTCCCTCCTGGTCAATTCTCTAGTGAACGCCATATTTAACTAGTTGGTCTTTGGATAGCAGCAAATATTGCTGCCCAGTTATCAGAAACTTTCTAGTTTGGGGGTAGGAGACTATGTGTTTTGGGGTTCTGCTAGTATGCCTATGGAGACTATAGGGTCAACTCAATACCATGAAGGAGAATAAGAGGAGGATTTTAGGTGAGGGCCAATTTGAACATTACTTAAATTAACATATGCATCATGGAGACACATCTTTAGTTAAGAACTTCATTTCCTGTTTAAGACTAGCTTCATTTGGCTTCTAAGTTTTCTCACAGAAGTAATGGGTTTTAACAGTCTCGCTCTTCTTAATTTAACAACCAATATTTTGTCTTCACATTTACTTCTAATAGCAAAAAATTACATTTTAGACATTCTAGAAGTCTATTTTTTACTCTCGAAGAGGCAAGTACATAACAAACTGTGCCACATCTTTCTAATTTTCTGAGGACTAAAGTGGGGACATTTGGCCTGCCAAAAATTAAAAACAAAGATATGTGGGTTTGGTATTAGAATAGTCTAACAATATGAATCCTTGAAAGACACTAAAACTTCCAGACATGGGATAAGTGGGCCATTACACCATCAATAATATCTTATATTCAGTGAAATGGAGACTTTTATAATCTTGTATTCACAATTTCGAGAACTCTAGGGTTCACTGAAGAAAGATTTTAAATAGAGCAAAAAGTACTTATTCTGTAATCAGATGACCTAAGTCTGAATCCTGACTAACTCTTGCCAGGTATATAGTTTTAAGCATGTCACTTAACCTCTTTGATCCTCAACTGACTCCTCTGTAAAAGGAGATAATAATATTTGCCTTTTGCCTATCTCAAAGGACTATTGCGAGCATCAATTTCAAAAAACAAAACAAAATAAGAACTTCTCCCAATGGAAGCATACATGGAACCATTTGAGACTAATTTTCTTCTTCTCTCTGCCCTAAGGAGTTTGTTTTATTCTTAGTATAGCTCTCAAAGTCTACTCTCTAGGTAGGCCAACTTGGTCTGGAACACTCCTATGATTTTAATTCGTTTAGAGTAAGCGAGGTAAGTTTGGTCCAAATCAGGCACCTCCAAAACACTCTTCTTGTTCACAAACCCTTGAAACCAGAAGTGGATTCATCCTTGAAATTTGACAAGGACATATCGACTGGCGTATGTAGAAGACAGGGCATAGTCTAGTGCTTTGGAATTTGTCAAACAGCCCAAGTAGAAAGAGTGCCTGAGACGTTGGACCATTCTCGTTCACATCATTTTGACACCAGATTCAACAGAACTAAGGACTAGGGCTCCTTACTCAGCAAATTTTGGCATTCAAAATCACAGTAGAGTCATGTCAAAATGAGAGGTGAGGTAAAGAAGCATTTCCAGACACCTTTATTACATCAATGATAATTTGACACAGAGCATGTGAATAATGTCACATACAAACTCAGAAGATTATTATACTTCAATTATGGTATATTCCAATTACCCTTCTGTGTTTACTACTCTATTACTTAAACATCCAACATGGCTTTTCAAAGAAATGTGATATGTCACAGAATTTAAGAAATAAAAGGAATATAGTCACCATTTAATATAACCTACATTTGAAGGGAATTTTCACTGCAACATACTCAACAAGTGTGTAGCCTCTGCTTGAAAACCTTCAAGAAGGGAAAAACCACCACCATTCTACTTTCAGACAACATTAATAATTGAGAAGTTTTTTTTCCCTGATATCAAGCTACTTTTGCCTCTTTTACCCATTTCTCCTGGTTCTGTCCTCTGTGGTTAAACAAGTCTATCCATTATTCCACAAAGCAGCTCTTATAATACTTCAACACAACTATTACATCCCCCTTCAGGATCTTCTCGTATCCAAGATAAACATCTCTAATTCTTTCAATTTTTATTCATTTTACATGAACTCAAGGCCATTCACCAACCTAGTTGCCTTCCTCTGGATGCTCTCCAAAATATCAGTCTTTCTTAAACTGTGGTGCCCATAACTAAGCAAAATATTCCAGATAATGTCTTAAGGAAGCAGAATACAATGGGGCCATCAATTACTTGTGATTAGAATCTGTCTCCTTTAATGTAACCTAAGAGACATTTTTTCCCTGATAACCACATCATACAGCTGTTTTACATTTAGCTTACAGTTTACTAAAACCACTAGATCATTTTTAATCAAAGTGTTGTCTAACCATGCCTCCTCCACCTTTTATTTGAGAAGTAGAGTCTTTGATTTGTTCTAAAAGCATCTGTTGTGCACCAATTTTAAAGTTTATGTGATTCCTGGGGCTTTGCAGTCATAGAATCATAGAAAAGGCTGAGGTTGAAGAGACAGGTTGCCTAGACCAACCTACAACTGAAGGATGAATTCCCCTCTATGATATCCTAACACACATCCATCTAACTTACTGGAAACTTCCAGTAATGAATAATACACTATTTTTCAAAGTACTTCACTTTTTACTTGGACAAGTTTAATATTTAGGACATTCTTTTTTAAAGAATATTTTATTTTTCCAATTACATGTAAAATAATTTTTAACATTCTTTTTAAAAATTTGAGTTCCATAGTCTCTCCCTCCCTCTGTGAGATGGAAGCAATTTGGTATGGGTCATACATGTGCAATCATGCAAAACATATTTCTATATTAGTCATGTTGTGAAAGATAACACAGATGAATAAAAAGAAACATAGAAAATAGTCTACTTTAATCTGCTTCCAGACTCCATCAGTTCTTTCTCTGGAGGTGAACACCATTTTTCATCATGAGTCCTTTGGAATTATCTTGGTCATTGTATTGATGAGAATGGCTAAGTCATTCACAGGAGATCATTGTACAATATTGCTGTTAGTATCTGCAATCTTTTCCTGGTTCTGCTTCCTTCACTTTGCATCAGTTTATTTATCCAGGTTTTTCTGAAAACATTCTGTTTATCATTACTTATAGCACAATAGTATTACACTACAGTCTTATTCCATGACTTGCTCAGTTATTCCACAATCGATGGACATCCCCTCAATTCCCAATTCTTTGTCACCATAAAAGGAGATTCTATAAATAATTTTGTACATATGGGTCCTTTCCCACTTTTTAAAAATCTCTTTGGCATACATACCTAGTAGTGGTACTGCTGTATCAAAGTGTATGAACAGTTGTATAGCCCTTTGGGCATAGTTCCAAATTGCTCTCCAGAATGGTCGATTCAGTTCACAATTCCACCAACAGTGAAGTAATGTCTTAATTTTCCCACACACCCTTCTAAATTCATCATTTTCCTTTTCTGTCATATCAGCCAGTCTGATAGATATCTCAGAGTTGTTTTAATTTGCATTTATATGACCAAAGTGATTTAGAGCTTTTCTTTCATATGAGTATAAATAGCTTTGATTTCTTCATTTGAAAACTGCCTGTTCACATCCTTTGACCATTTATCAATTGGGAAATTACTTGTATATTTAGGACATTCTTCCAACCATTTATCTTAGTTCTCCACAGTAATGAATTCTTTCCTTCCCAAGTTCTTTTTGCCCTTTGGCTAGACATTCACAGTTCCATCGATAGGATCATGAGACACAGTTTCAAGATTCTCTAACATCCTAAGCCTCATTTTCAAACATTTCCGTTTGTCAGGTCTGACTATGTATGTTGTTCCCAAAACATGGCACCCAGTACACTAAATGCAAATTCCCCAGGTGTGTCCTAAATGCTGAAACTATCAGCTATCTCATTTGGACACTGAACTAAAGAAAAAATACAAATGAAACCATAATTTCATCTTTGAATCACTGCAGTAAGGTAATTTACAGGGGTTTTCTTTACAACAACCTTATCATTACTCCCATCTTACAGAGGAGAAAACTCAGACATGGAAAATTTTTGTTCCTTGCTTACAATCATACAATTATTTCCTAGTGCAACTATGACACAATACTTGATTATCTAATGGCTTCCCCTATATTCTTGCACTGCTTCTCCTTTGTATTGGATTGTTAGGCCATCTCTAATAAGCTCACCGAGACAGATATTTTGTTTGCTTCAGTACCTAGGACAGAGCATGTCACACTAAGCAGTAAATGCTTGATGAACTGAATTGTCCATAGATAACAAACATATTCTCAAAAATTCTATAACATTCTTAGGCCTAACGGATACTTGCTTAACAACTCTGAAGTTTAAATACAATTGATACAAATTAAAACTTTTCTATCAATAGCAAATGTCCTTCTTCAAATGTTTCAAAAAGACAAAAACCAAGACAGTCAAAACAAAAAAGAAAAAGAACATATCAAGGAACAAATATATCTACTACTCTCAAGTTAAAATTCCAAAAAGCAAATGTTTATCATTAAGCACTCAAATTGTAGAGAACTCCTCAGTCACTAAAGACCTGGGTTGAAGTCCCCTCTCTGATATATGTTGTTTATGTGACCCAGAGCAGTTCCCTTAAACTCTCATCTCCCTAGGCAATTCTTTATGATTATAAGTTGCAGTACAGTTGCTGATCCACTGTGGTAGAATGTATTTTCTACCCAGGAGTCCTCCGTACCAATGAAATCACCAAAGCACATACACATACACACACAAAGGATACTTACTATGTGCTGATACTGTTTGAGGCACTGTGGAGTTCTAATAGAAATACAAGATATGGGGCCTACCTTCCAGCTGCTCCCAATTTTTCACTAACCTCCACCTTCCTCTTCAACACCCCCACATTTCCTTACAATTCTGGTGAAAGGCCAATAATTTAAAGTGAATGTTAGGTTACAAGAGTAGGATAGGATGGGAGAGACTGTTTTTTGTTGCAGGTTTTGCAAAGAAAACAATCCAACATATATTTATACAAAGGCACTCAGTGGCAGTGCAATTAACTTTGTAAGTGGAGCTGTGCTTTGCCTGACAGATCAAGGCTATTTGAAGTCAATGCAATCAATTATATAAGTAGGTATATCAGGCAGATTTTTAGATGCATGTTATATCAATGAGCTGTTACACACACACACACACACACACACACACACACACACACATACACACACACACAACCAACAGTCCTTCAGAGGCAGGGCATTGCAGCTGCCAGAACCTACCCTGAGATATTGATAACAAAAGTATTGAGTGAAGCTGGTGGGGGTTGGAGGGAGAAGACAGTAGAACTGGGAAAACCAAAGGAGGAATTAGGGCGGGAGTTCTTACCTTGGGCATGAAAGGGTTCTTGGAGTGATTTAAATGGTTCTGAAATTTAAGGGGGAAAATTTAGGGGAGGGTGGGAAATCATCCTTTTTTTGCTAACCTATTGTTGAAATGTAGAATTTCCTTCAATTGCTTAAAAACATTATTCTGAACGGGAATCTATAGGTTTCACCAGCCTGCCAATGGAGAATAGTTGATGATCCACGGTGGTAGAGTGTATTTTCTACCCAGGAGTCCTCCATACCAGTGAAATCACCAAAACACATATACATACACACACAAAGGATATGTACTAAACAATTCACAAAAAGAGTTTAAGAACCCCTAAATTAAGGAAGATGAGTGGTGTAGATAGATTTTTCAACTGACTAGTATTTAGCTGAATTGTCTAAAATTATATTAAAGAACCTGGACTCATTCTACTGAGAGGCAGAAGAGTAGATGAGGCCCATGACATCACATTATCAGGGTTATTGAATAGTCCTGGTTGTTAATATCCCTCCAGTTATCATGTAATGCATGTGACTCTAATCAAGCAGCCTGACTTTTCTCTATCTAAAGATGCTGGGAAGAGGGTGACTAAAACTGGCCTGACATCACAGCACCACAGCACCTGGGTTTGAATCCCGTCTTCCACACACAACCTGTGCAACTTTGGGCAATTCAATTCACCTCTATGGGTGTCAGCTTGCTCATCTATAAAATGGGGGAGTTAAAGTAGATGAGCTACAGGCAGCATGACATAGTGGATGGGGTTTAGACATGGAGATGGAAAGATCTAGGTTCAGATTCTGCCTGAGATACTCACTAGCTGTGTAACCTCAGGCAAGTCACTTAACCTCTCTGTACCTCAGTTTTCCTATCTGAAAAATGGAGTTGAACTCAAACAATTTCCTCTAAAGTCCCTTCTGGCTCTACACCTTTGATTTTCTGCTCTTTCAGGTCACTTTCAGCTCAAAGTCTATGATTCTACTAATTGGAGTGGGTAAGGAGCAGAAAAAACAAGTATTTACCTTGGACTAAATTTGTTTATAGTTGATGTAACAAGATTACCAAAAGAAGTTAATTCACAATCCCATTCCTTTCATGAGCCTCTAGAAGCAAAAGCAAATAAAGGAGTAAACAATGACAGGAAAGAATCAGAGGTCAGGGATGGCTAGACAAGATGACTTTCTACCTAGGTAGATAAAAGTCTCAGTGAATAAAAACTAGAAAGAGGGAACAATATGACTCCACAAGAGGGACACAAGAATGACAAGGTGATGTATGACCCAGGAGGGAAGTCAATATCAGCATTTCTCAATTGATCCCAATGAAACATTACACTAAGCATGGAACCATCATTGCTTAACGATAACAAGTAAAATAGAAAAGGAGGTATTATTGTAAAGGCTGATATGACTGATGAGATTCACCTGACTATTGCAGAAGAAGTTCTATGAAGCTTATACTGAATAAAAATTTATCCAATGAATAATCAAATGAAAATAGTACAAGTACAAAGAAATTCAAATGTTGGATTTCCCCCAGAGAACTGAAGGGCATTTTGACTGGTTAAGTTAAAGGTGTTTCCCTTTCAACCTTTCAAGATGAATAATGCACCTTTTAATGAAGCATATGCATTTTATTATAAAGATATATTCATTGTTTTTGGTATAGGTATTCTCTACAAAAAGGGAACAGAGAGTACAGTAAATTTATTTGAAATAACAAGAAACAAGACTGACATAGGTAATGACAGATATCTATGAAAAGTAAAATCTCTACTTCCCATGACCAAGTACTGTAGAATAGAAATTCTCAAAAGAGACACTACTAACTTCCTGTTTCACCAACAAGTAATGTGGAAAGAGTGCTGGGTTTGGAGGGTGAGAGACCCTTACTTCAGATTTCCACCATTCCAGAACTTCTCTATGCTTTTATTTATTTATTTATTTTTGTAAAATGAGGAGGGTGAGGACTAGATGATCTCAAATACCTCTTCTAGCTCTAAATTTATACTTCTATATTCTATGAGCTTAGAGATAGATGAGAAGGGCACATTAAGTGAATGGATGCAAAGGGGAGTTCAGTTATTTAGAGGCAAATGAACTGGGATCAACTATTAAGAAAAATGAAAATAAACCTTTTACATATTATTTTAGGGTTTTCCAACAACCTGGGAGATAACTAACACAGGTGTATTATCTTTATTTTAAAGAGGGAAAAGCTGGAGACCAGAGAGGTTGTGGCTTGTCCAAGTTTACCCAGCTAGCAAATGTCCAAACCAGAACTGAAGTTCAAATCTTTTCTTTCCTAATCAAATATTCTTTTCATATAATGCTAATAATGATACTAATACTACTAATAACAGCTAACAAATATATGGTGTTTTAAAGTCTGTACCTTTATGTCCTCTGTCACATATTTCTTCCTTGTCTCTTTTCCTCTCTACTGACTTGTTACGTGAATGTCTATTTATGCCCAGTTCTAATGGTAAATGTACTATGGGAAAAAAATAGACAGTTATATTTTTTACTTCAAGAAGTCTGGAGTACTTTCACTAGCTACTCTTTGGGATGAAGTGAAATGAGCTGTTGGCTAATTTTTTTTAACAAAGCAAAATGGAAAACTTCACCTTGATACAAAGAAAAAAAGCTTCTTAACAATTAAAGATGCCCCAAAGTGAAATCAGTTTCAATGGAAGAAAATTAAATTTCTCAATAATTAATACCTTCAAAACAAAGACTAGAGAACGACTCAATTTTATTGTACAAGGTTATAAGATCATAGATTTATAACATCCCAAGTCCTCATTTTATAGATGAGGAAACTAAGTCAGAGAGATATTAGATGAATTTCCCAGGATCACATAGCCAGTAAATGTCTAAGGCAAGATTTGAACTGAAGATCTTCCAAACCTCAAGTCCAACACTCTAGCCACTGTGTCATCTCATCTCTAAACCTTGAGTCTAAGGGAATTCTTTTTCAAATAGAAATTGGAGTAAAGGGCCTCTGAGGTCCCATCTAACTATGAACTCTTTTAATTCTGTGATGGGGAACTTTATTTATTTATTTTTTTAATTGATTGATTAATTAATTAATTAATTTAACTTTTAACATTCATTTTCACAAAATTTTGGGTTCCAAATTTTCTCCCCTTTTGTCCCCTCCCCCCACCCCATCTATACCCCTTTACCTGTATTTCTTATTTCCTAGTGGCAAGGACAGTACTCGACAGTTGTTCCTAAAACTTTGAGTTCCAACTTCTCTTCATCCCTCCCTCCCCACCCCTTCCCTTTGGAAGGCAAGCAATTCAATATAGGCCATGTCTGTGTAGTTTTGCAAATGACTTCCATAATAGTCATGTTGTGTAAGACTAACTATATTTCCCTCCATCCTATCCTGCCCCCAATTACTTCTATTCTCTCTTCTGATCCTGTCCCTCCCCATGAGTATCGACCTCAGATTGCTCCCTCCTCCCCATACCCTCCCTTCCGTCATCCCCCCTGCCCTGCTTATCCCCTTATCCCCCACTTTCCTGTATTGTAAGATAGGTTTTCATACCAAAATGAGTGTGCATTTTATTCCTTCCTTTAGTGGAATGTGATGAGAGTAAACTTCATGTTTTTCTCTCACCTCCCCTCTTTATCCCTCCACTAATAAGTCTTTTGCTTGCCTCTTTTATGAGAGATAATTTGCCCCATTCCATTTCTCCCTTTCTCCTCCCAATATATTTCTCTCTCACTGTTTGATTTCATTTTTTTAAAGATATGATCCCATCCTCTTCAATTAACTCTGTGCACTCTGTTTCTATGTGTGTGTGTGCATGTGGGTGTGCATGTGTGTGTGTGTAATCCCACCCAGTACCCAGATACTGAAAAGTTTCAAGAGTTACAAATAATGTCTTTCCATGTAGGAATATAAACAGTTCAACTTTTATAAGTCCCTTATGACTTCTCTTTGCTGTTCACCTTTTCATGCTTCTCTTCATTCTTGTGTTTGAAAGTCAAATTTTCTTTTCAGCTCTGGTCTTTTCATCAAGAATGCTTGAAAGTCCTCTATTTCATTGAAAGACCAATTTTTCCCCTGAAGTATTATACTCAGTTTTGCTGGGTAGGTGATTCTTGGTTTTAGTCCTAGTTCCTTTGACTTCTGGAATATCCTATTCCATGCCCTTTGATCCCTTAATGTAGAAGCTGCTAGATGTTGTGTTATCCTGATTGTATTTCCACAATACTTGAATTGTTTCTTTTGAGCTGCTTGCAATATTTTCTCCTTGACCTGGGAACTCTGGAATTTGGCCACAATGTTCCTAGGAGTTTCTCTGTTTGGATCTCTTTTAGGTGGTGATCTGTGGATTCCTTGAATATTTATTTTGCCCTCTGGTTCTAGAATCTCAGGGCAGTTTTCCTTGACAATTTCATGAAAGATGATGTCTAGGCTCCTTTTTTGATCATGGCTTTCAGGTCGTCCCATAATTTTTAAATTGTCTCTCCTGGATCTATTTTCCAGGTCAGTTGTTTTTCCAATGAGATATTTCACATTATCTTCCATTTTTCCATTCTTTTGGTTTTGTTTTGTGATTTCTTGGTTTCTCACAAAGTCATTAGCCTCCATCTGTTCCGTTCTAATTTTGAAAGAACTATTTTCTTCAGTGAGCTTTTGAACCTCCTTTTCCATTTGGCTAATTGTGCTTTTGAAAGCATTCTTGTCCTCATTGGCTTTTTGAACCTCTTTTGCCAATTGAGTTCGCCTATTTTTCAAGGTGTTATTTTCTTCAGCATTTTTTCGGGTCTCCTTTAGCAGGGTGTTTACTTGTTTTTCATGCTTTGCTTGCATGTCTCTCATTGCTCTTCCCAGTTTTTCCTCTACCTCTCTAACTTGATTTTCAAAATCCTTTTTGAGCTCTTCCATGGCCTGAGCCCATTGAGTGGGCTGGGATACAAAAGCCTTGACTTCTGTGTCTTTCCCTGATGGTAAGCATTGTTCTTCCTCATCAGAAAGGAAGGGAGGAAATACCTGTTCACCAAGGAAGTAACCTTCTATATTCTTATTTTTTTCCCCTTTTCTGGGCATTTTCCCAGCCAGTGACTTGACTTCTCAGTATTCTCTTCACACCCACTTTGCCTCCAGATCCACCCAGCCAGCGCTTAGGGTCTGAGATTCAAATGCTGCTTCCCAGCTTCAGGGCTTCGGGAGGGGCAGGGCTGCTATTCAGTGTGACATGAAGTTCAGGTGCTCAGGTGGGGGCAGGGCCACCACATGGGGCTCAGTTCCCTCAGGGGCTTTATGCAGAGACCTTCAACAATGGATCTGGGCTCCTGCCTGCTTGGGGAGCCAATGGGGCACTTTATCAGCTCAAAGTGATTTAATATGAAATAACTGATTGTGTCATATGCTTTATAAAATCAGGACCAATTTATCAAAGTACAGGTAAGCATATTAGCTTTTGGAAAGGTTATTATTTTTGGACTCCAGAGACCCATTGAGGCAGAAGATATCAATCCAAAATGAGGGAAGGATGTAAAAAAGCAAGAGTTGTAAGTAGAAGAATAGATGGACAGGATCCATATACTATTTTTCCTCCTTCCTCTTTTCCTCCTTTCTTTTGTTCTTGTCCTTCATGTTCTTATTTTTCTTTTATAACTGACATAATTTGATGTTGTAAAAGACCATTCCTGTTCTCTTTTCCCTGTTCTGTGACACCAAATTCTACTATCTTCTCTGAAGTGCTTACCATCATGGTCAAAAAACAAAATTCCTTGGGTCAAAAAATGAAAGCCTCTACAAAAATGTACATGTTATCTCAGTGTGGTCTTGGACATTATTCCAAGCTAGTACCTAAATACATATTAATTAAACATATTTGCTAGTTTTGGAAACAACACAGCAAAACTATTGGATAATGGGGCCACTAAATAAGAAAGTTTTACTGCAAGATAGCTGAAACCAATATGAGGGATGATGGTGGAGATACCCATATGAGGTTGCCTAGTTCATAAGATCTTAGATCTAGAATTCAAATGACCTTAGATACCATCAAGTTCAATCTTCTAATTTTATAGATGAGTTGATGGAGGTTTCTGTGCCACAGAAAGAATGGTAATATGAGAAAATGAGCACCTATAGAAGAAGAGGATGAATATTTCCAAATTTTGACCAGGACCAGCCAGCCTTGTAATGCCTGTTATGTAAAACGAGTGAGCAGCATTTGTATTTTACAAAGATGGACATACTAGCACTGAAAAGTAAAATATAAATAGTATATGAAATATATTAGACTCTTCTAACCTTAATATGAAAAATGATGACAGACAAGACTATACAGTTTCCTGGGGTGTGGCTTGTGGACAATGTTGTCTTTGTTTGCTGGGGGTTTGGGGGGCAAGGGAATTTTTTTTGTCATCTGAAGCATCATAGTATACAAAGATGAAGGGGATTGTTTTCAAAACTATGAAGTACTGTTAGGCATAGTGGTACTGTGTTTGACATTTGAAGTTGGCAGGGATAGGGAAAAGGCAGATATATAGCGTAGAAACTGGCTGCCTCTGATCTAATTTCCCCAAAAAAATGAAGGCAACTGAGAAGTCCATGTAAACCAAATGACCAAATGTGTCTTGGTGAGTTGGGAACACACAAATGGAATTTTTTTAGTTAAAATTTTTGACTTTTTGAAATAAAAAAAAAAAGCCTATAAAGCCACTGTCTTTTTTCCCACTGGAAATTGTCAAAATTAAGAGAGAGGAGATTTTCCAGTGGGATGTTCCCCTGTTAATATGTTCTCCATGCCAAGATAGCTTTCTCTTACTCCTTAAGCTCTGCTTCCCTGGTCTGTCAGCAGATCCATCACTCAAGACTTAAGTGCTGCAGGCACCATCACTTCTCAGAAGAAACATCCATGAAGTCAAGGAGCATTTGCTTTTCACCCTGTTTTTTTAATCCTTGCTCTAGATGGAGACTGAGAGAAAGTGCTTTGAGAAATAAAATTTAAAAAAAAAACACAAAAAACAAGTGCTTGTTCCAGATAGTAATGATGTCATAGAACTCTGGGGAGCATTGAGATCTGTCTCCAGGGACATCCTATCTCCCCTAAAGGTGCCCTCATTTTCTAGAAAACACGCTGACTTTTATTGCCACAAATATATTATGTTTTCAATTGGCCTCATTCTCCCCAAGAGAAGGAGAAAAGACATTCTCTGAATGGGTTAAATCATGAAAAAGCAATACTGGTGTTCTTTTGCATTGTAACATGCATTATAAATGCAAAATATAAAAGATTCTGTTTTGATTATTTCTTATCATTGCCCTCTATGGCAAGTTAATGATTTTTGTTTCCACTGTTCAGAGAAAGGAACTGAGATTCTCTTTCTCTTTTATTTTTACAGAGAAAATCACTGGCAACATGTAAACCCTTGCTCACAGCTCTGTCATGAGCTACCTTGGTCTCAAGGGCTGAGTCACAACCTACAAACAAACCAATATATCATATTAACAAAAAATAAAAAGTATGCCCCTGAAGCAATAATGTATATGACAGGTAAGTTTTTTTTTATGGAGAAGACAAAGTTGGTTAGGGAAAGGATCTAGAGAACTTTGTCTTGTCTGGGGGAATGACCCTGAGTGGGGTACAATAATGAGAAGTATGAGCAGCAGAGGCCAGGATAAAGGTATGAGGTACATCAAGGAGGTATGTGGGAACTGAACAATGAAAGAAAAGCTGCAATGGCAGGGTGCACTGAAGAAAAGTAATGCATAGGTATGTGAAAACTGTGGATAGAACTTCCTTTATTTTCAGTCAGGAAATAAAAAGGTTAAATCAGTTATTTTTATTTCATTTTAACTAAATGGATGTGTCATCACTATTATACTCAGACCACAGGGACACTGTCACAAATAAACATGAAGGTGACCTAATAATACAAGGGAAGAATACAAGCTTTCTCTCATTCCACCCTCCACCCTCACTCTGACTCCCAATATGGTCCCTTTACTCCATATCTTTCAAATGGGCATGTTCTTTTCTCAGTGGCTAAATTAAGGGTACCCAGTTGGCATGCTCTCTGCTCAATGATTGCATTAAGGGAGTCTGAGATTCTCAGGAGATCATCTGAAAAGTATTAATTCCACATTTTTTTTATCTATACCCAGGGAAAGAGGGGGAAGGAAAGGGCAAAATCCCTATTCCAGGTTCAGATTTCCATTGTCCCACCTTCCGTAATGATAGTATTGATTCCACATGAGAATGTAACACCCAGTCCATTGATTGGGTAATGGCCAGACAAACACAAGATATTAGAGGCATACAAGAAAACCTGCATGAAATGATAGTAAATGAAGTAAGCAGAACTGGGTGAACGATGTGCATGATCACATAGATGAAAGGAATTCTGAAAGGCAGCTGAATTTTGATTACTCATAAGGAACAATTTTTGCTCTGTGGTACTGATGATGAAAAATTATTTCCATCTTGGTACACATGTGGGAGACTACTTGTACAGAACGCTGCCTACCCTTTTAGTTATAACTGCTGTGTTTGTTGGTGTAATCCCTGTTCTGGGCCAAGGTCAGAGCATTTTCTATAAGACTGTCCTAACTGATAAAGAGAACGGTGGTGTGATTTTTTTGTCCGTATGTAGCATTCTTAGTTCTAGACTCTAGGACAGACTTCAAGTATGGAGAGAGACAGGGAGAGAAAGGGAGTTAGGGAAGGAAGGGGAGGGTGGGAGAGAGAGACAAAGAGAGACAGAAAGTGAGAGTACACACAGAGAGACCAAGACAGAGGTATGTATACAGAAAAACAGAGAGAGAGAAAGAGACAGACAGACAGATTTTGGAAATGGCAGATCTGTAGATGAGTCTAGGTCAACATGCCCCTGATTTTCAGCTTGCCCCCCAATATAGTTAAAAGTACACTAAACTTTGGGGACATCCTACGTATATGACTAACAGCCTTCCAGAGCCAAGTTCTGCTTACTTCATCCTCCATCAATTTATGTGGGTTTACTTATTTTCCTCTAAATGTCTTGTGTTTGTCCAGCCATTATCCAATCAAAGTGGTGGGTGTTACATTCTCATGCAGAATCAGTAATATCACTAGGGAAGGTAGGATATTGGAAATCTGGACTAGGAATAGAAATTTTGCCCTTTCCTCCCCATGTCATAATATAAATGCATATATACATAAATATATATTAAACACATATACATACACATAGGTATGCATGTACTATACCATACTATATACATATGTAAATATGTACATATACCATACACATGTACATGAACTATATGTATACTACATACTATAGTATATATTATATACATACTATACCTATACATATGTACATGTACAGATACACATGTATATATGCCTATGTATGTATGTGGAGAGAGAGAGAAATACAGTGACTTGCACATAGTAAGTTAATGGAAATAAAATAAATGCTTTATCCGTGTATGTAGATATACATTTTTTGCAGTTACAAAGATCTGAAAATCACTTAAATGTACAACAGTGGGTAAAGGGCTAAAATAACCCATGGTTTAGCAATATAATGGGATACTGTAATATGATTAAGATAATAAATATAAGAATTAAGGAGTAATCTGCCAAAGTATATCAATTCAAAGTGAAGAAAGTTGATTCTCAATAATAGCATAATACTAAGACTATGAAAATTTTAAAAGTGTAATCACAAATACAGAGTTGAATGGAGAAATAGAACAGAAGGGAATATGGAGGTACTAACTAATGAGGAGTTATGGATATGTTGTACATATAAATTATTTTAAAAAATATAAACAGTGTTACATGTAGGCTTATCTGATTGTATTGTGCATTAAAATACAAGATCATGTTTAAAAAGAACCTGACAATTCATGCAGCTAAACTGAAAGTTATCTACATGTCCTATTTTAATTAGAATCCTAGCTTCACTGTCTAAGGTGGGAAGTCACTTTTGTAGATTAGCACAAGGCTGCATCTGGGTCCAGGGAACGTTCCCTGGGGAGTTCAACACTCACTGATTCAATTTAGTGGGAAGTGTTAGTGCTTAAACCATAGCAGAGACTGAAACAATAAGCTTCACAGACGTTTCTGCAGCAGAAAGAACTACTTCTTTCTGCTTCCAATGGGTCAGGTGGAATCATCTTTTACATCCCAGCCTAGACAGAGGCCACATTCTGAGCTTCTACAGTGTAGGCCAGCCTTTCAAAACTTTATTTTTATCAGCTCAAGGACAGTAGGAGTTGGCAAAGGAGGCTAACGTTTTGTGGTGAGTAGTATAAACAACATCTACTCTCATTAACCCCAAGTGATGAGAACTGGAGCACTAGACTTAGACAAGTTCTTCAGTACCATCTCTTTTGAAATTCTCATTTAATGAAGAAAATGAGAGCTGGGGGCGGGGTGGGGGGAGGGTGTTATAAAACTACAACTACAAGAGACCTCAGGAATCACCTAATACAACCCTTTCATTTCATGCTTGAGGAAACTGAGGTCCATGGAGGTTAACCATCTCTCCCTAGAACATAGGGGGAAGTGTCAGGGTAAGATCTGAATGTAGGTCCTCTGACTAGAACCAGTACTTTTTCTATTACACCAAGTTACTCAATTAGTATATATTGAGTGCCTCTATATTGTATATTGAGTGCCTACCATGTGTCACTATGTTAACAATAGAGATACAAAGAAGGCAAAAAATGTTCTAGCCTTCAGGGAGCTCGTATTTTAATAGAGGATATGACAACATGCAAATGACTATGTCCTCTATGTGCATGTGTGAACATATGTATATGTGTATGTACATACATACATACATATTTATATGGAGAGAGAGAGTCATCTCAGAGAGAAGGCATTGTGTATATGTAGAGGGAGACAGGAAAAGAGGAAATAATCAAAGAAGGAGAAAAGGAAGGGAGAAAGAAAGAAAAAAAAGAAGGGAGGGAAAAACAATCATTTACTAAGTACCTACTATGTGCTAGGCACTGTGCTTATAACTTTACAAATATTATCGAATTTTTCTCTCATAACAACTCAGGGAACTAAGTGCTATTATTAGCTCCATTTTACAGATGAGAAACTGAGGCAACAAAAGATAAGTTATTTTGGAAGTGTCGTATGGCTTTTCTAAGTCTAAAGTTGTATTTGAATGATAAGTCTTCTTGAGTCAGTCCCAGCACTCAATTCCTTCTACCACCTAGTTGCCTCTAACTGAGCAAAGCCTCCTGTAGAAGGTAAAATCTGAGCTGAGTCTGGAAAGAAGTCGAGGAAGCTAAGCAATGGAGATGAGAAGGGAGACCACTCTAAGCATGTAAGAAAAGTAATGAAAATCCCTAGGGGTGGAAGATTGAGTGTCACTTGGAATGGTACCAGTTGTACAGGATCCATAGCTATTTTTGGGAGCCTATTACCCACTAACCATGAAACACCAGCTCCTGCCTTCAATGAATATTTTTTTGTTTGTTTTATTTTATAGCCAAAATTCCAGACTTGAAATAAGTATATCCACTATAGGCTCATAGGGCTCAAAGCTAGAAGGGACCTCAGAAGCTATTTAGTCTTCAACAGCTCCCTCTTCCCCATGAGGAAATTGAAAGAGACAAAGTGATTTGTTCAAGGTCACACAGCTAATGACAGAGTTGGTACTTAATTCCATCTATTCTGACCTCAAATCAGATGTTCTTAACACAACACTCATGCTTTCTGTAAATAAGGGGCATGAATACAGTTCTCTCATATTCTACATACTTCGACAGTCTGTACATAGACAGCTTTAAAAACAACGTTTGTTTGGCAGGCTATCTATTCATTTTCAAAGTGCAGGCCACCTACTCATTATCAAGAAAGAGTTTGCATGTCTTATTTGTGGTGTCTTGCAGTTTGATGGAATTTTTGCTAAAATGTAATAATGTAAAACTGGAGGGCTCCTCAAAATTTGGGATGGGAATGAAAATTGTTATGATAGCAAGATAATTGGGCTGGGAATCAGAAAACCTAAGTCCTTATCCTGGCTCTGACACTTACTATATGTATGGAATTACTTCACAGTCTGGGACCCAGGCACCTCATATGCAAAATAGTAAGACTAGACTAGATGGTCTCTCTGGTCCCTTCCACCTCTCAGTTTGAGATCCAGGGAGAGTAAGATAACTGTCATTTCTCCACCAACTCTAACTCCCTGACCCATTTTTTCTGGCTTCATTTTTTGCTGGACAGCTCCCCCAGGCTGATCTGCCTGGGTCCACTGCACTGCAGTTACTTCTCTCTCCTTCATCCAGCTAAGACCTGAGAGTTTCATTCTTGGGGAAGCCTTTGGTAATTGCCTCAATCCATACCCTAGTCAGGTGCCTTGTAGATAACGGATAAATATTAAATTATTTGATAGGACAGTGAGCCAAAAAATTAAGTTCCTACAAATTCTGTCAGGAAAAACTGCTAATGGGATTTTCTAATTTTCTTAGTTTCTATCCAGGAAATTTTAGCCAAAGGGAAGTCCTGGTGCCTATTTGACTTCTACTGTGCATGTTGGTGATATGCCAATAGTCTTTTGTCTGTCATGTTAAGAGTGTTTACTGTCTAATAGGGGGAACCCAAAGATATGCTACTTGGGGGCAGAGACCATACCTTTTATTTAACAAATTCAATCCCACAAATAAAGGGTCTACTATGTGTCAAGGACTGCGCTGGGTTCAAAGGATATAAAGCTAAAAACAAAAACAGTATCTGCCTCTAAAGAGTTTATACACTATTATATGCTACTAAGTGTATAAAAAGAGGCAACATGAACATCTTTCAATACTTTCTTACATCAGATATATCCTAAGAATGTCATGCAATAAAGTGAATAAAATTTTGTGCCAATTGACTCAGAGATTCTATTACTATGTATATACCTTAAGAAAGTCATTAATAAAAAGAAGGTTCCCATATATACAACAAAATCTTTATAGCAGCACTTTTTGTGATATCAGTGAACTGGAAACAATATAGATGCCCATTGATTGGGAAATGACTAAACAAATTGCCTCCGAACAAAGAACAGATGAAGAGAGAGGTATTGGAATACTACTAAGCAGACAGAACCATAAATATGATAAGTACCATAACACACAAAGCATAAGATATGTTATCAGGAAGACGTTGGTTCAAAGCCTGTCTCAGATACATATTAACTGTGTGAACCTGGACAAGACATCTAACCTCTCAGTCTTTCAGTTTCCTCATATGTCAAACAAGGGGTCTGGACTTCACGGTTCCTTCCAGTTCTAAATAAATGATTTTATTATATTAAATACAGAATATCAATACAAAAAATTTCAAGTTTGAGGGGCTGATAATACTCATAATTGAGCTCACTCACCAAAAGCCTCATTTAGGAGGCATGTCAAACCGTCTAGAAGTATGCTACTAAGGAAGAGGTGAGGAGGGAAAGCATTCCAAACATGAAGGACCATGTGAGCAAGGGAGCAACTTGATATTTCCCCCAGTACCAGGCACAGGGCATTATTATGTCTGTTGAATGTTGAATTGAAAAGGCATTGAGGGGAAAAGATGGCATCAAAGGATTATATAACATGTTTTAAAGGAAGCTGAGTCACATTAGGAAACACATGTAAAAATTCTATATATGAAAGGGCTTCCTTATTTTTTTTAATTTCTATGATAATCATTAACCTCTCCAGGATAGGATCTCCCTCCACCCCCACTCCAACTTTCACATTAATTCATAGCATATTGAATTGAGAAGAACTGTAGACATCAGACTTACAAACTTATAAACTTATAGACTTCATTTTACAGACAAAGAAACTGAGGTTACAGGAAATCAGATGCTTCATCTAAGGTGCTTCAGTGATAAATGGTAAGGTAAGGTTTGATCCCACCTTATGACTCCAATTTAATTATTCTTAATTTTTTTTCCTGCTTCTGCCAGATTACCATTCAAAGGCAGGCTTAAGACAGGGCTCCACTCAGTGCGGTGGATAAAGTCCTGAACTTGGAGTCAACCAGACATGTATTTGAATTCTGTCTTAAATATTTACTAGCCCTATGACTACAGGCAAGGCAAATAAAGAGCCCCAGACTCAATTTCCTTATGTGTAAGATGGAGATAATAGCATCTACTTTACAAGGTTATTGTGAGTGCTGTGCAAACCTTAATACATCATATAAATGCAAACTATTACGTATATATGCAGGCATTTAGAAAGGTAATCAATGGAGTCATCTAAAATATATCCCAGGCTTGGTTGAACGTACCATTCAGCCAACCGGCCATCTAACTTCCCATGGAATACATCTGCCTCTTGCTTTGGGAAGAGGAACCAAGTACCATGACTCCAGAAAAGGAATGACACAAGGCTGCTACGTGGCTCCACACACTATCCCTGTCATTCTCCAGGTCAAAACTCTCTCCAGGAGGGCCAAATCCCCTATATTTGTTGTATCCCCTTATTATAGTGAGAGGTCCTTGAGGGCATGAACCCTCTGAATTTTGTGTTAAAATCCTGAGCATCTAACACAATATCTGGCACATAGTAGGTGCTCAATAAATGAATTTTCATTTATTTATTCATTCATTCCCTCATTCATTTATTTATTCCCAAATTCATTCTTAAAATATTTAGTCTATTCATGCTAATAGAGACCTCATTTTATAATTTTCAAAATCCTGAAAGTAGGAATCTAAATTTTAAATTTCTGTTTCTCACTCTTTTTTTCTATTAGTTTCAAAGTTTGCCTTAGGCAACTCACTCACCCTTCCTATACCTCCCTTTGTCCTTAGTACTCCTCTAATAAGATGACTTAGAATCATTCATCCATCACAGGGATTGTGATATGGATGAGGGAACCTTTGCAAAATACTGGATGATGTTTTAAAGTTTCTTATTTTTAATATTCAAATACATCTGCATGCTCTTTCTTCTTCACACAATATAATACATATACATACCATAGCACCACCACCACACCACCTGGCAAAAGCCTTTTAACAATTTTTGACAGAGACAGAGACAGCAGAGACAGAGACACAGAGAGACACAGAGAGAAAGAGAGGTACCACAAGACAAAAGAGTATTTATAAAAATGATGACATGTGGCTCCTGTTAGTAAGGGTGGAAGAATGTAGGGAGGAAGAATAGTGTATTACAAAAGACACTACAAGATTTACACATAAGTATTACCTATGGATCATAAGAGATATGCCAAAGAGATATGCCATTTAACCTACCAATACAAGGTGATAGTTTTCACTCCAGATCATAATCAAGGCTGAGCCACCACTCTTCCAATACAAAATATTTTTTTTAAAGTTAAATAAATGGAGAGTGTTAAGGAAAAGAAAGGAAAGGGGGAGAGGGACAAATCACTGACCTCAGAAAGACCTCATCCCTCCCATGATGCTTATCCTCCCCTTTCCCCTTCCTCCTCTCCTCCCTTTATCTTTCAAAGAGGCCCACCCTAAGGGGATTTAATGCAACACTAACTGTAACCATTTTGTGTATTTTCATTAATATTTTAATTTGTGCATTGGCATCCTGAGGCAGTTTCATGAAGGGAACAATTTTAGATTCTGAAAAGGAAAGAAAATGACATTTTGAATTTCCTGCTGCCTGAAATTTCTGAGACATCACAAAGCAGGGTGTTTTTAATGGAATTTCTAGTTATATTCTCCTTCCCTAGGTCAATTCATCTGAAAGATGTACAACCCCCTATGTCCCTCAACGCCCCCCACAAAACAAAAACAACCAAACAAAAACATCTGGCAACTGGGGTCTGTGTGATTCAACATGACACATTTGCTTCATTGTTTTTTTTTCCCGTTTGAGTCTCTCTGAAGGAGCATCTTTGATGCTACTTTCCATTATCAAGTGAGACTTTGAGAAAGTGACAGTTGAAAGTGGCACCTGCAGAACCATGGAGTGCTAGGCGGGTGTCTTTGTGTCCCCTCTTCTCAAATGCCAGATTTCTCCCTCCCAAATGACCTTCTATTTAACTATTTGACATATTTTAAAAATTTTTATTCATGTTATATTTTTTGTTTCTCACATATATATTTGTACTTACCTCTCCTGGTGGAATATAAGTTTTAGGGAAGTAGGGACTGTTTGTCTAACACAGCGCCTAGCACATAGTAAATGCTTAATAAATACTGGCTGATTGATATAGCAGTCTATAATTCTGTAATTCAGGAGAAAAAAAATAAAAGGCTCAATTTTTCCTACTCCAGAGAATAATTACATATTTAAATCAACTTCTCTGTCTCTCACATCCTTCCTTGTTCTTTCTCACCTCCCTCCTACTCTCTCCAATGTATTCCTTTCCTCTTTATTCCTCCTTTCTTGTTCCCTCTTATTTGCTCCTTCTGTCCCTCTGCTTATTTGTCTTTCGCCCCTTCTCTCCTTCCTATTCCATCTTTCCATAATGTTCCTTCCCCTTTGTTCTTCCTCCTTTGTCAGCCCCTCTTTCTTTGTCTGAGTCTGTCTCTCTGTCTCTCTGTCTCTCTTTGTCTCTGTCTGTCTCTGTCTCTGTCTCTCTCTCTCTCTTTGGGGTCCAAATCTTGGCACAAGAACATTCCTCATCACTTTTAAATGACTATTTTCCATCAAAAAATATACATTTTCCCCTCTATTTTGTGTGTGTGACACTCCATAAGTTAGAGGAGTCCTTTCCCATTTAAATGGGCAAATTATAAACTGTTGAAAATACAGGCACAGAGAACTTAGAGGGATAGGATTTCTGAGAGCTCTTGACATGCATTCCAAATGACAAAATCATCAAAATTCTGTCAAACAGCATCTGATTGATTGAAATGGTAGCTTGCCTTCAGAGGAAGAACACCAGGGGACATAAAGGCCAATAATACTAAGGATGCTTGGCTAACAACTCATCCCCCAGTACTTCAACATCTCTCTCTCTCTCTCTGCTTCTCTCTCTCTCTCTCTCTCTCTGTCTCTCCCAATCTCTTTCACACACACACACACACACACACACACACACACACACACACACACACACACTTTTTAGAATACCATGCCATAAAGTAACTAAAATTTCTTGCCATTTGACTCAGAACTTCTACTACTAGGTATATACTCTAAGAGTCATTAACGAAAAGACAGTCCCCACATATGAAACAAAATATTTGTAATAACAAAGGACTGGGAACAAAATAGATGTTCATTGATTGGGAAAAGGCTAAACAAAATTTAGTATCTGAATATGTTGCAATATTACTGTACTGTCATAAATAAATTGGATGAATACTATACAGAGACTCATGGAAAGACATGAACAAGTTTAACATAAATTCTAGAAAAATAATACACATGACTGCTATGATGTAAAAATCAAAAACAACAATCACAAAAAAATCCAAAGTGAACATAGCAAAATGATAAAGAAAAAAGAAAAATAAAAGAAGAAACTGCTCCTGCTCCTCTGCAGAGGTGAGGGGTCCATTCCTAGGGATCATTGCACATGCTTTCTATGGATTAACCATTTTGCTAATTGTTTTTTTCTTTTAAAATTTATTCTTTATCATGCGAAATGACACTCTGGGAGTAGGGAGGGGAAGGGATAAAAGGGGGAAATTTAGTTGATATAAAATCAAAAGATATCAGTAAAAATTGTATTAAAAACCAACTAAAAGAACATTATGCAAATTTCCACATTTTGGGATGTTTCCAAGCCCACCAAATCTTACGATTTCTGCATAACACGTCTCCTGACCTTTTACTGCTTCCTTTCCATCTCTGCCAGAATGGTTTATTGTATAATGTCAGCTCTGAATATCCTCCCTGCATCAATCATGAGATAGGAAAGGACCTAAATAGGCCATAAAGCCAAGGCCTTTGGCTCCAGTCAGGCCTACAGCTAAATCATCCAAGCAAGGCTGTGCATATTCCTAAGATTTTCTGGGGGAGGGAATTTCAGCACCACCTTCAGCGATCAATTTCACTAGCAAATAGTATATCATTGGTACCACAGACAAAGTTAGAAGGAACTCAGAAGTCATTCAGACCATTTTATAGGTAAAGAAATTGAGGCCAAAAGAAGTCAAAGTACTTATCTAAGATCACAAGGGCAGCTAGGTGGTACAGTGGATAGAATGCCAGACCAGAAATCAGGAAGACTCATCTTCCTGGGTTCAAATCCAACCTCTGACATTTACTAGTTGTGTGACACTGTGCAAGTAACAACCCTGTTTGCCCAAGTTTCCTCAACTGTAAAATTAACTGGAGAAGGAAATGGCAAACCACTCCATTATCTTTGCCAAGAAAACCCCAAATGGGGTTACAAAGAGTCAGACACAACTGAATTGAATGAACAACAAAAGATCACACCAGAAATAGGATGACCAGGGATAAGAGTTGACTTCCGTCTTCAAAAAAGACTGTTTCTTCCATTGTACTACTTCTTTATTTCAAGGTTAGTCTTCTACCCATCTTGCTTTCTTGCCTCAAAAGTATTATTTACTCATTCTACTCTTACATTAATTAAAATACAGGATGTCTTTAAAGTCTTGGTGAAGTTTAAAGCTTTAGTAGTTTCAGATCACGCTAAGATTCTTAGGACACCCTCTATATCAATAAAACAGTAGCATCATGTTTTTCTAATGCTCTATTTTCCTTTCACTGGTCTATAAAAAAGGTCCAAGGATTATTATTGCCATTTTATAAAGAAAGAGTCTGAGTCAGAGACTAAGTGATTTTTGCTTAAAGTCACGTAGTTAATTTGTGTATAAAAGTCCCCAAATGGGTAGGTAGTGTACCTGAGCCTGGAATCAGGAAGGCCTGAGTTCAAAACTGACCTCAGACACTTTCTAACTATAACCTTGGACAAGTCATTTAACTTCTGTTTGCCTCAGTTTCCTTAACTCTAAAATAATGATCATATCAATACCTGTCTCAAAAGGTTGATATAAGGATCAAATGAAATAATATTCATAAAGTACTTAGCACAGTACCTGACACATAGTAAACACTTATTAAATGCTTGCTCTTTCCCCTCAGGACTTGAAGCTGTTTTATTAACTCAAAGGCTGACTCTCTATAGACTACATCATGTTTCCTTAAAATTATCCTTTATATACTTTATCCTTGCTGATCATTCATCTACTTAAAATATGATAACAATAATAATTCTATTTTAAAATAATTCTTCGCAATTTACAAAGAGCTTTATTTCACAGATTAGGAAAAAATGAGATGAAATGAGTTTCACAGCTAGTAAATGGTAAATCCAGGACCCAAACCTAATTTTTCTGATTCCAAATTTTTCAAGGATAATCAAGGAAGGCCCTATTAGTCACTGTCATTCAAACACTGACTCCTAGTCTCTTCTTCCTTGCACCTTCTTCCTTTTACTCTCTAGTCCAAGCATAATTATGCTCTGGTGTAATTATCACAAGGAACAGTGATCTCTACCAAGTTCCCCATCTTCTAGAAGATTCTTACAATGGGCTTCTCTTTGGCATCACCTGACCAAAGAGGGTTTCTAAAGTAACCATTATATCTTTAATATGCTGGTTACTTTTGAACCCAGTTAAAGTGATACTCACTTAACTAAGTGAAAAAAATATTTTTCTGTTAAAATCAGTTATGTTAAAAAGATGCCTTCAGCCCAGGGCTATACCTACACCATCTAACATAGCTATATGAAAAATACCAGAACTAGGAAACTAGAAAGAGGTCTTCAGAGTCAAAGTCCTGTGTACTTTCCAACACAACAAATAATGTGACACTTAACAGTTTTCCAATAAGTATAGAATTTGAACAGGTGCCCCTGTAAGGAATTGTCACTGAATTATTATAAACAAATGTAGGACTGGACTCTTGACTTCTCAAGGGAAGGCATGGAATATTTATAAAGGAGTTCATTGCATTAGGGGTGGTGTGTGGAGTGGAGAATTTCTTTAATCTCTAAGGGCAAATTAGAATTGCAGAATGAGAGCTGGACAAGGCCTCAGAAGATATCTAGTCCAACCCTCTAGTTTTACACATGAGGAAACTGAGGCTCATGGAGTTTAAGTAACTTGCCCAAAGTGACAGAATATTTGCAGAAAATGGATTCAAAACCAGCTCCTTTCAACTCCAAATTAAGTGATCCTTCCACTATACCAGGGGCTTGCATCAACAAATCATCTCTTGGTCTACTGTCAGAAACATGAGCCATTGATCCAATCTAAAAGACTATTTTGTTAAAAATATTCTTATGGTATAGGGGATAGACTTCATCAAATAAGCCAAAAGATAGGCTTTGTTTACTCTTACCTGGCCAGATTCCAGGTATGTAATTCAATTTAATCCATCCATGTGACCTGTGAAATTCCCCTAGGATAAAGTAATTAAATTATCATTGAGGACATGCATTGCATTGATCATCCAACTATCTAGACACAGACTTTCCCAATTGTCTTTCTTCACTGAGGTTTAGAATTACTGTAAGTGAGTGTACAGAGGCCTGAAGAACCAGACTGAAGGAAAAATTAGATAATTCTGATTAGTCATTATGAACAAATGGGCCTTTTGGACAGAGGGATGGAACAGACCAGAATTGTTGTGCGACTGGAGACTAAACAAACCTGCTAAGTCAGGACAGTTGAGCCAGCAAGGTCCCTGTAGTAGGCAATAGGTCTGACAGGTGGAGGTTGTGTCAAGGGATTATGACAGCAGGCAATAGGCAAAGATCCAAGAAGACAGATGGTTGGCAGCAGGGAGGCAGGTCTAGCTGTGAGCAGCAGGTGGGTGTCCTAGAAGGCAGGTGGAGCAGAGCATCAAGGTAGTCTGGCAAAATTCAGAAGAGCAGGCATGCAGACAAATGATGTTGGTGTCTGGTAGGGGTGAGGAAGACTATGTCAGCAGGTAGCAACAAGTTAGCCTCTGGGATTAGATTCTAGGACAGGACACTAGTCCTAAAAGAACGGGGGTGTAGGTCTGGGAACCATAGTAGGGGGACAGAGCAAGACAAGCATCTAGCTGCCAGGAATGATGTACATGGTAAGAGAGCTGGTCAATTTGGATGGAAAAAAGAGTTCATTTATTAGAAACAATGTATCATAAGGTCAGACCACGTCTAGCAGTCAGTATGACGTTAGTGCATTGAGTTATAAATCCTTGGGAATCCATTGCTCCTTAGATGTGGGTTTCAGATCTTGGGGTATGGTAGCCTCTGGGTGGGATTTAAGTGGGGAACTGGAGGAGTTGGTGGCAGGGAGACAGACCAGAGAAATTTAAGTTTGAGACAGGGAGGAACTTCCTAGAAATTAGAGATTTCTCAGAATGGAAGAGATTGCCTCAAAAAGTAGTTAATTTCCCTGGGCTTAGAGCACAGGGTGTATTGCTATTTGTTAGACACTCACCAGAAACGGATTTTTTTTTCAGGTTTATGTTGTATTAGATAACTGCTAGGAACCTTTTCAAATCAGAGAGTCTGTGATTTTGTGATCTTGGAGTTAATTTCTTGATCTCTCAGTCTCCTCCTCAGTAAATTGAGTCCAACTCTAAATATATTATCCTCTAATAACCTATGATCATGGCATAAAGGGATGGCCATGAGCATAGCAAATTCAAAGTGTCCACCCTTGTTAATCGTTTAGTCATGTCAGTAATCAATAGTAGTTCACATGGATAGAGTGCTTTACAATTTACAAAGGACTAATCTGATTCTCACAACAACCTTTTGAGGCAAGTAGTTATCCCCATTTTACAGATAAGGAAACTGAAATACAGAGACCTTAAATGATTTGCCCAGGATCCCACAGATTTTGAGTGGCAGGGATGGGATTAAATTCAGAATCACATGACTACAAATCTAGGGTTCTTTCCATTACAACACAACAAGTTTGTTTTATCAGAATATATATACATACACATCTGTCTGCATATACACATCTATGTGTAAGTGTGTGTGTGTATATGTATACATATACATGGATACATGTATATGTATCCATGTATATGTATACATATATATGTATGTGTGCATATGTATACATATATATGTATATATATATATATATATATAATAAATCTGTGCTTGTAGTTTTCCTGCATGGGTAAATCCATTCTATGTCATCTCTTGAGCTAAAATCTATTTATACTAGATAAAAATCAGGTGCTTTAGAAACAATGTTAAGTCATTCAGGCCACTGGGATACCATTTAATAAATGACTTTTCCAGGATTCCCATTCACTGGGAAAATGCTTTGGGAACTTCCCAAAGTGCTGAAACTTACTCAGCAAGTTAGTTACTTCTGGCCCATTTAAAAATTACTTTTGTTTTTTTCTTAAACTGCAATATTATTTGCATTTCATAAAGCAGACAAATGAGCTCGGTTTCACGATCTGGTGCCCAGTCCTGCCAAGCTTTCTCAATCATTATCATCCTGATTCAGAGTCCTAGTGGCTAGGAACAGTTAGTGCAGCTTTCCAAGCCTTTTATAGAGAATAGATTATGTACTAGAAGAATTTGACACAATGCAGACAATGACAATGAATCTATATAGAAACTCAAAGAGAAATATTTATAACCACATAGTTGCTCAAACCATATCTTTTTTTTTAATTTCACAAACAACAGGTGCTTTTCCTTCTTCAATAATTACATTCAGATTTTTGGAGACTCATGTATTTATTTTTTTTAAAGAGAAGTCAAAATATTTCACTTTCAGACAGAACCCTGGATATGAGTGGCACTGTAATGACAACCTATGAAATGCAGAATGACTGGCTTAGCTTCCCAGAGTTTCATCACATGATCCCAAGGCAAGCCAGCTTCCCTCTGTTCTTTGGGTGGGATGAAATCAAGCTAGCAAAAAGCAATGCCTCTCCAGCTTCTCCCAAAGCCGTGGGAGGATGGACTCTGTGATTTAGGAGACCTTTTCCATTTTTAGTACCAGTGACTAGGTTTTGCAATATTACCTTGAGATTTACAGCATCTCCGCTCTGCAGTTTCAGATTCTTCATTCAGAGGAAGATGAATTATTTAACATATAGGAAGCACCAGCTGTGCAGTGTCCTAAACATGGAACTCTTCCTGCCCACTGGATTTACAATTGAAATAGGTTCCTAATCTAAATAAGCTTACAGCTTTGACAAGTGAAAAGAGCTAACAGGGCTCTTCCTCACTGTGAGAGAGAGGTGTCTATGAGCAGCCATTAGTCATCCCTTTGTCATTTCTCCTGGAATTTCTGCAGGCATTCTCTAGGCTTCCTGCCAAGGGAACTGGATCCTTTTAAAGAAGGTCCTAGGGTCTCCATTGGCGCTGAAGAAGGATATTAAAAACTCTGTCTTGGGAGGATTAGCTTTAAAGTTGATGTTCTTGATGGTGAAGGAAGTTCAATGAAGGATTGTAGAATCATTGATCTAGAATCAATACAATCAATTGTAGCTCTTAGAGCTGAAAGGGACCTCAGAGACCATGTAGCCCAACCTCATTTTACAGGTGAGAAAACTGAGTCTCGCCAGGTAGAGTGACTTGCTCAGAGTCTACTACAATAGTATTACAGGTAGTATTAGAAGAGGGATCTGAGGTTGGGTCATCTGACCAGAGAGCAATACAATGCTGTACGTTTTCTCAGATGCCTTTTAGAAACAGGGTGTATCAATTTCTTTGGGTTGGTTTAAGTGCAGGTCAACTTGAAGATAGGGAAATGGATTCATGCATCTCTGAAGGTCTCTCCTAATCCTAAAATGTAACATTGTAATTGTTACTTTTTTGTTTTTAATTGTGTATATGTCATATCCTCCCAGTAAAGTATAGGCTCCTTGAAGGCAGGCAGGGGCTATTTTGTTATTGTCTTTGTATCCCTAGGACTTGGCACATTGCTTAGAACTTTTTTTTTCAGCCTTACTTGTAATTTTATCTCTCTAGAGAGCTCCCAGTGAGGAAATTTCTTTGCTAATCCAGGTCGTCTTTTTGGCAACTTAGAAAGGAGATGTTAAATAACTTGCTAAGGGTCAAATAGGCAGGCACTATGGAACAGAAACAAAACTTGAACTCGGGTACTCTTGGGTCCAAGAATGCTTTCTGTTCACTACTACCAGGCTGGGTCTCACATATACCTTGCACATAACAAGTGTTTAATAAATGTTGAAGTGTTACCCTGATCAAAGAAAAGGAAGAGCTGGAAATGTGCTACTTGGCAAATCTGTAATATGAGTATTTACAATGTTAACCTACCTACCTACCGCGTGCACAGTAGAACTTTGAAATTGATGCTGCCTCCCTCACATGAAATCCTCTGCCCTCTCCTTTCCACATGCTTGAATCCAATAGTTCTTTTAAGGCCAACCTTATCTCATCTCCTCCATGAAACTACACCAGTCCAAAGTGATCTCACTTTCCTTTTAAATCTTTAGCACACAATGACTGCGCCACTCTTTTTGGTACTTACCTCATACTACCTTGCATTATTACCTTTCCATGTGACCTTCAGTTAGTTAGTGTAGTGTAATGCATAGAGAGTTGGCTTCAGAAACAGGACAGATCTGGATGCAGATTCTGTAGCTGACATGCATTGACTGTATGACAATGGATAATTCACTTATTTTAAGCAGCTGTCTAAGACAATAAGGTACAGAGCAGATGTACATCTACAATAGGGAAGGTAGTTCTTACTTTAAATCACCAATATCAATGTAATTGTAAGTCCAACAAGGGGGGGAAATATTATTCAATAAGTATTTATTAAAACTCTGTTCAATACAATGGCTAACTATAATTCCAGAAGAATCAAGATAAAAGTTATCTATTTCCTGATAGAAAGATGATAGACTCAGAACTCAGACTGAGACTTTTAGATAGATGGATAGATAGATAGACAGACAGACAGACAGACAGACAGACAGACAGATAGATAGATAGATAGATAGATAGATAGGTAGTACAGGAATTTGTTTTTCATGACTTATGTTTTTTTTGTAAGAGAGATTTTGTTTTTCTTGTTTTCTTAGTGCGAGTTTGAAGTGGTAGGTAGGAGCAAGAGGAAGATCTAAAAACAAAATAGCATCTAATTAAAAAAAAAATAAAACCAAGCATTTACTAAGCACCTCCAGAACTGTGCTAGGTCCTGAGAATTGTTGTTGCTGTTCAATCATTTCAGTCATATCCAATTCTTTGTGACCCAATTTGGAATTTCCTTGGCAAAGATACTGAAGTGGTCTTCAATTTCCTTCTCCAGTTCATTTGACAAATGAGGAAACTGAGGCAAACAGAATTAAGTGACTTGCTCAGGGTCACACATCTAGAAAGGGTCTTAGGTCAAACTTGAACTTGAGTCTTCCTAACTCCAGGCCTGGAGCTCTCTCCATTGTGCCAAAAATAAAACAATCTAGACTTTTAAGATGGGCAGCTCAGTGACACAGTGGAGACAGTACCTAGCCGGAAATCAGGAATATTCATCTTCATGAGTTCAAATCTGGCCTCAGATATTAACTAGCTCTGTAACCCTGGGACAGCCACTTAACCCTGTTTTCCTCAGTTTCCTCAACTGTAAACCCAGATTGTTGTTGTTACGTTTGTCCTTCATTCTTGAAAAGGACCGTGACATCCAGATGATGACATGACTTGCAGTTGACTTTGATTAGAGTGAGGGAGGGCTGTGCAAAGTCACCAGTCTCACTTTCTCCTCTAGAGCCATCTGTGTCCAGTGGCCTGATACTCATCAGGATGACTAGAGATGGCCCAGCTCTGTAAACCCAATCCACTCTGGATTTCCTAGACTGGACAACAAGAGGTCCCTGCCCAAACACCACTTAATGTTCATTTTTGGGGCCTTCCAGGCTTAGAATGAATGTAAATAGTAACTGTTTCTCTTTTGACCAGCAACCTTGAGGGTATTCCCTTCCCAGTTTGATTTTATTTTTTTCTAAAAAGGGTCATCCCTTGACTTCTTTTTAAAGAGGCCTATTCACTGAATGGTCATTGCCTCACTTGAAGTGAGAACCTGAAGAAGACCTTAGCTTACAAGGGCCAAGGTCTCCCACTGCATCCTGGGCCATCTCCAGTCTTCTTGAAGAATATCTAGCCACTGGACCCAGAGGACTCTAGAGGAGAAAGTGAGGCTGGTGACTTTGCACAGTCCTCCCTCACTCAAATCAAAGTCAACTGCAAGTCATGTCATCATCTCCCTGATGTCATCATGGTCTTCTTCAAGAATGAAGGACAAACCACATCTGTCAAATGAGTTGAAGAAGGGAATGGCACACCAGGATCTTTGCCAAGAAAATTCTAAATGGAGTCACGAACAGTTGGACACAACTTGAAAACAACTAAACAACAGGCTCTCAAGGAATGAACATACTACCAGCTATGAAAAAGGTGACATTCAATTAACTTCCTAAGGGCAAGAGAGTATAATTCCTTGATTCCCAGGGGAAAGAGAGCTGTATCAGGAGTCAGAGAATCTGGACTTAAATCCCAATGATGCTATTAATATCTATGGGTAAGTCATTGGATAAGTCATTTACCTTCTCCAGGCCTCAGTTTCCTCATCTGTAAAATAAAATATTTAAACTAGACTGCAATGGGTGTTCCTAAGCTTTTTCCATTACCATGCCCCTTAACTTTCAATAAACCTTCTATCCTTTATTCAATACAAGATAAAATAAATTCTAGCATCTATCATGCATATGGACAAAAGAAATAAAATGAGATTAATTCATTTCTTATTTACCCTTGACAAGCTTCCCTTACCTTGCCTCTGTCCCATTAAGCTCCAAAATACATCAGTCTTTTGCATATTAAGGAATCTGTAAATATTTGTTGACTATACTTTCATGTGTTTTGTGTGCCCAGAAGGCTAACTACTCCATTTTGTACAAAATGAGGAGATTTGATTAGGTAACCTCTGAGATCCCTTCCGGACTCTGAGTCTTATGATCCTAGCTGTCAAGTCCATGCTATGTGCTGCTAAGGTCATTTGGGGAGACTAGAACCATAAGTATTCAGAAGTCTGAATTTGGAGCAGGTCCAGGGTGTGCTGATAAATGTTTAACAATTTGCTCTCTGAAAATGTAGGAGGGAACCCTTTTAAGTTGAATTTGTATTATTAACATTTTCTCTGTCAGTTTCCTAACTATGAGTCTTTTGAACTGGCTCCAATACACCCTTGGGTTAGTCTTAGAAGATTTGCCTCTAATATTATTTTTATTCAATTTATTATTATAGAAGGAGCAAATTTTTTTGGATAAATCTAGACAGATTTTTTTTTGGTCTTTACAAAAACTCATATTTACATATCTTCTTAGATAAAGAATTGTTTGGGGTAGAGTTTCTTACCTTGGGGTCCATAGTTCCCTCCCCCCACAACAGGACCTGTGGAGAAATTTTAGGAGGCTTGTGATTTTGTTTTTTCCATTTCTTTTTTCTTTGTTTTTTTCTCACCATTTTGGTAAGTATATTTTAATATAAAAGTGGACACCTGTGTAAGTTTATTTTATTTTATGAACTTAAAAAACTTTCCAATAAAGTCCATAGGTTTCACCAGACTACTAAAGGAATCCATGACACAAGAAAGAACCTTTGGTTTAGGGTCATCCTGGGTAGCTATTATAATTAGGAATAATGAATTATTATTATAAATATTATAAAAATCAATAATTATAAAAATTATAAATATAAATATTATGTAAATATTAAAGGAAAACAGCTCTATGTCAGCGAGATTTATTATGACTTTTCAATAGTGCTCTAGCATAAATGGCAGAAGCCCCATCAATTGACTGATAGAGATGCTCATAAATTGAGGTCTAATAAAATTGAATAAATTGCTTGTGAAAAAATTGCTGTAGGGAATATACCTTTATTAATTCTCAGGTGATCAAATCAAGATGATTTGATGATGTAATGAATCTTTCTTTTTCTTTTCTAATCTTTAAATTCAAAAATAACCATTAGGAATAACATTAGGAATTTACACTGACATTCAAAATGCAAAGAATTAGAAGGCTAAACACAACTCATTCATCTTCTTCACTTGAAGCAAAGTTGCATTTATATAGGATATAAATGAGTATCCTCATTTTAAAGTAGTAGAACTGACATTCTATGACCTATAGAACAAGGGAATGGAGCTGGACAATTCATAGTTATAGCTGGTGCCTTAGAGGCCCAACCAAAGGAAGCTTTCATCTCTAAACTTTGTTGTCTCTTTTATTGCTAGCACAGTTATCTTTATATGACAAATACTTCAGTGTAATTTGGAGGTGGTGGTGGTTTTCTAAGTAACAGAGGCCACAAAGACTCTTTTGTTTTAATGTAGGTAATTAATGTACTGAAATATCCAGCCTGAATGTCTAAGCTGACCAAATTCCGTGGATAGTTATTCAAAGCAGCCTGAACCCTAAAATTCTTTCCAAATTTCAATCCATGATAGTAGGGTAGTAAGCTGGTCTCAGAATCAGGAAGAATTAGCTTCAAGCCTTGTCTCTGATATACACTGATGTATGATCCTAAGTGACTTAACCCTCTGGAGTTCCCCAGGCAACTCTCTTAAGAATCTAAGTTGCAGAACAGTTGCTTATTTGTGCTGGTATAGAGATTTCATCACTGGGAGTTCTCTATGTTACTTAGATCACAGATCTGGACTCTGATTCACATGGATGAAATGCATACTGTTCTGAATACCAGTAGGCATTCTCTAGTCCCTGATTTTCTTCACACAAAACATCTCTATTCCATGATGATCTGTATGGCCAAAGATTAAATAACCGTCAGACAAACACTTATTGTTTAAACTTTCAGAGAAACTGCTTTCAAACACCTTTTGCATTTTTTTAAACATAAGCTTGTCTCCAAATATTATCAAAATAATTTACTTTAGTGATGTAACCTATTTTACAGCAGGGAATCTGGGTTCTTCATTTGTTTTCTACTTTGGAGATCATAGCTTTGGGACAGTTTAAGAGTATTGGCTCTAGAGTTGATTAGACTTGAGTTCAAATCCTACATCTTTGACTTGTGTAATTGTGGATAATCACTTAATCTCCTCAAACTTCAGTTTCTTCATGTATACATTAAAGGGAAGGAGTCAACTATCTCCTAGGTCACTTCAAGGTTTAAGTCTATGGTATAATCCCATAAACTAAAAGTTCTCAAACTTGTTAAATTCAGTACCCCCTTTATACTTTTAAAATTATTGAGGACCCCCTCACCTAAAGAACTTTTGTTTAAATGGGTTATATCTACAATATTTATCATATTAGAAATGAAAACATTTTAGTGTTTTTTTTATACTTTTGACTCCCTGAAGAGATATCAGGGTCTCCAGGTCACATTTTGAAAACTCCTGAAATTAAACCCTTTTTCAGGGACAATGATGCCTCTTTGACCTCAAACAGTATGAGATACTTACATATATGTGCTTAAATCCTTGTTCCCTAAAATCCCATGCATACATGTTATATTAAAATACGCGTACATTATGTTAAATACTTGCTACTGATTAGTAAAGGAAGGGTTAAAAAGTGTTTTATATATATATGTGTGTGTGTGTGTGTGTGTGCATGTGTGTGTGTTTTGATATTTCCTTGATCCATATCCATACAATTTTTCCATCCCTTGTTCATTGTTTTTGCTCCATAATATCAGTGAGTTTTTTTTCCGACTTCATAGCCTTCACAGTCTGATGATAACAAAATATTTTCTTGCTCATAGGTCAGAGAGGCAGAACAAATCATAATTGACCTCCATTTGAATGCCTACAGTTTTCAAAAAGAAAAAAAATACTTTATATTATTCACCCCAAAAAGACTGCCTTCCCTGGGTAAGTCTGCTTTATTTTGTTACAGCTTTTTTGAAGAGGAGACAGATGGTTCGGTTGATTATTCAGGTGTTAATTTTGTGGTTTGTGTATTCTCTGGGACTTTAGCTTCTCCTCATTCACCTTGATCTTGCCCTGTCTTGGCCCTTATATATCCCTTCAGCTGAGGGAGCACAAAAGAAAGGGAGGGAAAAGAGGGAAAATGCAAGCTAATCAAGAAACTATGGGATAAAAAAAGGCTTGTGCATCACTGAAGGATTGACTTTGTCTGCACTCCATTATCCCATACAGCTAAGAGATGGGTAGAGATGACATCCAAGCCATCCAATGCTAGGCAAGCTTTGCTTTGGCTACATGTGTTCTAAATTCTTATATTAGTTAATCATCTCTATGGTTCAAGTTCTCCATTGAAAGAACAATGCCACAGTCATGCTTTATAAAGAACAAGTTTCCATATGTAGAAACAATATTTTAGATGCTAATCTTTGTTAGAATCACAAAGTATACCACACCTAGGATTTAAACAACGAGAATAAACAATGAGCAAAGTTAACTGGGGTCTGAGATTTTTCAGTGGAGAGAGAAGAATAATTTAATAATTTTATCCAAAGACTAAAAGTCAGGCAGTATTGTGTACTGAATAATGTGACATGAATTCAGCATAGTTAAGTCAGGCAGATGATGCAATAGATAGAAATATGTACCTGGAGTCAGGACTTACATTCAAAACTGTCTTCAGATATTATCTGTGTGACCCTGATCCTCAGTTTCCTCATCCATAAAATGAGGATAACAATAATGATATCAACCTCCCAGGGTCATCATGAGAATAAAACAAGATTAAATATAAAGTACTTTGTAAACCTTAAAGTATTTGAAATTAAGTTCAAATCTAGCTTCTGGCACATGTGTGATATTATATAACTCACTTTAATCTCTCATTTTTATGATCATAAGCTGATCTCCCACAGTGGTGGCTCCAAACTAGGAGCTGGGGAGTCCTCATAATGATAAAATAACAGGTTTAAATTATTGTCTCCCTAGAGTCTTATCCCCCCACCAAAAAAAGTAAGGACTCTGGCAAATGATAGAGGGCATGGAAGATGGTGCCTAGCTTATTTCCATCAAGGATAAAAAAGTAGAAATGGCTCAAGCTGTAACAATTTTGATTGGCTATAAGGAATCATGTGCTATTGAGGATAATTGCTCAACAATATCCTGATTTTCTGTACAGGCTATGGAATCTACTCTGGTGATCTTGATTCTTGAAGAGTAGTACAGTGCAATGTGCAGTCCTTTTGGAAAGTAGAGGGATGAATTAGATGACCTTCTAAGGTCTCTCCCAGATAGTGTCCCAATTCAGTGATCTCATGCCCGCTTAGAAACCAAACGGTATTTATTATGTTAGTGAATCTTTGAAGTAGGTGAAAATGACTCCACGTTTGGAGATAATGTTAGCTGCCATCGTATTATAGAAGGATATAATAAGGAAAAAAAATCCCACAAGCATCCATCAGGTTATCTGACCTTCTTGAGAAAAGTGTGGTATTTAATGCAAAGATATTTGGGGGACTCTAACCACTTCAATGAAGAATAATTTTCATATGGCAGTGGTCAGTGATGCACATAGATACCTCCTACCAGCTGGGAAAATATCATTCCTGTGCAGTGTAGGAAGTGATTTATAATTGCCATTTTAAAACAAGAAGAAGAGGTAGGTTATGATTTGTGAACCCACTAAGCTGCTAATAGATAAGCTTTTTACTGACCCAAGAAGAGCAAGTATATTGTTATGACTTGTAACTGGAATTCACTTCAAATATTCAGTCTATTTGAAGGAACACACTTTTCTGTTAGGCTGGACATTATATTAATTACCCTCTAATATGATTTGGAATAACACACTGGTCTGGGGAAGCCAAGATGACTTTATGGATGAGTTAGGGGTTTCTAGCTCACTACATTCATTAATTAATCTTGTCACTACTCATGCCTCAAGAGAGGTAGGGCAGGATTATTTTTCACAGGTGGAGAAATAGAAGATGAGAAATGAAGTGATGTGGCTGAAGGTCGTCTGAAGCCCAAACTAAAATGGAATGTCAGGACTTCACAGGACCTGATACTGTGCTTATAATGCTAAAAATGTGATAACTGGAACCATCATTCTTAATTCATTCAATAAATATTTGTGAAATTCTTATTATGTATATCATAGTGCTATGGAAGGAAGGAAGGAAGGAAGGAAGGAAGGAAGGAAGGAAGGAAGGAAGGAAGGAAGGAAGGAAGGAAGGAAGGAAGGAAGGAAGGAAGGAAAGGAGAAAAGGAAAACACAGAGGAAGAGGAGAGAAAAATTATATAAATTAGCAAGGACCACAGCCTTAAAGTCTTGCAATTAACTTTAAAGAAAACAGAGCTTATGACGATAATAAATTTTAATAAAAATATAAAAGTCTATTATAAGAGGTAATATGCTTCTTCAGGTTTCAGGACCATACTGTCCTCTGATTACCCAGACTGCAATGCTACAGCTCACTCTCATTTTTGCGAATTGACTTATCTTGGTTTAACTTACCTGCAGGAATGAGTAAAGTAATGGTATCCTTAAAAATATCACGTACTATTTTTACAATGACTCAGAATTCAAGGCATCTTTTAAGCACAGCAAATAGATAGACACTGATAAAGACATGTCTATGTAATAGGATCAGCCAATCAGTGACAGCTTGGAGACCTGTCAGTGGCTCAAGAGGTGGGAGTGGAAGTGATGGTGGCAGTTTCTCAATTTTTCACACACTCCCAAAAGCTGGGTAAAGTAATTGTGGTACCAAGTAAGGATACTTCTTCAGGAAGGATCTTATTTTAAAGAAAAATCCATTACTCTTTTTATCATTATTACAACTACACATTCTCCAAGCTAAGCCTGTGGCCATGATGCTTAGAATGGAACATGGATTCTCTTCTGTGGATGTAGAGGGAGGAGGGTCTCTTATTCTGTTCTGCAATAGAATGAGGCTGCAAGCTGCCTTTTAACCAGGGTCTACATGTCAAACTATACACACAGTGGAAAGTAATAACAATTATTCTGTGACAGCATAATTAATAAAATACCTTCAAAACTCTGATGTGTGATATGGTCATTTACAAATCACTATACTTCACTTTTCATTTTTCTAATAAATCCATATGAAGATCTTTGTCTTGGTTTCAGTTTCCCCTATAACATCTCCTTATTTTGCCAAGGTTATATAAAACTGGAATGTCTGGTCACCTTAAACTGACATAAGAAGGCAAAAGTTTGAGTTATATTAAAATTATTCTTTTTCTTTCCCCCCTTTCTCTATAAGACAGAAATTTATTTCTCATTGCTTCTCACTGAGACTACTAGAGCAATACAAAATACCTTCTGATATCCCAGAAATTTTTAAAAATTTATGAATAATAATATCCAAACCTTTCCATAACCAACATGGAACAAACAAAAAGTAAAAACCAGAACAAATCAATCTATAGTATTTTTCCACTCTATCCTAAATTGGCCAGGGAGTTAATGACTGGGAGTAAACTAAATGCAGCATTTTAATTGACTTTGGAATAGAATGAGATTGGGCCTGTAGAGTTGAAAAAGCTCTCCTTCATATTTTTAATATCAGCTACTAAAATCTCCATCTGTCAGAAACAGAAAGATGATACCACCAGATATATATATGTGTATATACATGTACAAATGTACTTATATGTATATATATATAGCTATATATATACACATATTTTGTGTATATGTATATAGGCACATATATACACACATACATTCCATAGGATGCCTTTTTTTGGGGGGGGGGGAAACATAGAAAAATAGGATCATATACATAATTGAAAGTGACTCAAAAGGTTATCTAGTCTAATGCTGTCACCCAAATTAGGCAAGTGATCAAGGTAGCAAGGGGCAGAATTAGCTTTCAAACTCAAGTCCACTGACTCCAAAGCCCTTTTAATGGCCCCATCCTCACTCTGCTTGTCCTCTTCTTATGAGCTCTCAGATCCTTCATGCATACACTAAGGTAGAGTCAGAAGATTAACATTTATTAAGCTTTTACTTCCTTTCTCAGGGTATTTACAATTATCTTTCCACTGGAAAGCATAATTCTGAACATAAAAATCCAATACAGAGGAGTATGCTAGGTTAATAAAAGCATGATCAATAAGATTGTGCCAAAAAAAAAAATCTTTCCCACTCACTGGCAGTTGTATGTAATTCCACTGTCAGAGGTTCATCCCTTAAAACTAACTCTTAAATTCATTAAAATGCAAATACTGTGGATACTGAAATGCTATTACCAGTCACTATATCTTACTGCATGTGAAGCGTTTGGGAGCAGTTTTGTCCAGGTGGGAGAAGAGAAAAGTAATAGAACAAGCAGAGTGAGAATGAAATTACTAACAGGGCCAAAAAGCACGGAATAAGGAAACTGATGAGTCCAAGCCAAACCTGATCTAATTTATGGCTAAGCTCCTCCTTACCCCTCAATAAAGGTGATGCTCCCCAAAATCCTTATGGTAGGGTCGCACAGTGAGATAATGTGACTTACCTAGCATCAAATAAGGCTAACATCAAAAAGGTAAACATGGAATTCAGTAAGACACTCTAAGTATGTCTTAAATGCTCTTAATTCTTAAATTCTCTTGGTCCTACCATTTTCTGGAGAAAACAAACACACACAAAAAAATCTGACCCCCTGACAAAAGAGGAGCTCAGTGAAAGTTTAGAACCTCAGGCCTTCCTGTGGCATTAGAAATTACTATTACATGGTGTGGGTTCTTGTGACAAACTGGATATCTCTATTACTTAGCAGAGCATGCACAGGGTCATTGGTTTTTCTGCAGTGAAGCCCTCCCTCTCCCCATTGCCATGATCCTTTCCCATTCCTACTCACACAGATAGCTGCCTCATTACCTCACTATATCATAGGCACTGGCTAACCAAGGGCTCTTTTGTCCTCCACTGCTTGCCCCCCCCACTTGAAATTTATCTTTCTAGGTTTTCAACCCCATAGCTGATCTAATAAACTAATCCTTAAAGTGCAGTGAGGAAGGAAGAAAGAATATCACCAAGCCTTTAGCATACTGGAAAGAGAGCTGGATTAGGAATCTGAGATTCTGAGTTCAAATTCCTTCTGTTTATTATGGAGGCAACCTTAGGCAAATCCCTTTGCTCTGTGAGTCTCAGTTTCCTGAAGCAGAAAATGGGAGGAGATAAGGAGTCGAACTGAATGGCCTCTAAGGACCCTTCTGGTTCTAAATCTGATGGCAGCTAGGCAGACCAATAGAAAGAACATGGGACCTGGAGTCATGAAGATCTGAATTTAAATCTTGTCTCACACCTGCTAGTGGTAAGAACTTGGGCAAGTTACTTAACTTTTTTCAGGCTCAGTTTCCCTATCTAATAAATTATAGTAATAATGCTGTTGTTTGGTCATTCCACTCACATCTGACTCTTTGAGAACCAATTTGGGGTTTTCTTGGAAAAGATAAGTGATTTGCTATTTCCTTTTCCAGTTCCTTTGACAGATGAGGAAACTGAGGCAAGCAGTGTTAAGTGACTTACCCAGGTTCACACGAGTCCAAATTTGAATTTAGGTCCTTCAGGGTCAGTACACTATCCACTTTGCCATCTAGCTGGCCCCACAGTAATGGCAGCACCTATCTTATAGGGTTGTTATGGGTGCAGACTTTGAACTTCCATATTACCCTTCAATTTGTAGTTAACATCGGATCAGCATGGAGACATGATTATCTTGGTGTAAAGAACTCCTCTCGATGAGGAAACAGATCTCCACCTGCTCTGCAACTTATAATCTTAGAGCTGCCTAGACTTAGAGCACTGAAAGGTTAAGTGATGACCAGGATTATATAGCCAGCATGAATCAGTGGTGACATTTGAACCCAGGTCTTTGTGACTCTGAGGATAGCTCTCTACACACAAAACACTTAAATTTTAAGTTGAAATTTCTATCATATATTTTATAACATTGATGCATCCTCAGTTTCATTTTAACATCAAAATATTTATCATGATTCTCAAGCTTTAATTATTTTTTTCTTTTAAAATGTAGAAAATTTAGAAAATGTAACTGAAGCAACACCTAATTTGGTTTTATTATAGAGAGTTTATGCTGCCTGTCAAGTTTGGCCTTGAGAATGAAAAGCACCTTTGAAAGGCATTCTACAGTATTACTATCAAACACAAATAAAAAGGAGGGGCCGTTAAGCTCTACATAAATATCTCTGCTGGTTGTGTATTGACTTAGAAACCCACATATTAACATTATCTACATTTTATTGTATTTTTATTTATTTTAAGGCATTTCTTCCACTTACATTTTAATTTGATTATACTGGACTGTCACATGTGGCAGGTGAGTCAGTTTTTGACCCTTTTCGCCTAACACAGAGTCTCTGGATTGGGACTGATGAATAGTGAAGCTGCCAACTGATTGTGAATGAGGAAATCATGGGTTCCCTAAGGAGCTGGTAAGAAACACCTCAGGGGAATACCAGCGTGATGGACCAAAGCCTATTGTAAAGAAAATACGGTAAAATCTTGATTAAACAAACCTAGTGATATTAGAATTCTCAATTAACCAGGCTCCCTTGTATTACCCTTTTCCTCTCTTCTCCTTGACCTTAGCGCTCTATTTTAGAGGAAAATATGGTGAATTTTATTTTTATTAAGATGTGGTCCAGGGGGGTATGCCCAAGGCTCAGAAGACTGTCAGCTCTAGTTTCTTTATGAACTTTGTTACTGTGTACTAAACAATTAGAATTTGTTTTCAGAATGAAGCCTTGAGAAAAGAATGAGATTCTCATAGGTCACTCTAACCCTTCCCAACTAGGAAGGGGAAGGAAGGGAACAGACATTCAAGTACCACCTATGTGCCAGGCAGTGTGATAAGCCCTTCACAAATATTTCATTATCACAACTTTGTGATGTGAGTACCACTATGATCTCCACTTTACAACTGAGGAAACTGAGACAGAAAAGTTCTATGACTTGCCTAGGGTCACACAACTAGTAAGTGTTTGAGGACAGGTTTGAACTCAGGTTTTCCTAATTCCTGGCTTAATGATCAATAGATTTCTACCCGCTGTATCAATAATAGTGCATCACCTAGCTGCCTTCACACACACACACACACACACACACACACACACACACACAAATATGTTTCTTTGAAAGGGGTTAAGCTTCCACATGACCTCCACCCATCTGTTCCCCTTTCCACACCAAAGATCAAGGATCCTTAAAAGTATTGAAGTTGTCTCAGTAGAAAGAACGCTACTTTCATTGGCAGAGCATCTGGGTTCAAATTCTATATCTGATGTTGACTGGAAGACACTGGATGAATAATTTAACCTTCCTAGGCCTCAGTTTCCTCACCTGTAAAATGAGGGGTTGAGCCATGATGTGTACGAAGTCTCTTCAGACTCCAGATTTGTGGTCCTTGTAAGTATCCAGTTCATTATAGCTATTTTATAATTATGGAATTTTTCATTTGTATTACACCACACCTCCCCTCAGTAGAATAAAACTCCATGAAGACAGGGCCTATTATTCATCTTTATATACTTCCCAGTACCTAGTACAATATTTTGCACGTAAGAAGCATTTAATAAATGACTAGTAAGTCAATGAATTGAATAAATGGTTTTGAGCTAAAGTTTTATTAGAACAAAAGGTCAATATTAAAATAATAAAAGAAATTTTCTTTTTTAATAAACATGAGGTACAAGAGGTGACCAAGTTGAACAAATAGACTCATCCTATAATCATTCTTGTGTTTCATGTTATATAATGTTACTGTCTATTTCTATCTATATATCTATAATCTATCTGTTAATATAGTCTACCTACTTATATAGTCTATCTTCTGTCATTTAATCAACAGACCTTTATAAAAATCCTACTACATGGTAAACATGGGACATGCTAAGTTCTGGGGACACAAAGACAAAAATGAATTGTTACTTGCCTGCAAGGAGTTCACAATCTATTTATTAGAGGACTCGGATGGTATAGTACAGGGGTTCTTCTGTGTCATAAACTCTTACAACAATCTGATAAAGCCTTCTCAGAATATTTTAAAATAATACAATAAAATACAGAAGAATATAAAGGAAACCATTATATTGAAAGGTAGATATCAAAATGATTTTTTCTTTATTTATAGACTTCAGGTTAAGAATCCCTGATATGGTATAGAGAGGACTGACTTATAAGTCAAGAAAACCAAAGGGGAAGGTCCTGCCTCTCACACTTATTTACTGGGTGACTATGGTTATCACTTAACTTCTTGTCAGGAACGGAATGTTTTAATGTGTATTTCTGGAGATCTTTTCCAAGATTTCCCCTCACAAATTAAATCATAGTTAAGTTCTCGTTCCTTCCATCCTCCCTTCTTCAGATAAATAAATCATTTCTAATAAGGTCACTCATAGGATATTGGACCTCAATGGCATCTTAGAGATTTTCTAGTTGAAACTTCTCATTTCACAGATGAGAAACTGGGGTCCCCAGGGTGAAATGCCTCCTCGAGGTCAGGCACCAAGTAATCAGGGCCGGGATTCAAACCCAAGTGTTTCAACTCTGGGAATTGTTATTATTTCTAAAATACTTCATCTCAGATGGATATGTGTGCATGCATGCATGTGTGTGTGTGTGTGTGTGTTTGTGGTGTATGTGTGTGGTGTATGTGTGGGTCTATGGAAAGACAGAGTGGGAGACAGAGAGAGAGAGAGAGAGAGAGAGAGAGAGAGAGAGAGAGAGAGAGAGAGAGAGAGAGAGAGAGAGAGACAGAAGAATATATCAGGGCCAGAGTTCTCCAAAGGTCAAGAGGTCATTCATGCCTAGACACGATTGCCTACGCTTTTTCCTACTTTTCTAGGGGACAAGGGGAGAGTCACGATGCCTAAATGAACAGCTACAATAATGACTAATTGGCAATATCTCTACCCTACTCCTAACACTGTCCCATAAATATGTGATATAAGAAGCAATAGAACTAGTTACCCTTGAAAGCAAGAGAAATAGAACTGAATCTATATTCATGATGACCTATGAGCTCTAGGAAACCAAGAAATGTGATCTCCTTTTTTTTAATTATTGGTTTATCATAATGTAGTCCAATGAATATGGGTGGTCAAAGAACCTGGATTCAAATCCCCATTCTGCTGCTTAATATCTATATGATCTTGGGTAAGTCTTTCCATCTCTGTGGGCCATAGCTTTGTCATCTGTAGAATGTGTGGACGGGACTAGGTGACCTCAAAGGTCCTTTTACCTCTAAAATCTATAATCTTATGTGCTTCTGCTCCTCTCCACCATTAGTAAAGACTTTATATCACATTCAACCTTGGATATGACTGGGGCAGATAGGTGGTACAATGGATAGAGCCTACAGTCAGGAAGACATGGGTTCTAATCTGGCATCAGGCACTTACTAAGTGTGTGACTCTGGGCAAGTCACTTAACCTCTATTTGCCTCAATTTCTTCATCTGTAAAATGAGTGGAGAAAGAAATAGCAAACCACTTCAGTATCACCGCAAACACTTATCTTCCAGTGTTATTGCAAGGATCAGATGAGATAGCTGATCAAGGTGAGTACAGTGCCTGGCACATAGTGACATAAATATTAGCTATTAATATTATTATTACTACTATTATTATTACTGGGTTCAGGCAAGCTGAGCAAAGAGACTTTGGAGTGTAAAGGAGGCACCAAACCTTTGGAGAACAAACGTGACCTAGGCTGCTAAGTGTGCATTTGCCCTCAAGATGGAAAGCTGACTGGCTTTGGCCTTCTTTCCTTCTATGCAGAATTCCTTTGGGGTTATAAATTATTTTCCCAAGACCTCCAAGGACTGGATACCTCTGGACCAAGAACCTTGAGGCATCTAAATAAGGCTATGATGGCCCAAGTGAAGATTCCCCAAGTGGGAAAGACAGATCTGAAAGGAAATGTGCTTCTCAAACATATCCTGTGACTAAATGAGACCACGAGTTTTGAGTGCTTTTCATCAGGAACCTTTCAGAAACCCCTGAATTGCCTTGAATGACAGAAAATGAGCTTTGATTTCAGTGAATAGTGGGGCAATAATTTTGTCTCAGGATAGCAGGGATTGGAGAGATGCTTTAAAAATACACTCCACTTTTATTTTGTGTTTCACTTTCCCTAAAATACTCTTGCTCCTATGTAGGGCTGACATACCTTGGGTGCTTACATAATCTTAACATAATTGACTATAATTGACAACATAATGCTTCTGGTATTGTGGAATAAAGGCAAGGAAGCCTGAAGAAAGAGATGCTGATTTTTTTTCTCCTTAAAGCAATGGTTAGATTTAATTTCAAAGTTTTCAGAAAATATTGAAATACACTAATCAGCATGAAATTTAACCAGGTGACTATCATATCTCCAGCAAGGGCTGGGGGCAGGTAACGTGCTACTCATTAGAGCTGACAGAAATCCCACCAGCTGATGAAAAGCAAATTGTGATGTAAGAAAATGCAAACCAGGGCCAGGGCAGGTCAAGAGTCTGGTTTATCAGAATGTCTGCAAATGAAGGGGCTATGAGATGAGTGGGTACAGGAAGACTCAAAGTCAAAAAGAGGTCTCGTTTAGGAGTTTGATGCAGTGAGGGAAACAAGCTACCAGGAATATCACCGAAGCAAGAAAGGTCAATTAACACCCCTCACCCTGCCCCAATTTTACATATGAGAAAACTTAAAAGTTTACCTGAAAGGTAAAAGTACTTGCCCAAAGTTGATCATATAATAAGAAAAATTAGAGTTTGAACTCATGTCTTATGGCTTGAAATTCAAAATTCTTTCTATCCACCATTCGGTCTACATGTATGTCAGGCAAAATTGCTATCTATCCCAATGCAATCCTTCCATCAGTCTTCAGCATTTCATGGTTCTGGCACATTCTCTTTCATATAGGTATTCTCCACCCCAATCTATGTATATATTTACAGGTAGCTAGTGGATAGAGAATGGTGACTAGAGGCAGGAAGACCTCAGTTAAAATATGGCCTCAGATGCATACTAGCTGTGACCCTGGGCAAGTCACTTAACCTCTATTTTCATCAGTTTACCCATCTGTAAAATGGGGATAATAACAGTTCCTGCATTGTAGGGTTGTTTGTGAGGCTCAAATGAGATAATATCTATAAATGCACTTACCACAGTGCCTAGCATAAGGAAGGCATTATATAAATGCTTACTCATTTCCCTGATATGTCTTGACATGTAGTAAACTGAGGCTCCCATTAACTTTCATGGCTTAGCTGAGTCACAGAAGCTGGGGGATCTAGCAGCAGAGTGGCAACAGACCTAACTGCCATAAAGAATGCAGAAAAAAATACTCCTGATTAAATATTTTTGACACTTTTCAGGTACCTGCCACTATATAAAGTGATTCATAGCACAAGTGATTGGTTAACTAAAAGTCAGCCACATTTCCTCCTGGCCTATAGAAGCAAGCTGGCCTTATTCTCCAGATTTCTCAGCTCTGAAGGACTCTGCTTTTTAAAATCTGAGCTTCACTTTATACCATAGATATTCTTCCCAAGGACAAGGTGGGGTGCAAGGGTATTATTTCTTTCTTCTCTGGGAGCAACAGTGATGATTTATAACAGAAGCACATGGCCATGGTAAACATGTGCTTGCACATAGCCTGAGAAAAAGGCTCAAACATACTGTTCCTGAACCCTGATGCCTTGTGTAGAGAAGGGAAAAAATAAGATTATGGAAGTAAAAAAGTAAAATTATGAATTCTTTAAGCGGTGTCAAACTCAAATAGAAAAGGGGGCCATGAATCCTCATAGAGGCGTACCAGTGGGCCATATGTTGACTTAGTTTTAAAATGTAATAAGGACTATATTTTATTACATTTTTATCTAATTTGTTAAATATTTCCCAATTAAATTTTAATCTGAGTCATGACACACTCAGGAGTTTTGTGAACTACATGTGGCTCACATATTAGATACCTCTGCTTTAAGGTGTCATGGTAATGTAATCTAGACTTTTTAACAGAACGCTCACTTGAGGAAAACCAGCTTTAAAGTTTCTTCCAAGTTCAAGAATTCCTGAGTTGGAGAGTTTAAGCACAGGTCCTTCCACAGAGAGAGTAGATTTCCTAGTTTATACTGTTCCTTGGAGAAGGAAAAAGGTAGTTCACATTGTTTTTACAGAGTGCCCTATTAGAAGAGTGGAAACACTGAGTTATTCAGATAGTGTAAGCTTGATGAGAAGGCTATTGCTTGAAAGTTCCAAAGCATGTAAAGCACAAAGGATACTAGGAAACTTGGGAAGAATGGTAGAACTCTGGGAAAGGATTCACTAGAATTTGTTGTTCAGTTTTTCAGTTATATATGACATTTTGTGACCCCACTTGGGGTTTTCTTGGTAGAGATACTGGAATGCCTTGCCATATCCTTCTCCAGCTCATTTTACAGATGAGGACACTAAGGCAAACAGGGTTACATGACTTGCCCAGAGTCACATAGCCAGGATTTGATCTCAGGAAGATGAGTTTTCCTGGCTCCAGGTTTGGCACTCTATCCCCCTTACCACCTAGCTCCCCCTCGCTAGAATTACAGTTACCCAAATAGCAATCCCATGCTTATTTCCCTTTTGGGTGGGGTGAAGATCTAAAGGACTGAGTGTTTCATACTTCTGTATTAGTTCATGGACTCTACTGAACCCTTAGCTTTTTTATGAATTTTCTGTAGAGAGAAAGAAATAATGTCCTAAATGCAATAACCATATGATATTTTGAGTACCTGTGTAAGATTTGGAAACTCTTCTACCACATCTGTGACACTCTAGACACAATCTGTATCTAAATTTTATTTAGATGATTGTGATGGATTAATCCAGGTATAAGGAACAAGCCAAGGACTAATCCAGGTGGAAGCAACAAGCCAAGGGAAAATAAATTGAACCTTTAGGAGCAAGCCTTGAGAATGGAACTAGGTCTGTGTGAGGTCTTTGGGGGCTAAGGGGCACAGGTTACACAGGAAACTGACAGCCTTCTCCTAAGTTGTTAGTGCTCTGCCCTCTTCCACTTCACTGTCCTCTCAGTTCCTTCACTTAAGACTCTGAGGTACTAGCTCACACCTATCACTTTGGCTAACATGACAGAAAAAGAAAATATTAGATGTGGAAAAAATAGGTACACTAAAGTACTGCTGATGGAGTTGTAAGCTGGTCTCACCATTCTGGAGAACAATTTGAAACTGTACCCAAAGTGCTTTAAAACTACGTATATCTTTTAACCCAGGGATACCACCACTAGTCCTATATCCCAAAGAGATCAAAGAAAAGGGAAATGGACCTATGTGCAAAAAATATTTATAGCAGCTCTTTTTGTGTTAGCAAAGAATTGGAAATTGAGGGGATACTTAACAATTGAGGAATGGATGAACAAAGTGTGGCATATGATTGTGATGGAGTACTATAATGTTGTAAGAAATGGTGAGCAGGATAGTTTCTGAAAAATATGGAAAGACTCACATGAACTGATGCAAAATGAGTAGAACCAGGAGAACATGGTAACAGCAATGCTGTAGTGATGATCACCTGTGAAAGCATTAGCCACTGTGAAGACATTTCCAAAGGACTTAAGATAAAAAATGCTATTGTCCTCCAGAGAGGGAACTGATGAACTCTGAGTGCAGATAAAAGCATACATTTTTCACTTTCTTTTTCTTGCTTCTTTTTTTGGCAACATGGCTAATATGGAAATATGTTTTGCATGACTTCACATGCATAATTGATATCATATTTCTTACCTTCTCAATGGGTGGAAGAGGAGCTGGAGGGAGAAAATTTGGAACTCTTTTTTTCTAATGAATGCTAAAGAAAAGGAGCATTTGTTCAGTAAGAAAAATATGCTTTCTTAAAGGGCAACAGTATTATTTTTGCAGTCAATGACTACAAGATCCCTGTATAGATCTATTTACAGCTAAGAGACATTCTGGAAAAAATATCTTTCCAGAGCAGTTGAAATGTGGTTGTATACTTCTTTATTTACCCAGAAAAATTGGTACTATTACCTTGCCTCTGTAGGTGTATTATATGTGCATGTACACCTGCTGACCCAACAAGAACAACAATAATTATAATGAAAATTAAGAAGAAGAAGAGCTAACATCTATGTAGTGCCTACTATATGGCAGGCACGGTGTTAAATTACAAATGGTATCTCACTTGATGACCACAAAAACTCTGCAAGGGAGATGCTATTACTAAATACATTTTATAGTTGAGGAAACTGAGGCAAACAGAAGCTCAGTGATTTGTCCAAGGTTACACTGCCAGCACAATGGGGGAGGGGGAGAGGAGGGCTTTGAACTAGAAGAACACTGAGCCCTGATGTAAATGACGGAGCATGGCTCATTTTTTGGACACATCTAAAAATGCTGTGTTTCTCAAGTTTCCTGCAAGGTAGGCAAAGCCAAAATGTGCTTTTGACTAAACAACTGATTTTTATGACCCCTTTGGAAGCGGCTAAGAATATATTTCAGGCAAACCTTGTTTTAGAAAGTACAATTTAGAGGGGCTGAAACTGCCTAGTAGTACCACAAAAGCATTTTTGTTTGTTATAAAGCAGAACTATTGTGGACCTTTATTGAACAGAATATGGTTTACAGTGTCTGGTACATAGTTAGCCCTTAAAAAATGCTTGTTGATGGACTAGTTTCAGAGAAGGCCCTTATATAATAAAAATAGAGTGGAAAACTACTGGATCTGAAATCAGATGGCCTGGTTCACAGCCCAGGTCTGCAACTTACTGCCTGTGCGACCTTAGGCAAATCATTTCACATCTCTGGGCCTCAATTATTTCATTTACAAAAACAGGAAGTTTAGTGGAACCTTCCAGGTCTAATTCCTATGATTCCAGAACAGTCTGGTTTATATTTTTCCCAATAGAATATAGGTTTCTTGAGGAAAGGGGCTAGTTCATATTTGTCCATAGCATAGTGCCTTTCCTTTCTTCCTTCCTTCTTTTCTTCCTTCCCTTCCTCCCTTCTTTCTTTCTCTCTGCCTCTCTTTCTCTTTCTGCCTCTCTTTCTGTCTCTCTCTCTTCCTTCTTTTCTTTTTCTTCCTCTTTCTTTCTTTCTTTCTTTCTTTCTTTCTTTCTTTCTTTCTTTCTTTCTTTCTTTCTCCTTCCTTCCTTTCTTCCTTCCTTCCTTCCTTCCTTCCTTCCTTCCTTCCTTCCTTCCTTCCTTCCTTCCTTCCTTCCTTCCTTCCTTCCTTCCTTTCTCCCTCTATGTCTCTTCCGTTCTACTTTTTCTTTGTGGTCTAGATCTGTGATTTCATTATTGCAGGAAAACTCCAGATGTGGAAACTTTTCCCACTGATGCTGTTTAGCAACTAACTGTGACAGAATGTCAGACAGCACTAAATCTCAAGGACTAAAAGTTTAAATGACTTTTCCAGAATCTCACAGCTGGTATGTTTTACAGGTATGATCCAAACCCAGGTCTCCCAAAATTTAAGGCCAGCCCACTTTCCATTAAACAGCTGGCCCACCATAGTTTTTGACAAATGCTTAATGAATTCCATTGAATTGGATTGACATAAACCAGTCACAAAACAGGCACAGAGGACAGCATTATAGTGAAGTCCCACTGTATTTAATATGGATCTGAGATGGCTTAAGAACTATTGTAATAACTCTCCCTTGGAATGAAGGGTTTTATATAAAGAATAACAACTGTTCTTTATCTCTACCAAGGGATAAAGATGAAATAGGCTTAAGTGTGGCCTTAGAAAGAGTTTCCAATATATAAGTTCTGTTATGTGTTGCAATGAATACGGGGGAAAAAAGCTGTGGAATCACTTTTCCCTGGTGATGTCTAAGAATATGAGAGACACTCATCATTCCATTTTAAACTGCTCTAACCGAATGCAGGAGAAGGCTAGACTAAATGACTTCTGGAGGTCTCTTCCAAATCTAAGATTCTGAGAATTTGCCTGGGGATATTCTGTCTTCTGTTAAGAAATGGGAAATTCCATCTTTACAAGGATTCTTAAGTGCAGTACAAACTGACTTCATCAAAATATTGACTCTGAAATGTGTTTTTGTAACTGAATTCAGCAGGAAGGTGAGCTGTGGTGAAATCAAATCTACTTTATCACTTTGTTGGACAAAATTGTAATCTAGAACTGTAATAAAACTGGTTACTGAGGACTATGCTTTCCTGGGGCTTCCCTACCGCTCCCTTCTCCTTCTGTCAGGATACAGAATTTCAGCACTGTTTGTACCCTGGATGCTCCTGTAAATTGTCCCTGTTTGGAGGCTCAAATCAGTGAGAGAAAGACATGCATGGCTGTGTCTGCCTAAAATACTACTGCAAGAACTCCCTTCTTTTAAAGCAGCCTGGTGTAGTGGAAATTTTACTGGACCAGAATGCACTTTAATAAAAATTGATTATAGTGTAACAACGTTCAAGGGCAGAAGAGATAGCAAGGTTTAGTGAATAGAGCTCAACCTAGACTCAAGTCTCACCTTTGACAAATACTAGCTGTTTGATCTTCGGCAAGCCTTGCAATTTCTCAAGGTTCTAGACAACTTTCTAAGACATTCAGTTGCAAAGATTAGGACATGGTTTCCATACTAATTATACTGCAGGTCCATTTTGTATCCCTATCCTTGTATCTAAAGAACATAAATTTAAATTTGAGCTCTAACACTTACTGTTTATGTGACTGTGGAAGACAACTCATCAATCCGAAACTAAGTCTCATCATTTGCAAAGTGGGTATGATAACATTTATACTACCTACTTGAAAGAGATACTGTAAAACATCATAGAAATGCGTCATTGCTACGATTATTGCCACTTTGAAGCCAAGTAGTGGGAAATGTTACCTGAAATCCAATGTACTATTTGAGTAAAAATTAAGATACACCTTAAAGTTCTGAATGAAACCTATTTGGGTGTTCAGGGTGACATTTTGATCTTAGCAAAAGTGTAAGGTGTATCCATAATTTGAGGCATTTTATTTAAACTTATGGGATTATTGCCTGAGATAGCTTCTAATCCCAAATCCTTCCTTTTATAGTGGAAAAAAATTGAAGGTCAGGGAGGTCAAGGGACTTGCCCAAAGTCACATTTTCTCAGCTAATATTATTCAGTAGTCTCAAGGTTGGAAAGTAATTGTGTCTTATTATTGTGTCAGAAATATAATTAAGAAAATTGAAGAGAATAAGGAAAACTTCTCAGAGAAGTATGAAAATAATAGTAATTAAGGATATGAAATTATTTCTATGATTATGGTCAAGTTTTTCAGACAATTAGCTTATCATCAAGTATTTGTTGAGCACCTGTTATATAACATTACAGTTTAATGGAAAAACTACTAAATTTAAAGTTAGAGGACCTGGGATTTGAATCCTGGCTCTACAGTACTTGGTGATACTCACCAAGTGACTTTCTCTCTAGTCAAGAGTTTCCTAATCTATGGATGAGAGAATTGGATGAAATAATTACAGTGGTTCCCTCCAATTCTTGACACTATGATTCTATGACTACCAATATTATAGGTACTGCGAGAGAAGCAAAGAAAGGATAAGACACTGGCCCTACCATCAAAGTGCTTGAGATACACTAAAGGAGACAAGCCTGACACACACAAAACCAGAGAAAAATAATATAATTTTGTGATGCAGACATGCAGCTGACATACAGTTCATATTTTATTCTCTTTTCCCATCTGCCTTTCATTTCACAAGCAGCCGTCCTCTAAGAGGACTGTGATGCCTTCATATCAGTTTTAATTTAGCTGCTCCAAGGTCAGTTTGGAATTTTATACAACTCTGTCTTCAAAAGGTTAGCTAACATTGTCAGAATAATAAAGTTTATCAGAAGTTTCTGGCATGAGTCATTTGGGAACCAAACTACATTTAGCAGATGCCTTCAAAGTTTTTATTTTTCACTTGTTTTTCCCCTTTTCACATCCCTCCAATCAATGTTAATTTAGCTTCAGGATATCTGCAAATATCTTCCTTCTTCTCATCCCTGCCCTACTCCATCAAATTACTGTCAATTCTAAGAATCCTTAGTTTCCTTCCATGTTCATCTCAAGTCTTTTTTAAAACATTTTTGGATTATGTAAATATTTGTGCTTATTGATCTTTGTCATGTTCGTAATAATAAAAAGAAAAGCAAAGGAACAGAAAAATTTCAGCTCAAATATCACTTTCCACATAAGGCTTTTTCTAAAACTCCTTCCCTTCAATTGCCAGTGGCTGGTACTCTTTCTCTCCAAATTAACTTGTTTTATAAATATTTCGCACAAGCTCCTTGGTGGCAGAGACTGGTTTATGTTTGTCTCTGTATTCCCAGGACCTAGCATGGTGTCTGGCACATAGCATAGCATGTGCTATGTGTTATGTTGACTGATGAAGTACATGTTGCAACATTCCCAGCAACACTATTCATTATCCCTTTCTTCAATCCCTGATCTCCTATGCTGTTATGGCTCTTAGCCTTTACTGTAGCTAGTAGGTGAAGTAGATAGAGCAATGGATTTGGTATCAGGAAGATTACTAGCTGTGTGACGATGGGAAAGCCACTTAAGCTATGTCTGCCTCAGTTTCCTCATTTGTAAAATAGAGATATTAATAGCACCTACTTCCCAGGGTTGCTGTGAGGATCAAAGGAAATAATATTTATAAAGTTCTTTGTAAACCTGAAAGTGCTATAGAAATGCATTATTGAACCTGTTGTCTATGTCTGAAAGCGTGTCCTTCCTCCACTTTGCCTGTTGAATTCTTACCTATTTTTTTAAAACCCAACTAAAATGCTCTTTCCATTATGAAGCCTCCCTGCTGATAAGGGGTTTTCCTCCTCTGGCTTCACCTAGCACTTTGTGTAGAACTCTTTCCAGTCCAAATCACAGCTCAGCTGAAACATAATCTTAGAAAGTTGCCTGAGTGGAAGAGATTAAGTGACATGCTCATGGTCAGATCACTTCTAAGTGTCAATAAAGGATTTAAATTCAGATCTTTCCAACTTCAGTTGCAACATTTTATACATTATGCCCTGTGATCTCTCTCCACTTATCATTTATCATAACAGAGCTTGTTTTTTATTCCTCATTTGTTCTTTTCTTGTTCAGCTGTTTCAGTCATGTACACCTCTTGTCGACTCCATTTGGGGTTTTCCTGGCAAATATAGTAGAGTGGTTTGCCATTTCCTTCTTCAGCTCTATTTATTTACAGATGAGAAAACTGAGGCAAACTAAGTTGTGACTTGCCCAGAGTCCCACAGCTAGTAAGTGTCTGAGGCCAGATTTGAACTCCAATCTTCCTGACCCTAGGCCGATTTCTATCCACTAAACCACTTGGCAGTCCTTAAACTAAACTATTAACTCCTCTAGGTCAGCGATCATGTCCTATCTACATTTGCTGTCTCTCTCAATGCCTACCACACTCTTCTGTATGCATCAGAAACTCAAAAAAAAGTGACATTGTTGTATTGCTCACCCAGAAGAAGCATTTTTTAGTCCTGATAGTCTCCTGGGGAGTCATAGTAGAAAAGCATCACAATCAGTGAAAATAACTAAGTTTGAAGGAGAAAAGTGAAATAGACTATAAAGTTAAAATCTTTTCCAAAGAAATTGAAAACATAAGCATACTTTGTCCTATGTTATCCTTAGAAAGATGGTCTAAAATAAACTTTGGAATACTGCAAGGTAAAGTGATCGAAAGGAATGTCCCATTTACAAGGCCAATTTATAATAATTTGTTTTATTATTGATAAACTTCATCTCCTTCTAATTATAGTATCATGGCATTATAGATCTAAAGCTTAAAAGATATATCAGGAGTTATCTAGTCTGACCCCTCATTTTAGATATGGGAAAACTGAGACTAAGAGAAATGAAGTGACTTACCCAAGGTAATGTGGATGGTTGGGTTGATTGTTACCCTTTCATAAATAATAACAGATCCCTATTCCGGGGGTATATCAGTTATTTGGTAAGTATTTAATGAGAGCTGACTATAGGCTTAGTCATCGCCATTATCATCCGGGTCAAATGTCAAGAATGTGCCCCATCAAGACATGACATGTTTCCTCAAACACATCTGGGGAGATATTTGCCAGTATAAGAAATGATTCACCTGGGGTGCTGTCACTGTATCTTGCTGTCTGAAACTAATTATTCTTGATCACTGAGTGCTAAGTTCATTTATTTCTATATTAGCAAGAGATGGGAAATGCTACCAGGAACCTCTAAATTTTAACACCCTAGAAAAACCCCAGCTACCTCACCCTTGGTACAGTTCTCTTTAGAATTAAGTAGGAAAAATGGGGGATATAAAAGCATGTAAGGCAATGTCCTTGTACAAAAATGCTTTGTCCAGGTAGTGCCTCGCTTCTCATTCACTAAGTACTTCAGTTCACTCAGTATCTCAGTAATTTGTATAGTGGGCATTGGAGGCAACTAGGTAGTACAATAGATAGGGCACTGAACCTGGAGTCAGTGAACCATGTTCAAATCCAACCTCAGGCACTTACTAGTCCTGTGATCCTGGGCAAGTCACTTAACCTTAGTTTCCTCAGGTATAAAATAGGATTAATAATAGCACCTAGTTCCCAGGGTTGTTGTAAGAATCAAATGAGACAATAGGCAAAGTGCCTGGCACATGCTGATTTCTTTCCTTTCTTACCAGGGTGTCAAAGACGGGGGTAAGAGATGTCAATCTCCTATGTGCTTAGGCACTATACTAATTACTTTACAGATATTATGATCTGTACACTATTTGCAATATTGTCTTATTCTAAGAAAGTAGAAATAAGAAGTCCCAGTAAGTAGTGAGTATTAGTGAAATGGAAACGACTTGATAAGGAAGATCTGAGGTTAAAGTAAAATGTAGTTTCAAGGTTTATTTCACATTATATAGTCTATTTAGGAATGACCTATATTTAAATTTTGCAGGCTAGGGGAATTACCTCCCAATATCATCCACTTCTTTTGCAAGTGATAATGTTGATCCCAGGGAATTCAGGAATGTAAAAGTTATTGCTGCATACACACACACACACACACACACACACACGCATATCCCTTACTCTCCCTTTAGTGACTGGAAAGCACACAAAGCCCTTACCTAGATTTTACATTGATGAATCATGTTTCTCGTTTCACTAAATCTCATGGGGCTCTTCAGCTTTGAAAAGCTGACACCATGGTCAGTCTCTAGATCTTTTTTAACCAGGGCACTACATTTCAGAAAAGCTGGTGAAGGGCTTCTCTAAGGGATTCCAAATGTCAGAATACCATGCCCAGTGCATCCAAATATAATTCAATCCAAGAGAAAGCCTTATTTTTTTCCTCCTCACTTTCTTACTGCTAACTTTCAAAGTGGAGACTATTGCTATGCTAATACAATACGTAAAAAAACTGCCTGTGATTTCTGAATAAATACCACATTTTTCCATCTCCCCTCTTCTACCCAGGGATGGTAGGATCATACAATTATAGGAAGTTAACATGCCAATTAGAGAAAAATTAACTCTTTTCAGGACACTACACTGCCTCATACGTTATTGTAATAATGAGTGATTTCAGAAGATTCACTACCTTAAGTCCACAAATGGTGCAATGACTTTTGGAAAGTCACATTTGTCCCTGAAACTTCAGTAACCTGAAGGCTGCATGCCTCATTGCCTGCAGCAGACAAATTTTGACAATCCATAAAGGGCCTGAAAAAAATCTCTTTTAAAGTTATAGAAATTGGAGAAAGTGGGTCAAAAAACACAACTCATCTTACTGCTCATTTAACTGAAATGATTCTAACTTTGTTATATTGGCTGAACAAGTGAGTTGTGTGTGTGTGTGTGTGTGTGTGTGTGTTTGGACACAAGATATCACAATCATCTGTCTTGTTTCAGTTAGAGGTTTTGTGGGAGGGTAATAGATCTTTGATGCCATACAACCCACCAGTAGTTAGTTCAGTAAGTGGCAAGCCATTATATTTGCCCGAAGAAAATTCCCAACCTTTTTTTTTTTGTATGCAAACACACACTCCCACAATTCCTGGAATCCCTACTACATTCATAACTCACTATAGAAAGACACACAGACACAGATACAAACTTCTCCGGACACATCCGAAACCAGCCTTCACCGGAACCATGGCATATATACTTATGCTACCATCTGGACTGTAATTTGTAATAAGAAATATATCTTACCCTCCCCCATCAAGGCGGCGAAAGAAATTCCCCGAACTATTAAGGATTTCCTCTCCCACTTCCGTTCACTGATTGTTTTTAACCCTTAACAAAGATATAATTGCAGGGTCTCAGAAGCAGCTTTCTTAATTAAAAGAATGTTTTGGTTTGATTTTTCTTTTCTCATTAAATTACTTAATGTCTAACTGTAAAATTAATTGTTTCCTTCATTCAGTACTTCCCATCTTTGACTCCCCCCACCTCCCGCAAAATTGCCTTCAGGATGAGACCTCTGCATTTTCTTTGCTTGTTTAGGGCAAGAAATGAAGAGCTTCCTCTTTAATTGGCAGAAGCATGCAGGAGGAGCATACCTTCAATTTAGTGTTGGGATACCTCACTTGCACCCTGGCTGTTGTCTTATTGGAGACGGCAGCCTGCCTGAGATCCTCTAGCACTGAAATTATATCATCCAGCACGCATTTCTTATCCTGATTTCTCAACGCACACAGATGGGAAAAAGTATAATTATAGCCCTTGTGGTTCACCTTCATTTCCAGCACGGCTCGGTGGGTCTGCAGGATCCCCTCAGCCTGGAGCAAAATATTGTGTCCGGGTGGGGAGAGGAGGATTACCCTGCCATACCTCCCAGGGGTGTGCAAGTCCGAATACAGCTGGCTTTTGGACTGGTCCAGGGGGAAGAGGCTCCCCGCCAGGCTCCGCTCGATCTTCGCCAAGCTGTGGCTGGGAGCGACCAACCGCTCCAGGTCGCTCTCGGGCTGGAAGCGGTTGAGCACGCTGAAGCCGAAGATGATGGTCAGGACTGCAGGCACGGTGAGGAAGAAGACGGGGTGCCGGCTCACGCACAAGCCCAGCCTGTGGCAGAACGACTGGAGCCCTCTGCGAATGACCTGCCGCAGCATCCTCCACCCGATCCAGCTCGCAGACGCTCCCGGCCGTCTTAAAAAGCACATGTGACATGTGTAAGCGCCGGGCTGTCCCCCCCTTCACCCCGGATTCTCCCACCCCCCCAGTGGACACCCCCCTCCCCTCGGGCCACCACCACCGTCGCGGCTGGCAAACCCCCTCCCCCCTCCCTTTTCACCTCCCCAACCATGCCGCTTGTCTTTCCCCATCCCCACCTCCATGCACTCCTACTACTCTTTCAAACACTGCAGCAAGTTGCAGCAAGGCGGGCACAAATGGATAGCGGGCGTGGGGGCGGGGGGGTGGGGAAGCAGGCAGACGGGGCCAGGCGATCGAGAGTGCGGGGACTCAGGTTGGACGCTTCGGCGCCAGGGACCCCACCTCCACCCTCCTCTCTGGCGTCCCTCTCCGCTTCTCCCTGGGCCCCCAGCTCACCGCATGGGCAGCTTTCTCTTTCTCTCGCTATCCCTTCATCTCTCTGCTGCAGTCCCCCCCGACCTCCCTCGGAGGAGGTGGTTCGGTGTGGAGCTGTCCCAGGGCTATCCTATCAGTTCGGCTGGATTTATGTACTTAACTAGAACCATGTGCCTCGGTGTTGTAAGAGGCAGACATGTGCCCCAGGATGGAAGGGGGGCGGGGGGAAGGAGGAGGCGGAGAAGGGAGAGGGAAAAAGGGGGCAGAGAGAGATGCCTTTAAAAAAAAAAATTAAGTGCCGACAGTTATTTTTAGAGTTTTTGCTTTTGTTTTCTTTCTATTTTTACTACCACCCCAGGGTCACCCAAGTGAGTGGAAAAGGAAACAAGTGAAGGTGCGAAGGCTCAGTTAGGCTAGGGGTTCTTGGAGAGGTAGAGGTAATAGGAAGCTGGGAAAGCAGGTTAACCCATCGCTGCTACCAGAAGCCTGCTTTCCACTCCACTTTCCCATGGCCCGCGAATTTCGCGTTTCAGCTCCCGGGGAAAAGAGCGGGGAGGATGATGCTGCATTTTTAACATATCACAAAGCGTGCGAAGGATTTCCGCGCAACACCTCCTGGAGCTGCGCTTCTCAAGGCGGTGCCTGCTGCAGCTGTGGGGCTTTCTGAAGACCCTGGTTTCTCCTGAGCACTCTTGGGTGCCAAGGTCTTTGCACTCTCTTTAGTCCTCAGGTGGATTGAGAAGAGACATTTGATGGTAGCAGAAGCCTGTAGCATGAGTTGGGGTTGGGGATGGGAGGTTAACAAACCTAAAAAAATCCATGTGATGTCTGCGATGATATTGATGTATTACAGAATAAAATAATCTTCTTGCAACTGAGGTTTAAAATCAGAAGTTTTCAGAGCTTCCCTTTAAGGCCACACCCCCTCCAGGTTCCTCAGTTCTTCAGGTCCCATCTGTTCCCCTCAATCACCCCCAGGTACTATGTCAAGTCAAGTCATCAGATTGCCTCTAAGGGCATGGTCTGGAGAGAGATCTGAATTAGAGCTGAGTTGGTTTCCTGGGCGAATTGAAATCAAGCAGTCAACAACTGAGACACCCACATCATTTGGTTGTAAGAGAGATTAGGGAGGTGGGAAACAGGCTCACAACTGCAGTCACCTGATGTGGGAAAGGTGGAAAGAGGTCGCTTCATCAAAAAGAAAAATACGTGGTCTTTTCCTACCACTGTTGCCTATATGATCCAGGTTCTTACCTGCCTCCCTCCACTCTAAATAAGAGTGACTGTGAAGTGTTATCCTGTAGAAATCTCAGCATCTGCAGACCCAAGGGTGCTGGTCTAGAAGAATTGCTGTGTGGAAAAATGCACATTCCAAAGCAACTAAAATAAATAATATGCATCACCCTTGTGATAAGTGTTTATCCCGAGGACGAATTTAGAGAAATCTGGGGGTAAGCTCTGAGTGAGTTCCTCTGAAGAGCAACTTAGCATGTGAATGCCTTCAAGGGCTTCTTTTTACTCTCTCATACTTGTTTCAAGTTAACAATTCTAAAAAAAAAAATTAAAAAACAAAAACCTATTTAATAAGTACACAATAATGAACCAGCCAAGAATATGCTAACTAGGGTGATGGTCACAAGAAGTTCATTGTGAGATCTTTAATAACACAGCAGGAAGCCTATTACTCCACTAGTATAAATACAAATAACTCAAATGACCCAAAGAATGAAATATTTTGGCTTCCCTTTCTTTCAGCATTTATTCTTTCCTTGCAAGAACAATTATACTATGAAGAGTTTGGAACAAGGAGTCAAGGTAAGTGTGAGAGTCATGAGAGAAACAAGAAATTAGAGTTTGAGATTTATAGAAGGGACCATAAAGGTGATCCAGTGGTGTCTCAATGTAGTAAACCTCCCACAACATCATTCACATGGTCATCCTCACTCTGTTTGAACACTACCAGTGACAGTATACTCATTATTTCAATTCCATTCAGTTCAACTAACATTTATTCACATCATCCTTCTCCGCAGTGGAGTTACAAAGACAAAAAAAATCAAATTAGTCCCTGCTTTCAAGGAGTTTCCATTTTACTGTGTGTGGTGGTGATCGTATAGCCTATACATAAACAAGTAAGCACAAGATATATACAAAGTTGTGAATGTAAATTTCAAGAGAAAAATAGCACCAGTGGGATCATGAAAGACTTGATGTGGAAGGTGCCACCAACTCTGCTTTGAAAGAAGCTAGGGATTCTAAGAGTCCTGAGTGAGAACAAAATGTACACATGACAGGGAGAAAGGGAATCTCCCATGTGGAGTAGGATACATTCCCTCCTTACCTTTCTCTCAGAATCCCTCTTTTCCTTCAAGAAAAAGTTAAAACACCATCTTGTACAGGAAACCCTTCCTGGTTCCTACAGCCCTTCCTTTCAAACTACCTTGTATTTACTTTTATTCATTCTAGATAGACAGACAGACAGACAGATAGATAGATAGGTAGATAGAGGTAGATAGATGGATCTTTATTGTATTCTCCCATCAGAATGTAAACTCTTTGAGAGCAGAGATTGTTTCACCAGTAGACTGGTTTGCTTAGAAGAAGAGTCTGTGAAAAGAATAATATGAAAGGATTCTAGAAAGGTAGGTGTGGGCCAGAACACTGAGGGCTTTAAATGCCAGGCTTTAAATGGCATTTATCTTAGATGCAAGAGGGAACCACTGAACATTTTTAAGTAGTGGAGAGATAGGTCAGATCTGTATTTTAAGAATATCAGTTTGAGAGAAATTTGACAGCTTTAATACTTAAAGAGGCAACTCTAAAAGAATGTTCTTCATTATTCTGACCCAAATTTTACCTTTCTAATTTCCATCAATTGCTTAATTATTTCAGGGTAACATAGAGCAAATCTAATCTCTTTTCCATCTGATATTGAGATTCACATTTCTCTTGGAAAAATAGTCTACTGACCCCAAGGGATAAATATTTGTTTGAATTTTCAGGAAAAGGGAAACAAATCTAATACTTCATTACCCATTCTTTATCACAAAGAGGGTAGACTACAATTAGCCAAAAATTGCTTATGTGTGTACTACATACCAGGCAACAGCAGACTCAAATATAATAAATGAAAAATCTGTTTTCAAGGAGCTCACATTCTAGTGGGGATAATAATCTGACTATTTAGAACAAATACAAATAAATACAAAGTAGTTTGAGAGGAAGAACATTAGGAAGCAGGAATGGTTTCAGATATGAAACAGTGTTTGAGCTTTGTCTTGAAGGGAGAGATTCTATGAGGGAAAGGTAAGGAGGGAGTACGTCCTAACCCTATGGGATGGTCAACGTAAAAGTATGGAGATGGAGAGTACATTTTTTCATATTACAGACAACCTGCAATAGCCTTCAATATATTATCTTAATCCACTAAAGTCTTGCTCCAATGCCTTATTTTTTGTGTGAGGTGGTACTAGAGTCTTAAAGACTATTTCAGTGAGGGGTGAAGTTTCTTATCATCTTCATGATGGCATGATAAAGTAAAGGCATTAATTGACCCCCTATAGAGAACTGAGGGGAGAATACAAGTCAGGGTAAAACAGAATGGGCAGGCACGTGTGAGTTGTCATCTGCATCATTGAAGGGAATATCCACATAGATGAGATCACAGATAAATTTAAATGTTTGAGCAAGCTCTTAATTGTCCAGCCAAGCTAGAAAGACTTGGAACATAGGCCCAGCCAAACTTGACTACAGGATATTAAGTTATTTTTGGCCACAGCTAATCCTAAAGACTATCTATGAACCATTGCAGGTTGTGGTGAGGGTGAAGAGGAGGCACAGAAATATACAATGAGAAAACTACAGAACTTTCAAATATTGCCCTTATAGCACTGAACAGCACCTCACAGTAAAGAACTTGACAAAGCACTTCTCTCCAAACAACCTGTGAAATAGATAGTGCCTATATTTCCAAATTAAGCACCTGAAGCTTTTACTCAATAATTTGATCAAATTTTGAAATTGTCTTTTGTTGTTTAACACAACAAGCCATTAATCTGTTCCCTACACAGATTTTTCTGCCTTGTTCATTATAAACCATGGCTCAGTAAGACTAGGGGAAAGCATTGTGCCCCCTTGCCCCCACCTCAAACCTCACATATTATGAAGTATTGACCTTAACTCCTAAGATGGTACAGAGAAAACAAAGAAAAAAAAAGTCACAGAACAAAGAACCCTAAGATTGGAGACAGAGGACTTGCACTGATTAGAATCCCAGTTATGCCACTAGTTAGCAGTGTGCTCTTGGAAAATCTATGCCACCTCCCTGAAACTCAATTTCCTTAGATGTAAAATGGGCATAACAATAATTTCACAATACATATTTAGAATGTTGTTGTGAAGGAAGCACTGTGTAACCTAAGTAGCTAGATGGCTCAGTGGGTAGAGTATGGGTCTTGGACTCCAGAATATGAGTTCAAATGTTGACTTCGCATTTATTGGCAGCATGACCATAGGCAAGTCACTTATCTCAGACTCAATTCCTGCATGTATAAAGTGGGGATAATAATAGCATCTACCCCATAGGATTGTTGTATAAACCAAATGAGATATCACATGTAAAGTGCTTTAAAAACCTTAATGTGTAATATAATTGCTAGCTATTAAACTGAATTAATATAGAAGAATGAGCTATACTTAGGATGCTGCAGGGACCCCCTCAGTAAAGCTGATCAGTTGACATTGAGTCAAGCAGATTTTTCAAACCCAGTCCTTCTCATGAACCTCCTAGGAAATAAGATTGGGAGTGCTGCCTCTGGCCATGGGACATTTTGTTTTCTTCTGGGCAGAGCTGATTGGCCTATATGGATTCAAACCAACTGAGCTAAGCAGTCCAGGCAAATATTTTGTTTTAATAATAGGATGCAAGCAATTAGAGGCCAAGCACCACATTTTAACTTAATGATAGAGAGCACCTGGTACTACTGAGCATTTGTGGCTTGTGGGTTTAGCCTTATGACTTTATAGTCATTTCTTTGTAATCATTTTCATGTACATGTATGCTTATGATGAACATTCTTCTTATTCTACTATTATCTACTACATTCTTCTACTTTCAGTTTGGATTTAATAAGAAAGAATAATAAACTGATGACCACAAATCATTTCAATTCATTTCAAACAATGTTTATCAAATCCCTATTATATGCAAGGTGAGTCCAAGGTACAGAAGATATAAAGAAAAATACAACCATAGATTTTGAGTTGAAAGGAACTTTAGAGATCCTTGAGTTTAATCTTTTCATTTTATAGAGAAGGAAATTGAGGCTGAGAGAGATGAAGTGACTTGACCTGGATCACATAATAGGTGTTTAATAAAGGATTTTGAACTTGGGTCTTCTTTACTCCAAGCCTGGTATCAGCTTAGCTGTTTGATATGTGTGTGTGTGTGTGTGTGTGTGTGTGTGTGTGTGCATATGTGTGTGTGTTAATAAGTGGAAAGTACCTTAGTAAAATTGTTCAGATTCTTTGATGCTGGGTCAAGGAGTTTGGAGATTATCTTCTAGGAAATAGGGAGCTACTGAAGTCTTTTTTCCTTCCTTCCTTCCTTCCTTCCTTCCTTCCTTCCTTCCTTCCTTCCTTCCTTCCTTCCTTCCTTCCTTCCTGCCTTCCTGCCTTCCTGCCTTTCTGCCTTCCTGCCTTCCTGTCTTCCTGCCTTTCTGCCTTCCTGTCTTCCTGCCTTCCTCCTTCCTTCTTTCTTCCTCTTTTTATTATCAGAGTACTAGCATAGTCAGACCAATATTTTAGGATGATAATTTAGAAAATTATGTGGAGTGAGCATAAACTTGACAATGGAAAGATCAGTTAGGATGCTATTATAATAGTCTAGTTAGGAGGTGATTCAATTATGATCTATGGCATTGGCTTGTCATGCAGAAGAGAAGCATCACATATGAGATATGTTGTGAAGAAGCAATTGACAAGCTTAGGCAACTAATTGGATGAGGGAATTTGAAAGGGAAGAAACACAGATGATATGGGTAACTAAAGATAGATGTGTCTTGAGCTGAAAAGAAAATTTAGGAGGAGGAGCAAATTTAGGGGGAATAAAATGGCTTCTGTTTGAAAATATTGAGTTTGAGATGACAATAAACATCAAATGGAAATGTCCAGTAGTCAATGTATGATATTTAAGAGACAGATTTAGATTTGTTGGTTATCAGTACAGAAATGACAATTGAATCCATTGAAACCAATGAAGTTGTCAAAAAAAGCAGATAAGAGAGATACAGGGACAGAGAGAGAGAGAGAGAGATGGAAAGATAATAAATTATTACAAGGAGGAAATATAAGAGTTCAAGACAATGCAGGAAGCATGTTGAATATCACATGACAGTGATATTTAAAACATTACCAACAAAGTCAAAAAAACTTGTATTTATTATATAGCTTCTATATGCAGGCACTGAGCTAATTACTAGAAGGAAAAAAAGATCAAAATACTCCCTGCCCTTAAGTTACTCACAATCTAACAAGCCGACCAACATGCAAACGACTGTGAACAAATGTGATATATACAGGATAAATTGCGACGAGTCTCTAAAGGAAGGTACTTGCATTAAAGTGGTTTGGGAAAGGTTTCTTGTCAATGGTAGGATTATAGCAGTGACTTGCAGGGAATGATGGAAATAGGAGGAGCAGATGAGTAGGCAAAAAATTCCAGGCATGGAGAATAGTCAGTAAAAAGATTTAATGAGGGAATTGGATTGTCTTGTGAGAGGAACAGTTTAGGGGACCAGTGACCATGGATCATAGAGTACTTGTAAGAGAATAAGGTATAGGAGCAATGGGAAGGTGGAAAGGTGCCAAATAATGAATAACTTTGAATGAAAAAGCACATAGGATTTTATATTTGATCCTGAAGGTAATAAGGGATCACTGGAGTTTATTGAGTAAGTGATATGTTCAAGCCTGGAGTTCAGAAAGATCACTGACAGCTGAGTGCAAGATGAAATGGAGTGGGGAGAGACTTGAGGAAGGGAGATCAAATAGAAGACTATTACAATAGTCTAGGCATGAGGTGATGACGTCCTTCACCAGGGTGGCAGTATCAAAGTAAAGAAAGGGAAACCTATCCAATATGTTGGGAAGATAGAAATGATAAGATGTGGGCAACTTATTGGTTAGAGGGAGTGATAGAGAATGAAGAATTGAGAATGATATGTAGATTGTGAGCCTGGATGACTGGAAGGATGATGGTGCCCTTGACAATAATAGGGAAGTTTAAAATTGGGAGAATAGAGGGGTGTGTGAGGAAGATAATGAGTTCGGTTTGGAATGTTTTAGGTTTTCGATAACTATAGTATATTGTATATATAGTATATATGTCTATAACATCTTCAGTTATCGTATATTCAGGGTATCTTATAGTTGGAAATGGAAATAGAGATCAGGAGAATAATTTTACGGAACAAACAATCTCAGAATCATTTGCATTGAAATGGTTGAACCCATGACAGCTTATGAGATTATCACATAAAATAGTAGAGAGGGAGAAAGAAGAGAGTCCAGGAGAGAATCTTAGAGCATACCCAAAGTTAGTGATCATGACCTGGATGAAAATCCAGCAAAGGAGACTGCAGAGTGGTTAGATAAGAAGAAGAACCAAGAGAAAACAGTGTCACTAAAACCTGGAGAGAAGAAAATATTAAGTAGAAAAAGGTGATTGACAGTGTCAAAGGCTATAGAGAGGTAAAAACAGATGATGAGAATTACCTGCATGGGTGGTATGACTGTAATTGGCCCAAAACCTCATGAAAACCATCTACTGTATCCATCCATCTAATAGGTGGGTTGAAATCTTGTTGGTGGAGGTCCAGATACATAAAACATCCAAATAAGTCAGGGGAGGGGTATTTGTTATGAAGATTTCTACATTATGTACACATAATTTATTAGCTCCATATCTTAATATTTCTAGTACTTACAGGAAAAGAAGTGAAAAGAGTATTACAGAAGATAGAAGACCTGAGCACTAGATCAGATTCTGCAATAAATGAGCCATATCAGCATGGTTGTGACTTGATTTTCCTGGACATCAGTTTCCTCTAGATTTCTTTTGATGGTGAAAATTTGTTTCCTTTTAAATAGCTCTGGATATATATTCATATTTCCCTCTTATTGTCTCTAATTTAATATATTAATAAAATAATTTTAATAAGAAGGGAAATTACCTTTAAAATTAAATTGTCAAGTTTAGCGTTGCATTCCTACAGTCCTATTAGCAAAAATTGGCCAAGGAGGGATGGGAAAGCTATCAAGAATGAAATGTCTTTTTATTTAAATTTATTTTTATTATTAATTTAGCATCCTCTAGAAAATTAAGGAATTAGACTAGATGATCTTTAATGACACTTCCAAATTTAATATACTGAAGTTCTATGATATCCTAAGTCATAGAGTTCATTTATCAAATTCAATGCAAAATGCAAGTACTTCTTGGTTTAAGAGGGTTCAGATGGGGTGAGGGAGGAGGTATTCATATATTCAGAATAGAAAGCACCATCATTATATTTATGAACAACTTTAAAGCCCCTAAATGAAAACTTTGTTCAGGGTAAATAGTTTTTTCCTCCACTGTGATCCTACAATTATTTTTCATAAATAGAAATTTAATTTCTCCAAACTGTTCTTAGCTAGACACTCTTCTGGTTCCTATAAGTGACTGACATCCTTCTAGACTCTTGAGGTAAGATATTGCAGTTCCAGCACCATAAAAATTTCCTAAGACCCTTGCTTTTCTCACCAGGAAGAGTTGTCAGGGGGCTCAGCTGAGCTTTTCATGATCATTGCTGGACCATAGAGAAGTCAGATAGCACAGGAGAGATTAGTCATCATTTTGTCCATACCTTAACATGAAATGGATCATCTTCCCTGACAAGCCAGTTCTCCTGTCTGAAGCTGACAAAATATAGAATTTTATGAAGCCATTTACTGAGCTGCAGCAGGGATTAGAATGACAGCAAAAGAACTATTTTTATGGGGAAGCAACGGGACCATGGCCCCATGTCTGAGATCCAAATTTATTATAGTTATCAGACGTCGACACTAAAAGCATTAAAGGAGACAGCCACAAACTGCAATATTCTCTTGTTTTACCAGCAGTAGGGATAGTGGTACAGAGAAAGTCATTAGGTAGGGGGAGGGTCAAGAGAGATGAAGCATCTGGTAATGTGCTACTGGGAATATGCATAATCTATTGCCCCTGGAAGTTGTCATTATGATTTCAGGTGACATGTTTTTCTGACTCATCAAATAATACAGGGTTATAATTCATTTTAACTTTTGAAAAAAAATCACAAAGTGTCTACTGTCTGGTAGGCTTGTAGCATACACAATTGGGAAACAAAGATATGAATGAAACAATTCCTACCTTGAAGAAACTTACATGGGATGTGTGTACATGGGGAGGACAGGACACAAGCATGTACAAAGATCAGGCAAGACTTCTTGGAGTGCTGGTACTCGAGGTTCCCCTTGAAGGGAGATAAAGGGACAGACGATGGATGGCCTGTGCAAATGCAAATGAAGGAAATGGAATATGAAGTTTGGGAAATAACTCATACTCCAGTTTGAGTCAGGACATAGAATGTCTGAAACAGAAATATGAGAAAAGACTGAGAAGGTAGGTTGAACTCAGTTTTTGAAGAGATTTGACTGCAAGAGAAAGGAGTTTAAATTTTATCTTAAAATTAAGGATCCACTGAAGACTTTTGAGCAGGGCAGTAACATGGCCAAGTTTAGAAAGAAACTGAAAGGTATTTTCAGTCTCAAGTTGTAATAAATTTTGAAGGCCCAGTTGCTCAACTAGTATAATTGTGATCCTGAAATCTGGCAGCGATTTTTATTTAAGATGATATATTCACAACCGGAAACGAAGTTAAAGTACGAATGCCATGGTTTCTGAGAAGCTACATATGACTTAATTTCCAATTTCCAAAAGGTTTTTCTCTTTTGAGGGGGCAAAAAATGAAATGATAGACAACAGACTAGCTTAGACTATTTATACATATATTTTAGATTTAGAGTAGCTATGCTGCAACCTGTCAAACAAAGAGAAGAGTTTCTTCCTCTGTGACCTTTCAAAAATATGAGCATTTGGACAGGAAAAGCCTGACAGGCAGAGTGAAAAATTCAATGAATCATCTGGATGTATAGTTTACATCATGTCAAATATTCTGATATTTCAAAATGTGTGGATTGAATGTTGGAGTACTTTGGCATCATAGGCAAAATCAATACAGTAATGAAATAACTTTATATATTGGCTAAAAGAAAACACCCATTTGTTTCAAAAAATATATTCTTCAGGAAGCAGTTTTTGAAATTTATTAATATATCTGTAATTTCAAGTATTGGAATAAGTAAAACAAAACAACATATAAAAGTTGCTGATCATTCAGAATTACTAAGGAAAATCCCAATTTGCAACTACAGAATTTGTATAAACTAAGGAATGGATAAACTTGAGTAATAGATGACAGAAGGAAGATCTAGAAGCTAGCTGCCAGAAAAAAAAATTAGATAGAACTAATTTAAAGGAAAATTTAAAGCTCTGAATATATTATATTTGTCTCTCTTCCTGCTTCTGTCTGTGCAGATGAGAGGGAGGCTAGATGGGAAATTAACAACAGATTATAAAAGAAGATTTCACCAGAAGAATCCAGTAGCTGAAATATCCATAGCCAATGCAAGGTGACATAGTGCCTTTTTTGGCCAAGTTGATCTAAAGTCCCAGAAAGACTAATCCATCTGCAAAGCATCAAATTATAAAAATAAAGGAAAAGTAAGAATGAAACATTATAGCCAGGTCAGGAAACTGAAATGGACAACTTGTTCTTAGCAAATAAAATATTATTCTTCTACTTAGATTTTACAAAATGCTTCATTTATATGGGTCATATTTCAACCAATTATTTGAAAATAGAGCATTAACTTAATATTTTATTGAAAATCTACCTTCATTTTAAGAAAGTCTCAAAATTTAATTTAAAAATATTTTGGGGGGCAGAGCCAAGATAGCGGAATAGAAAGACACACAAATGCAGACTTTCCCCACACAGCCCATAAAGTATCTGTAGAGAGGGACTCTCAACAAATTTTGGAGCAGCAGAAGTGGAGAACAACAGAGTGGAGGAGATTTCCAGCCCAGGGTGGCCTGAAAGACCCACACGAAATGTCTGTTGCACCAGATGGAGTGCAGCCCAGCCTTGGCTGTGAGGCTCATGAACAGCCCTCTGGGGCTAAATCTCCAGTTGCAGAATCCCCAGTTCCAGCAGCAGCAGGTTCGCAGATCCCTCAACCCACAGGCGCTGAAGGTCAGTGACAGGGCTTTTTCAGCTGGCCAGGAAGGGAGAAGGGCCTTCCCATAGCTCCAGCCTTAGGCAGCCACTGCAGAAGCCACATTGGCAGGTGGCAGCAGTTCCCACCTCGGCCCCACCAGCAGGCTGCATCCATTGTTAGATCTTAAAACCCCTGGGGGCACTGAGGAGCTAGTTATTACCTTGGTCCTGTGTAGAGGCCCTGAGGGAGCTGGTCTTTGTCTGGCACTGAATGGTGGCCCTGACCCCACAGCTTGACTGAATCCCAGCCCCCCAGTGCTGGCTTGGTGGAACTGGAGGCCAGGTGGCTGTGGAGAGGAAACTCTGCTAAGATTCTGGGCACAAAAATCTCTCCCTGCTCCCAGACCAGTATACACGCTTGATTGTGCCATTTTGGAGTAATTGAGATCTTACAGATTCCCAGAGAATACCCTACTCTTGACAAAGGACCCAAAAATCAAGTAACTTGTTGGGAAAATGCCCAAAAAAAAGGAAAAAAAAAGACTATAGAAGGTTACTTTCTTGGTAAACTGATATCTTCTTCCATCCTTTTGGATGAGGAAGAACCATGCTTACCATCAGGGAAAGACATTAAAATCAAGGCTTCTGTATCCCAAACATCCAAAATAAATATTCAATTGTCTCAGGCCATGGAAGAGCTCAAAAAGGATTTTGAAAATCAAGTAAGAGAGTTGGAGGAAAAAATTGGGAAGAGAAATGAGAGAGATGCAAGAAAAGCATGAAAAGCAGGTCAACGCTTTGTTAAAGGAGACCCAAAAAATGTTGAAGAAAATAATACCTTTAAACACAGGCTAACTCAATTGGCAAAAGAGGTCCAAAAAGCCAATGAGGAGAAGACTGCTTTAAAAAGCAGAGTTAGCCAAATGGAAAAGGAGGTTCAAAAGCTCACTGAAGAAAATAGTTCTTTCAAAATTAGAATGGAGCAGATGGAAGCTAATGACTTTATGACAAATCAAGAAATTACAAAACAAAACCAAAAGAATGAAAAAATGGAAGATAATGTGAAATATCTCATTGGAAAAACAACTGACCTGGAAAATAGATCCAGGAGAGACAATTTAAAAATTATGGGCCTACCTGAAAGCCTTGATTAAAAAAAGAACCTAGACATCATCTTTCATTAAATTATCAAGGAAAACTGCCTTGATATTCTAGAATCTGGGGGCAAAATAAATATTGAAAGAATTCACTGATCACCTCCTGACAGAGATCCAAAAAAAGAAAGTCTAAGGAACACTGTGGCCAAATTCCAGCGTTCCCAGGTCAAGGAGAAAATATTGCAAGCAGCTAGAAAGAAACAATTCAAATATTGTGGAAGTATAATCAGGATAACACAAGATCTAGCAGCTTCTACATTAAGGGATGAAATGGTGTGGAATATGATATTCCAGAAGTCAAAGGAACTAGGACTAAAACCAAGAATCACCTACCCAGCAAAACTGAGCATAATACTTCATGGGAAAAATTGGTCTTTCAATGAAATAGAGGACTTTCAAGCATTCTTGATGAAAAGACTAGAGCTGAAAAGAAAATTTGACTTTCAAGCACAAGAATCAAGAGAAACATGAAAAGGTAAACAGTAAAGAGAAATAATAAGGGACTGACTAAAGTTTAACTATTTACATTCCTACATGGAAAGACAATATTTGTAACTTTTGAAACTTTTTTCAGTATCTGGGTAGTTGGTGGGATTACACACACACACACACACACACACACAGCACAGGGTGAATTAAATAGGATGGGATCATAGCTTACAAAAATGAAATATAGGGGTGAGAGAGAAATATATTGGGAGGAGAAAGGGAGAAATGGAATGGGACAAATTATCTCTCAAAAAATAGGCAAGTAAAAGACTTTCAGTGGAGGGAAAAAGAGGGGAGGTGAGAGAAAAAACATGGAGCTTACTCTCATCACATTCAACTAAAGGAAGGAATAAAACGCACATTCATTTTGGTATGAAAACATATCTTACAATACAGGAAAGTCGGGGAGAAGGGGATAAACAGGGTGGGGGGGATGATGGAAAGGAGAGCAGTAGGAGGAGGGAGCAATTTGAAGTCAGCACTCTTGGGGAGGGACAGTATCAAAAGAGAGAATGGAAGCAATAGGGGGCAGGATAGGATGGAGGGAAATATAGTTAGTCTTACACAACATGACTATTATGGAAGTCATTTGCAAAACTACACAGATGTGGCCTATATTGAATTGCTTGCCTTCCAAAGAGAATGGGTGGGGAGAAAGGGATGGGGAGAAGCTAGAACTGAAAGTTTTAGGAACAACTGTTGAGTATTTTTCTTGCATACAACTAGGAAATGAGAAATACAGGTAATGGGTTATAGAAAGTTATCTTGCCCTACAGGACAAAAGGGAAGATGGGGATAAGGGAAGGAGGGGATGTTAGAAGGGAGGGAAGAATGGTGATAGGGTTAATTAGAATGCTCGGCTTTTGGGAGTGGGGAGAGTGGACAAATGGGGAGAAAATTTGGAACCCAAAATTTTGTGAAAATGAATGTTGAAAACTTAAATAAATAAATTTAAAAAAATAAAAATATTCTGGGAAATGTGGTTGTCCTTGATCTCCTTTATTCATGAACCAACAAGCTACTTTTAAGTTATAGTAAAATGGAAGAACACTGGATCAGGAGTTAGAGAAACAAGGTTTAAATCTCATCTCTGATGCCTACTATCTCTGTGACATTTAACAATTCGTATAATGTCCCAGGTCCTCAGTTTCCTCAGTTGTAAAAAGAAGGAGCTAGACTACATTGCCTCTGAGATCCCTCCCAACCTAAATCTTTGAACCTATTACCTTTTGACCTGAAATATCTGTGTCTGGTTCACTCAGGATTGACTCCTATATAATGAAAGGGGGCATATAACAATCACATCTTTACCTAATAGTTTAAAATCTGGTGGATTTAAACAAAGACAAGATTAGTGATTCACACCAAAGAACCCTGGTATCCTACTGCCATTTTGTGTAAAGGTTCATTAAATGTAGGCCAAAATAAGTAAAGGCACGAAGGGTCTTTTATTTACTAAGTTCCTCTAACATTGAATCTGTGGTCCCATTGTTATTCATCTCTTCTTCAATGCTCATTACCTCCACAATTTACCTTCTCTATATTGTATTCTGTTGAATTACTCATTTGTTCAGAAAGTCAAACAAGTATTTACACAATAAATATTTTGTCTCATCCCAATTGGGCTCTCCTTGCTTCATAGCAATCCTTTTATTTTTCCTTTATTCATTCCCAATCAGACTATCCAGTATTAGTTTCATACATTCTGTTCTCCCCTCAAACCATCCCTCTTATCCCTCATCTCGCCCTCTCAACCTAGGACGCTATTAATTATTCAGTGGAAGAAATTGAACTCATTGCTTACATGTTCCTGCCTTTCCCCAATGTTTGCCTAATTCCCTTTTAACACCACCTCTCCTACATTTCTGTTCTCCTTTTTTTTTTACAAACTGAGAGGAAGTCCTTTTCTGCACCAAAATCATTTGTACTCCAATCTCCCAAATCCTTAATTTGAAAGAATAATCTGTACACCCTACTATCCCTTCAAGTTATTTTTAAACATATCTTTTCTCTTTAACAGACAAATTCCTAGAGAAAAACCCCTTTATTCTGGTTGTCTCCTTTCCCTCTTCTCTTACTCCATCTCAGTCTTACATGCTCTTTTATCAGACCTTATAAGTCAAATATACATCATCTTTCCAAAGTTACTATATTTTCTTAATAAAACAATTTTGGAGGGCAGAGCCAAGATGGCAGAATAGAAAGGCAGACTTGTAGAAGCTCCCCCACATAGCCCATAAAATATCTGTAAAAATTGACTCTAAACAAATTCTCAAGCAGCAGAAGCCACAAAATGACAGAGCAAAAAGATTTCCAGCCCAAGGCAACCTGGAAGGCTGGCAGGAAAATTCTATCACATCTGGCATTGCAGGGACAAGACCCGGAACAGGCTTCAAGGTGCCAGCAGCAGCTCCTAGAGAGCCAACCCACAAATATCAAAGACAGCTTCAGAGGTCAGTAAGAAAGCCACTTCACCCAGGAGAAGTGAATGTAGTCTGGGCCACCAGCAGCAGCCACTGCAGTGAGAACATCCATTTTTGAAGCCCTCCGCCTAAAGGCCCTGGGTGAATTGGGCTGCTTTTGGGTGAGGAGGAGGACTGGCATGGTGGAGCCAGAGGCAGTGGTGGAGAGAGAATTCTACTCACAGATTCTGGGCAGAAATGTTTTTGTTTGCTCCCAGACCAGCGCACAGGCCAGGAGAGGAATAAACTCCTGTCCCTTGACTAAGCCACCTTGGAGATTCCAAGAGTATACCCTCTTCTTGACAAAGGACTCAAAAGTCAAGTAACTGGCTGGGAAAATACCCCAAAAAGGGAAAAAAAATGAGACTATAGAAGATTACTTTCTTGGTAAACAGGTATTTTCTTCCATCCTTTTGGATGAGGAAGAATAAAGCATCAGAGGAGGGTAAGGCTTCTGCATCCAAAACCTCCAAAATAAATATGCAATGGTCTCAGGCCATGAAAGAGCTCAAAAAGAATTTTGAAAATCAAGTAAGAGAGGCTGGGAAGAGAAATGAGAGATGCAAGAAAATCATGAAAAGTGAGTCAACAGCTTGCTAAAGTAGACCCCAAAAAATGCTAAAGAAAATAACATCTTTAAAAATAGGTTAACTCAATTGACAAAAGGGGTCCAAAAAGCTGATGAGGAGAGGAATGCTTTAAAAAGCAGAATTAGCAAAATGGAAAAGGAGGTTCAAAAGCTCATTGAAGAAAATAGTTCTTTAAAAGTTTGAAGGGAGCAGATGAAAGCTAATGACTTCATGAGAAACGAAGAAATTACAAAACAAAACCAAAAGAATGAAAAAATAGAAGATAATGTGAAATATCTCATTGGAAAAACAACTGACCTGGAAAATAGATTCAAGAGAGACAATTTAAAAATTATGGGACTACCTGAAATCCATGATCAAAAAAAGAGCCTAGAAATCATTTTTCATGAAATTATCAAGGAAAATTGCCCTGACATTCTAAAACAGAGGGCAAAATAAATATTGAAAGAATCCACTGATCACCTTCTGAAGGAGATTGGAAAAGAGAAACTCCTAGGATATTGCAGCCAAATTTCAGAGTTCCCAGGTCAAGGAGAAAATATTGCAAGCAGAGAGAAAGAAGAGATTTGAGTATTGTGGAAATACAAACAGCATAGTACAAGATCTAACAGCTTCAGAATTAAGGGATTAAAGGGCTTGGAATATGATATTCCTGAAGTCAAAGGAGCTAGGATTAAGACCAAGAATCACCTACCCAGAAAAATTGAGTGTAATTACTTCATGGGAAAAATTGGCATTCAATGAAATAGAGGACTTTCAAGCATTCTTGATGAAAAGACCAGAACTGAATAGAAAATTTGACATTCAAACACAAAAATCAAAAGAAGCATGAAAAATTAAATAGGAAACAGAAATCATAAGGGACTTACTAAAGTTGAACTGTTTACATTCCTACATGGAATGATAATATTTGTAACTCTTGAGACTTTTCTCAGTATTTGGGTAGCTGGAGGTATTATATATATATATATATATATATATACACACGCATACTATATATACATACATAGATAGAGAGCTCAGGGTGAGTTAAATAAGAAGGGATGATATCTAAAAAATAAAATTAAGGAGTGAGAGAGGAATATATTGGGAAGAGAAAGGGAGAAATGGAATGGGGAAAATTATCTCTCATAAAAGAGGCAAGAAAAAGTTTTTTCAATGGAGGAGAAAAGCAGGGAGGTGAGAGGGAAAACGTGAAGCTTACTCTCTTTCACTTTTGACTTAAGGAGGGAGTAGCATACTCACTCAATTTGGTACAATTTCTTACACTACTGGACAGTAGGGGAGAAGGGGACACATGGAGTGGGGGAGATGATAGAAGAGAGGGAAGTAAATGAAAAGAGGGTGTAATTAGAAGTATATACTTTTGTGGAGGGACAAGGTCAAAAGAGATAATAGAATAAATGGGGGGGGCAGGAGAGGATGGAGGAAAATATAATTAGTCTTACACAACATGACTATTATGGAAGTCTTTTGCATAACCACACATGTATAGCCAACATTGAATTGCTTGCCTTCTCAGTGGGGATGGGTGGGGAGGGAGGAAGAGAGAGAAGCTGAAACTCAAAGTTTTGGGAACTAATGTTGAAAATTGTTTTTGCATTCTACTGGGAAATAAGAAATACAGGTAATGGGGTATAGAAATCTATCTTGCCCTGCAAGAAAGGAGAAGATGGGGATAAGGAAAGGGAGGAGTGTAATAGAAGGGATGACATATTGAGGGAAGGGGTAATCAGAATGCAAGGTGTTATGGGGTGGGGGGAGGGGAGAGATGAGGAGAAAATTTGGAACTCAAAATTTTTGTGGAAATGAATGTTGAAAACTAAGAATAAATAAGTAAACATTACAAAAGAAAAACAATGACTCATAAAACCTACAGCATCTTACAGAATTAAGCAGGAGCTGCAGTCACTAGAAACAGAAGGCAAGAGCTGAACCTCTTTCGTGCATGGTTTTAGAGAAGGCATTTAAAGCTTCAATCACTTCGACCTAAGGACTGAAGTGGTCCATTGAAGAATCTTGGAAGCATACCTCTTAGACTGAGCAATGCTGTGGAGCAACACTAGGATCATGGCTCCATGATGTTGAAAAGAACCAAAGTGTTAATAAAATGTGAGGTCTTTGAGAAAGGACTCTGATGTTGGCTTGGCACAGGACATCCTATGGAGTTGTGGACATGTGAGAAGTCTTAAATAATCATTGAATTCACAGTTGGGGAAGTAGAGAGTGGATATGTATTCAATAAGAGAAACTTTCTTGACTGTGGAGAAACTAGGAGCTACTGACTATGAGATGAGTTTACAAATTGTTGTAAAGCAATTTGCATATCTAGTGTGGGTTCAACTGCCAGCCACTCTGAGGGTCCTCTATGTGATGTAGTTGTGTCTATAGGGTAAGCAAACAAAATATATCGTTTTGTTGGAAAAAATAAAATAAATTAAAAAATCTTGCTAATCATGGTGTTCCATCCCTGTAATCATTACTAAGTCTGGAGATTACATGAGCTTTGGAGTTTTGAGCTGCAGTAAGACTAAAACTAATTGGCTTTATTCAGTCATTCAATCATGTTTACACCGTGGACCAAGACACTCTAGGATCTTCTAACCTCCACTATCTCTTGAAGTCTGTCCAAATTCATGTTTGTTGTTTCCAAGATATTATGTATCCATCTCATTATCTGCTACCCCTTTTTTTGCCTTCATTCTTTCACAACATTAGTCTTTTCCAATGAGTACCATGTTCTCATTATGTGGACAAAGTATTTAAGCTTCAGCTTCAATATTTGATCTTTCAATGAAGAGCTTGAATTAATGTCTAAGTATCAACTAATTTTGCTTCCTTGCCATCCAAGAGATTTCAACAGTTTTTTCCAACACTATAATTCAAAAGCATTGATCCTATGGTGCTCAGTTTTCCTTATAGTCAAATTCTCATGGCTGTACATTGCTACTGAAAAGACCCATAGTTTTGACCATCCAGACCTCTGTCAGCAATGTGATGGATCTGTTTTTTTAGCATGCTGTCCAGAGTTGCCATAGCTTTCCTTCCAAAGAGGAAGTGTCTTTTAATATCATGGTTTTAGTAGTTATCTGCAGTAATTTTTGAGCCCAAGAATAGAAAATCTGACACTGCCTCATTTTTCTCTCACTTTATTTGCAAGGAAATGATGGAATGAGTTGCCAATATCTTAGTTTTTTTGATATTAAGCTTTAAGCCAGTTTTTATTTTTTCCTCCTTCACCCCTATCAAGAGGTTTCTTAATTCTTCTTCACTTTCTGCCATCAAAGTCATGTCATCTGCATCTCTTAGACTGTTGATATTTCTCCCAACAACTTTAATTCTAGCTTTTGATTCATTCATCTTGACATTTCCCATGATCTTCTCTAAATATAAAATAAATAAATAAGGTGACAATATACAACTTTGTCTTATTCCTCTTTTTAATATTAAGCTAAACATTTGTTCTGTGTTTGGTTCTGCTGCTTCTTGGCCACATACAGATTCCTCAAGAGACAAGTAAAATGATCTATTAATCTCATTTCTTTGAGGCCTTGCACATTTTATTTTGATCCACAGCGTCAAAGGTTGTAGTGTAATCAATGAAGCAGAAGTAGATGTTCTGAAGGGGGTGGAGCCAAGATAGAGGAGTAAAAGCAAGGACTTGCTTGAGTTCTTCCCCAAAACTCTTCCAAATACCCACAAAAATGGCTCAACAAATTCTAGAGCAGCAGAAACCACAAAATGACAGAGAGAAACAAATTTCCAGCCCAAGACAATGTGGAAGGCTGACAGGAGACTTCTGTTGAACCTGTCTGAAAGAAGAGCACATTGCAGTGCAAAATTTGCCAGCAGAGTTCTGGCCCCTGAAAACCTGGATGAAGCCTCATGAGACTGAATCACTGGTAGCTGTGGTGTTTTCTAGACTTCTCAATCCACCAACACCAAAGACAACCTAGAAGGTCAGTAGCAAAGGTCTGTTGGACCTGGGTGAGAGAGAAGCATGGTCTAGCCCCAGCCCCAGAATAGCAATGGTGGCCCCAGCTGCTTCTGGAGTTCTTGGACCACAGAAGGTGGGGGAATACAGTGGTTGAACAGAGGGGAATTGCAGGGATCTCTTTGGTTGCATTTAGGCAGGATTCTTTCACTTTGCTGGTATTTGGATCTGAGTTGTGTTCCTGGGGCAAAGAAGAGTGCTGCTGTGGTGGAGTTTCTGGCAGTGGTAGAGAGGGAATCCTCCTCACAATTTCAAGGCAGAAAAATATGCTTGTGATCACTCACAAACTAGAGCACAGACAAGGAGAGCAGTAGACACCTCTCCTTTGATCATTTCATCTTGAAAGAACTGAAAATTTACCAGTTCCTTGAAGTATCTCTGAAAACAGCTTCACAAAACTCTTGAGGCTTGGGACAGTATCCATCACTGCCATGTATCCAATGATAATGTCTATCCAGATGACTCACAGATCTATAGATACAGTACAAGTCTCTCTCTTGCAATCCAGTCTTATAATGCCAGTTACTTAGTAAATATTTTATCCTAGAATGTTCCATCAAAATCTTAAATTTAACATGTCCAAAACAGAACTAATCTTTCCCTTAAAACTCATCCCTCTTCCAAACCTTCTTGTTTCTGTTGAAGGTACAACAATCCTTTTAGTCACTTAAGCTGCAACTTTATTGTCATCATCTATCCCTCATTATTCTCCCTTATGCGATATATATGTATACACATACAACATTCATACATGTAAACACATATGTGTATGTCATTTCTCCACAATATCTCACCCATCTGTCTCTTTTTTCCATTCATATACACACCCACTACCACAGTTTAGTCCGTCATCACTTCTTGCTTAGACTATTGAAAACATAAACATACACACACACACACACACACACACACACACACACACACACACACCACCACCACCACCACCACCACCAGCAACAACAACAACAAAACTCTTCCTAAATCATTTCCCTGCTGTAAATCTCTCCCTATTTTAGTCCATCATCCTCACAACTTCTAAAGAAATTTTCCTAAAGCACAAATCTGACTATTTCATTTTTCTGCTCAAAAGATTTCACTGGCTCATTATTTCCTTTAGGATCAAATATAAACTTCATCTCTTTGGCTTTTAGAGTCCTTTGCAACCCAGCATTAAGCTATTTTGTTATACATTATCTTCCTTCCCATACTCTAAAGTCCATCAAGACTGTTCTTGATGGTCCTCTTATACAATATGATTCTCTTCTCTATGACTTTATACGAATTGTCCCTTATGTCTCAAATACTCTCTTTCCTCACCTACATCTCTTAGAATCTCGTTTCCCTGAGGATTCAGCTCAATTCCACCTTCTACATGAAGCTATTTCTGAACAATCTGGCTTCTATTGTTGTCCCCCTGCCATTACTTTACATTCATTTTATATTCATTATGGATTGTTTGTTTCTTAGGCATATGTGCAATACTATCCCTTTAAGGTACTTCAGTCTCATATGAAGACATTTAGTTTTGACAGGTACAAAAAGAAAAAAAACCAAGATATTGCCTATTTCAGAAATAAAAGGCTTTATCCTTAAAAGTAGTAGGAAAAGAACACTGGTTTAATAAAACTTGTTAAAGTATAAGTAAACAAATGCATTTGTCATATGGGATTTCAACAGTTTGGGACAGAAAGTGAACTATAGCCTTAATTTAAAGATTTAAATTGCTTTTTAAAGGACCGAGGCTGACTTGTCTTTTGTATTGGAGTGACTTCAAGGGGCACAGAAAGAACTTTTTTATTGTTCCCTCACAAGTGAAACATACGTCACTAAGTAATAGGAAGCTCTGAATTAAGCATTTACATTATTTTATGCCCAGGATATGGAACATGAAATTGGAGTGGATAAAAATGGCAGGAGAGAAATAATCAGTAGAGGTTCAAAAATCAACTTTGTCTGAGTCTTCTGAACAAACTACCACTTGGAGCAGTTAACTGATAGGAAGGTTTTGGCTGTTCCTTCACAATTACCTAAAACAAGACTGTAGTTCCAGATATTGTCAATTAGTGCCTCCTGGATCATAAGAGATGAACCTCTTTGGAGAGCTGGTTGATGTCCTCCTACCCCCAACTCCCTCACCTCCCCACACCTGATTTTAGAAGGAAAAGCAGAAAGGGAAAAGAAGACCCATTTTGCAGCTTCTTTGCTCTATAGAAAGAGATGTTGAGATCTTTTTGGATGATCCTGAATTCTAGTGAGTAAAGAACAAGAAGGGCATTTTGTTTGCCTTGTCCAAAGAGTCAACCTGAGATATTTTGCTACGAAGTCTGCTCCGGTTAGAGTTAGACTATGATGCATTTTGCTTAGTAAATCTCTGGATAAACTGTTTTATATCCTGATGAGCTTTGAAGTTCTGTAACATAAAAGTGACTTCTATCCAAATTAGATATACTATTTTTCCAGTGTCCTTTTAATGATGATTTTAAGTTGAAAGTTCTTGTAAATGCTATGTCAGTTCAAGAATAGAGAAGATTATTTGTCTGTTTGAAAAGTCATAAGGAACATCAGGAAAGTGAGACAAGAAGTGGTTTTGTGTAATGAATATTTTCCTAAATGGAATAATAATATCAAACCTTGCAAATCAGTTATGAGTTAGCCTGACTATGTGAAATTTCTTTCCTTATGTGGGTCCGCAACAGGTATTGGTATGCATGTGTCCATTTTTTTCACATGTTAAGTGTTTCGAGAGAGTGTGATTTAGTTTATGTGTGGATTGTATTGCATTTGTTATTTCTGCATTTATTTTGATATATGGGAACATATGATGTCATTATGATTTCTTTTGTCTTATTGCTAAGTAAATGGTTATAAGATCCAAAAGCATCATTGCTGTGAGTAGTTAGTTGTATAAATAGAAATACACTCATGGGGGCTCAAGAGCTAAAGTGGTGAGTAGGGAAAGTGAAGTCTGCCTCAACAATAGTATCTCTAGGAATTTAGATTATGCGAATGTAATTATATTGTGATGGTCCCTCTCTAGGAACCTAGAGTTGCTAATGTGAGAGCTGCCTAAAAAGGTGAGTAGGTGCCCACATAAAAATGTGTGAACTATGAGGTGTTATAGTGGATATGGACCCCCTACATACCAATAATTTTATATATCTATATCTACTTCATCTCTCTATGTCTCTGTCTCTGTCTCTCTCTTTTTCTCACCTCTCTAGTTAGAATACAAGCTCCTTGAGCACAAGGACTGCTTCATTTTTAACTCTGTATCCTCAATGCCTTACACATAGAGGATGCTTAAGAGATGAGTTCATTTTAATTGATTGATTGATTCTTTCTGTCACTGATCTCCCATCTTCCCCAGGAGTTTGGCCTTTCAGTCATCCCACTTTATTTTAAATATTCAGTCTTTTTAAAAATCAAATAGCTCCTTTCCCACTGCTTACAAACATGCCTAGGTATCTTCCTTAAAAAAGAAATCTTCAATTGATATGATAATCCTCTCACCTTGTATGCTCTCTTTCCCTGTTCCTTTCCTGTCTTTCAAAAACCAACTCCTAGGGGAAAAAAAAAAAACTATCTGTACATATTTCCTAAAATTACTTATTTCCCACTGACTTTTTAATTCCTTTCCATCTGACTTCCAAGCCAATCCCTTGAATGAAAAATAGTATCTCCAAAGTTGTGACTCTTCTGTTAACTTATAAATCCAGCAACTTTTTTGTAAGTCTTCATTATTCTTGACCTCTCTATGGGCACTCAGTTTTAGAATTCTGCCTTGGGTTGAATGGTTCTTATTAGTGAGTATAAATGCAAATTTATTTCATCCACGATATCTAATAGACCTTTGTTTACTTCATATCTTATCCATCCATCTACCCCCAGAAACTTGGTATCTTCTCTGCAGCTGCATGAGAAACTCCCTCCCCCAAATATGTTTAATAGGCATATGAATACTCCCATTGCTTCTAAAAATGATGCAGCAATAAATTAACCTATAATTCCTCTCAAATTTCAGTGACTCTCTAACCTAAACTTCCTGTTTCTGTTTCCCATTCTCCTATAATTATAATCATTCCCTATTAAAATCTAAGTCCTTTGAAGAAAAACACTATCTGAAAAAACCTGGAAAGATTTACATGAACTGATCCAAAATGAAGTGAGCAAAACCAGTAGAAGATTGTACACAATAAAAGCAATGTACAATAATCAACTGTAAACTATATAGCTATTCTCAGCAACGCAATGATGTAAGACAATTTCAAAGGACTCATCATAAAAATGATACCCACATCCAGAGAAAGAACTGATGGGATCTGAATGCAGATCAAAGCATACTATATTTGTTTTTTACTTTTCATGTTTTGTTTTTCCTTTGGTCTGCATCCTTTTTTTCACAATCTGACTAATATGGGAATGTGTTTTGCATGACTGCACATGCATATCAAATTGTTTACCACCTCAAGGAGGGAGAAAATTTGGAACTCAAAGTAAAAAAGAATGTTAAAAATTGTCTTTATATCCAATTTGGGGAAAAAAATGTTATAAAGAGACTCTTGTTTTTGTAACTATATATGTACGTATTTAGTGAATTCTCTTTTGAATATATAAATTAAGATACCTATGGGATCTCTGTCTCCCTTCCTCCCTCTCTCCTCTCTTTTCCTCTCTGTCTCTGTCTCTGTCTCTGTCTCTCTATCTCTGTCTCTCTCTCTGTCTCTCTCTGTCTCTCTGTCTCTGTCTCTGTCTCTGTCTCTGTCTCTGTCTCTCTCTCTCTCTCTCTCTCTCTCTCTCTCCCTTTTTCCCTCTGTTCTTCTATCTCTCTACCTATCTATCTATACATCTAGGTGTGTGTATGTGTGTGTGTGTGTGTGTGTGTGTGTGTGTGTGTGTGTGTGTGTGTGTAAAGTGTCTAGCATAGTCTCTGGTACATAGTAGATAGTAATCAATATTTTTCATCATTCATTCTTTTCTCAGTTTTTGTAGGATGACTGAAGGCAACAGCAATATGAAAGAGAGCATCCTGCACTCCTCAGGAGTACTTTGCAAGTGCTGTCTTCACACACCCACTGATTAGCTACTCTACTTTCCTTATTACCAACACTATCAAGGTGCTAACCTAATTACAGAAACTTACTGTAGGGGCCAAATGAGGAAGAGATTCAAGTCACCACAAGGGGAGATTTTGCTAGAGAACTTATTTTTACTATGGAATCATTTGGTATTACTAAAATGCAATAACCTCTCTCAATAAGCTCTGGAACAATGGAAGGGGGTGATCAGGTCAGTAGTGACATAGGATTCCCTGACTCTTGTAAGTATAGCCCACAGCAGGGAAGACACCTGATCAGAACAGAGTTCCAGCTGTGCTGCCCGCATAGCCACTGTCTCCCTGCTGTATGTCAATGGTCTCCTTCCCTTTAGAGCTCTCAACTATTGACCATAATTACAAGGTAGGTATTGCTTTAGCCCACTGGTCATGGATTTAGTTCCTGCTGGGCACCTTCCCCCTGGAGTCCCAGGGTGTTTCCCCTGTCATCTGTAGGATGATTCTGAGCACTTGTCAGAAAGTAAGAGATCAGTGTAAAAGGATTAACTCTGAATTTTGTGCGCATGTTTATTTTTTTCTTTTCCTTGGTAAAGAGCTCAGATGTTATATTTTTTATAACCACCTGTCCAGAGATCTAGGAAAACTTTTCCATCTGTTAGAAAAGGAGATTTTATCCATGGTCTGTCATCTGTGGTGTTCCCAGGACCATTAATTTAGAGGTTGAAGGGACTTTAAGGGTCATCTAAGGAGCAGACCTTATATGATATATTGTGTGAGGCATTTTAGAAAGGACATTAATGAACTAGAGAGTTTTAGGAGGAAGACAACCAGGAAGATAATGTGCTTTAAGATCATACCATATTACGATTCATTGAAGGAACTAGGGTTGTTTAGCTTGAAGAAGACTAGAAAAGGGGCAGAGTACATCATAACTTCCTTTAATTCTTTGAAGGACTCTATATAAAAGAGTGATTAGACAGCCTCAGAGAGTACAATGAGGAGCAAAATATGGAAGTGTCAGAGACAAGTTTATCTTTGACATATACCAAACAAGTAAAAAAAAAAGGCAAAACAGACAAAAAGCCTTCTTTGAAATAATTATATTTACCCCTAAAAAGAATGAATTTACCCAGGACATAATGAATTGTCCTTCACTGAACGTCTTTAATCAAAGGTTGGATAGTCATCTATTAAATGCATTGTAGAGGTGATTCTTGTGTAGATGGGCTTTATGATTCTCCTAATTCTACCATTCCACAATCTAGTCAAATCACTCATTTAGTAGAGGGGAAAGCTGAGGACCTCATAGGTTAATGTCCAATAGCATTCAGGTGGGAACCCAAGTCTTCTGAATGCAGATTGAGCACTCTTTCCAATATACTACAGTGGGGGAGGAGCCAAGATGGCAGAGTAGAAAAATGCTTGTACACTTAGCTCTTACACCACAGCCCATAAAATACCAGTAAAGAACTCTCAGAAGCCACAGAACAACAGAGCTGAGGAGATTTCTATCCCAGAGAGACCTGAAAGACCTACAGGAAAGGTCTGTAGCACACTGGACACAGAGCAGAGCCCAGCCCTGCCTTGGCCACACCACATTGAAAGGAGAATATCCGAGCAGCTTCAGGGACAGAATTTCCAGCAGCAGCAGAGATCCCTCAACCCACAGATGCCAAAAGTCAGTGAGAGGGTTTTTTTGGCTGGCCGAGAGGGGAATGGGGTATCTCCATAACTCAGGTCTCCTCAGGAGGCAGCAGTAGAAGCAGTAGTGGACAAGGCTCCCAAAGTGGGCAGTAGCCCACATCCATTGTTGAAGGTCTCATCATAAACCCCTTGAGGGAACTAAGCCCTGTGGGGTAGCCCTGCCCCCACCTGAGCAGCTGATCTTAATCTCACACTGAATAGAAGCCCTGCCCATGCCTAAAACCCCTGAGACTTTGGAGTAGCTCATCTGAATCTCAGCCCCCAGTGCTGGCTTGGCAGAACTGGAGGCCAGATGGGTGTGGAGAGGAAACTCAGAAGTCAAGTAACTTGCTGAGAAAATGCCCCAAAAGGGGAAAAAAATAAGACTATAGAAGGTTACTTTCTTGGTGAACAGGTGTCCCCTCCCATCCTTTCAGATGAGGAAGAACAAAGCATACTGTCAGAGGAAGTCAAGGCTTCTGCCTCCAAAGAGAACTCAAATTGAGCTCAGGCAACAGAAGACCTTGAAAAGCAAGTTAGCAGCTTACTAAAGGAGAACCAAAAAAATGCTGAGGAAAATAACAACTTTAAAAAGAGGCTAACTCAGTTGGAAAAGAGGTCCAAAAAGCCAATGAGGAGAAGGAGGCTTTAAAAAGCAGAAATAGCCAAATGAGGAGAAGATTCAAAAGCTCACTGAACAAAATAATTCATTGAAAGAGAGAATTGATTCAGGGGAATGAATAACTTTGAGTTAAACTAAGCCAAAAATTTGAAAAAAATAGAAGATAATGTGAAACATCTCATTGAAAAAACAACTGACCTGAAAAATAGATCCAGGAGAAATAATTTAAAAATTATGGGACTACCTGAAAGCCATGAATGATCAAAACCAAGAATCACCTACCCAGCAAATGATTGTTCAATGATACAGACAACTTTCAATCATTCATGTTGAGGAAAAGACCAGATCTGTATAGAAAAATTTGACTTCCCAAGACAAAAATCAAGAGAAGTATGAAAAAGTAAACAGGAAAGAAAAATCATAAAAGACTCTCTAAAGCTGAACTGTTTGCATTACTACATGGAAAGAAAATATTTTTTAACCAAATATACTACAGTGTCTCTTTTATGTTGTAAGAAGGATTTAGGACACATATATTTAGCAGGTGAAGAGAAGAGATAGAAATAGAGAGAGAGAGAGAGAGAGAGAGAGAGAGAGAGAGAGAGAGAGAGAGAGAGAGAGAGAGAGAGAGAGAGATTTTTTTCTTTAAAGTTTCCTTTATTTTTACCCAGGTTATCTTTTGCTGTAATGACACTATTTTTTGTCAGTTGTTTGAGAATTTGATTCAATCTGTGACTTTACCAATGTGATTACTCCCTTTCAATGTGCTGATTAACAACCATAGACTTCTTTTTCATTTGTTGATACCCTTGTACAATGGATTCACAATGAATTCACTGGCTATGAAACAGTCCTTCATTTAGATGTATGTAATGTCTTGTAGGCAGCTTTGGAATAATTCTGCTGCCCACATTCAGTCCTTGATCTTGTAACTAGACTAGTCTATCTCATTTTCCAAATGCATTGATTTCATTTATAACGCATTTTACTCCATTTCTTCTATACAGTTCTTTGTCAGTAATAATATCCAATAGTCTCATTTCTATCATGCATCTCTCAGTCACTTTTCGGGTTAATTGAAACTTAAATTCTTTGGAGACAGTGGGACATTTTCCTTCACATTTATATGACATCACTGGAAAAATATGTGTGCTAAGAAGATGAGTCTTTGTTAAAGGGAGAAGTTTCACAGCAATAAAAAAGCATTGTGAAAATTCCAAAAGGCAATCAAGTTCTATCGTGTTCCTGTTCAATTTGGGACACATTTAGTGTCCACTTGAAGTATTTATCTAAGATATATGGAGCATCTCTATGGTCCATCTTTGCAATTATACATTATACTTACAGATATGGTTCTACCTAATAAGGATGGTGGTTTCCAATTTTGAGACCTTACCCCAAATTGTGAGTGACCTACAAGTTGAGGGATGGAAAGATAAGTTGCCTCCCATCTTCCCCCAAATAGCCAAATTATGTGCTTATCTCCAAAATCATCACCCATCACTCCTTAAGTCTGCCAAATACTTTCATTGTGAACGTTCCCTACCTCCTTCTTTTTAAGCTTTTCATTGGCCCCTCAGGCTAGGTATATCCTAACTATTAATGCCTAGGCATCAATAGTAATAGCACAGGTACCCACTAGAAAAATTCCCTTTCTCAACATACTCTCCCTGATCTTCTGGATAGTACCTAGTGATTAAGATCCAATTCCCCCTTTCCCTATTAATTTTGAATATGACAGAGAGAATCTACAGGATGATTCAGTTGTATAATCATCTGCAATCCAACTTTTATCATATTTTCTTCCCCTCTCTTCTCCTCCCTGCCCCCCCCCCCCACCCAGCTGCTACCCTTCCAAAATTCACTATTGTTGACAAGGGCGCAACTATCCCAGTTAGCCAGGTTCATAATTTTTGATTGCTTACTTTCTCTCACACCATATATCCAACAGTTGTCAAATGTCAGTTTTACTTCAATAGCTTTTTTCATGTCTGTTTCCTTTTCTTCATTGCCACAGTCACCACTGTAGTTCACACCCTCATCAGTTCTCTCTTTGACTATGTCAAAAGGCTCTTATTAAATTCCCTTTCTCAAATATATCCTATTTACATTCTATTCTCCATATAACTGCGAAAGTGATTTTTCTAAAATGCAGCTTTCTCCTACTCAATAAACTCCACTGGCTCTCTACTGATTAGAGGATCAAATTTTTGTATGAGTTTTTATAATGATTGTAACTACAAATAGAGTAGTAAATGTATATAATTTATAAATAAGTAAATATATATTTATTGTGAGTATATGTACATAAATTGCTTACTGATTCAGCACACTCATAATGGTTGGAAGTCACCACTTTGGGTGATAAGAATGCTTTCTCCTTGTGATATTTTTCTTTATGAGTAGTTAAGTCAAACTCATGTGAGAGATAATTACTCTCATTTTAGAAACTTTTGTATTCTGGGATTTGATACAATCATTATAATGTTTCCCAGAAACAGGAGAATCTGAAGGATCTTAACTTCTCTAACGGAGACCTCTTTGAGATATTCTTCTGGATATTATCTAAGACAGTGGACAACACATTTGTCAAACCCAAGTATCCCTGTTTTATGCCTCAGTTGATTTGTATTATCAGATGGTTATTGGTCAACCAAGTAGAATTTATTTAATGTCTACAATACTTCACTTATTTTACTAGCTTCTAGGGATATCATGACAAAGATGAAATGGTACCTCCACAAAGTTATCTCTGTGGTTGTATCTTTTAAAGAAAAGTATAGAAATAACATAGGCATGGGAGACACCGTGATGAAGGAGAGATTTTTGAGGAGGCATTTTACTGGATCATATTAAAGGTGTTGTTTTTTAATAGCGTGCAATAAGTACAGTGGGACATTTTACTCCCTACAATTTTTTAGGCACCCAGGTGACTGTAAAGTCTTTGGCAGAATTCCATTTGTGAAAGTCTGTAACTTCATCAAGGATACCCTCAATATATTTGTAGATTATTCTTGTAAAGGTTTTGTAGAGAACAAAATGTACAAATATATATCAATCATTACTAATATTTTGTTGTTCATATTTGTTGTTCATAATAAGAAAATTTCTGACTTCCTCCACAAGATGTTTGGTATTTTTCTTTCATTCCAATGTCTTAACAATCCTTCAAACTCTCAATGTTACTTTATGTCCAGTACAGACCTCTTCTGTATTTACATGATCTAGTATAGTTGTTCTTATCTAAATTTCCTCAAGTTTCATTTATTCTTCCTCATGTAGCACATTTATGACTGATCATAGACTCAAAAGATGATGGGTCTGCTTTAATTACTGTACTTGTGATATCCCACTAATTCACTTACCAGTTTTTGACTGTCCATTACCTTCAATCTGCCTTAACTATCCATAAGACAGTTTTACAAGGGTGTGGTAGCTGCTCATGATACAGCTTCTTGGAGACACAGGTAAGAGTTGGGTGGCAGGTGGAAGCAAAAGTGAATGAGCAACTCTGCAAAAGGGTTAGAGGTACCTGACTCATGCCAGAGGTACTAGTCCTTGAATACCTCAGTCAGTATTGGTATGATTCAGTTTCTCTAGTGGCATGACTCTTCCTTGGTAAATAGATAAATATTTCAAAGTTCCAGTGCCAAAAATTAAATTAATGTTTCTAGAATTACTAAAAACTATGATTCTTGGCATCTTATGCCTCCTTTTCTGCCACTCTTACACCATTGCTGCAGAAACTTGAATCAAGTCAAATTGAACTAATTGCTCCATAACTTCATTGAATACGATAAAACAGAAACAAGGAATGAGATGTCTATCAATCAAGAAGTGTTTATTAAGCACCTGTTGTGTGCTGGGCATTGTGTTAACTGCTGGGGATACAAAGAAAGCAAAGAACAGTCCCTGCTCTCAAGCAACTTACACTGTAATGAGGAGACAACATTAAACAACTATGGACAAATGAGCTGTGGAATAAAATGGGGATAATCAACAGAAGTGTGGTGTTTGAGTTTGAATTTTTTTTCCTCTTTCAGTGAGAGAAAATATTGATTCTGCTTAAGGAAATGAAAATTACTGAGTAGACAGCCTTACATGAGGGGCAAAAATCAAACATTTTTCTCCCCATGCATAAGTGATTTTTATCACTCCTGCAAAAATTGGAATTTTGTCTATTCTTTCTAGTGGTTATTCAGATACTTTCTCCAAAGACTTTTAATACAAGCATTCATTTCCTCTAACATTTCAGGTCTTTATATCAGTTAATATGTATTTATTAAGTGACACTGTGTTCAGAATTAGATTTCTGCTCTTAACTTTCAAAGTATAGCTTCTGAAAATGAAAAAGCTGTCCTTTTTCTGTCTAATATTTGAGAGGAATAGGGTAACATTAGTGGCGGTATCACTTAGAAATATGACATTTGCATTATCATCTTAGTCCCAATACTGACTAGTTGTATGACCCTGGATAAGGACATTCTATAGCTCCCTTTCTTTATATGTAAGATGGGGAAGGGGGTGGAGAGTACTTGAATTATCTACTTCCTACTGTTATAACAAAAACACTTAACTGTAACAGGGAAAATTTTTTTTTATAAATTATTAGAAACACTCTTGTCACTAAAAGGTATCAAGGAAAATTTATTGCACCAATGTTCAGAGGAATTGAATGCTTTAGCCAAACAGATCCCACCCCTCTTTTCAGGAGGAGAGAGTGGAGGATACAGAAATGAGGACATTATTATAATGTTATTTCAGGACAGATCCTCCCATTAGAGGACGGATTGGTCTGTTCTCCAAAAACTCTTTGACACACCCACCCACTACACATCACTCCTTGATATGCTCCCCCTCCCAAACATGTTTCAACATAAGACCCATTATCAGAAAATGGAGGAATAATTTTATGTAGGGGTGTGTCTGCTTATATGCATGAGGTTCATTAAGCAAGCACAGGTGGAATTTTAGGTTGCCCTGTCATTGACCCCAGCTAGTTTAACCTGGACTAGTCTTTGTCTCCTTCTTGGGTTTTTCTGAAAGCCATTAAGCATTTTCTAATTGGTTGGGACCACCTGCAGTTTGCTAACTTTCTTATCTGACTTATTCAGCAACTTTAGGAGCTAATAAGCAACCTTTGTGGACATTTAACTTCTTGCTGTCTCTTACAAATAATCACCAATCAAAGCTGGGAGTTTTGACCCTGTGAAAACATAACTCCTTTGTTTCCCACATAAATCTTAAAGCGGTAGGTTCTGATGGATTTAGTATTAGAAAGAATCTTAGTGATTATATGATTAGAAATTTAGAACTGAAAAGGAACTTAGAGGCTATTTTATTTTACCATGAGTAAACTATGGTTCAAGAAAATCAAAAGATTATAGCTAAGATGATGGAGAGAAGTCAAGAAGTTCCCTGAGCCCTTCCCAGTTTCCCTTGGAAACAATGTTAAATCAAGCCTCTAAAAAAATTCTGGAGTGACAGAATCCACAAAAAGTGGAGTGAAACAATTTCCCAGCCCAAGATAAGTTAGAAGGACTTCAGGAAAGGTCTGTCTCACTTGGGCAAAAGGGAGGCACAGTCCAGTGTAGGTGGTATCCAGGAAAGCCAGCAGGAAGCTATTAGCCACAGGAAAGATCAGCAGTCAAAATTCATCAGTCAGGGCTTACCAGGCCACTGTCACAGGCCAACAGTGAGGCCTCCAGTCCCAGTTCAGCAGGCAAATTGCCATATCCAGAACCAATGGTGCAATAGATATGACGAGGCCAGGCCACCTAAGCAAGTCACCAGCTCTAGGGGCCCAGGCAACAAAGAATCAACTACCTAGCAAAAGTGAGCATAATCTTTCAGAATAAAAGATGGACATCCAATGAAACAGGGGACTTTCAAAATTTCCTGATGAAAAGACCAGAGCTGAAAAGGAAATTTGATGGTCAAATATAAGACTAAGAGAAGCACAAACAGGCAAACAAGAAAGAAAATACCACCACCAGCATATTTAATAAGGTTAAACTGTTTACATCTCTACATGAGAAGATAATATTTGTAATTCTTGAGAGCACTATCTCTATTACAGCAGTTAAAAGGAATATACTTAACCAGAGCATGTGGCTATAAGTTGACTTTGATATGATGATAAAAAAATTAAGAAGTGAAAAATAATTGTACTGGGAGAAATGTAAAGGGGGAGGCAGAATGGGGTAAATTATATCTCATGAAGAAACATGAAAGACCTATTACAATAGAGGGAAAGAAGAGAGGAGTGAGCATCATTTGAACCTAATTCTCACTGAATTTAACTCAAAGATGGAATTACATACAAACTAAGTTGTGTAAAGAAATCTATTTTACCTTATAAGGAAGTAGAAAAGAAAAGGGGGGTTATAGAAGGGAAGGCAAATTGAGGGAGTGGTGGTCAGAAGTAAACACTGGTGAAAAAGACAGGATGAAAGAAGAGAGAAAGGAAAGTATAAACAGAGAAGAATAGGATGAACATAAACACACAGTAATCATATAAGAGAATATGAATGGGATGAACTTTCCCATAGAATGAAACGAGATAGAGTGGATTAAAAACAAGAATCCTATGACATGCTGTGTATCCATTTGAAATTGAGAAATACATACAATTAAAGTAAATGGTTTCAACAGAATATATTAGGCTTCAGCTGAAATTTTTAAAGAAGCAGGTGTAGCAAAAATAGACCCAATTAAAAGAGACAAGGAAGGAAACTACATCTTGCTAAAAGGTACCATACAAGAGGTAGAAGGGGAGGAAAGGGGAAATTTTTGAACTTAAAAACCTTATAAAAATGAATGTTGAAAACTAAAATAAAAAAATAAATTGCTATAGACAATAAAGTAATATCAACAGTAAACATATATGCACCAAGCAGTATAGCATCTAGATTCTTATAAGACTAGTTAAATGAGTTACAGGAGGAAATAGCAAAACTATGATAGTGGGGGACCTCAATCTCACACTCTTAGAACCTGATAACTCTAACCACAAAATAAACAAGAAAGAAATTAAGGTATTGAGTAGAATTCTAGAAAAGTTAGATATAATAGAACTCCGGAGAAAATTGAATGGGGATAGAAAGGAATATACCTTTCCTCAGTGGTACATGGCACCTGCACAAAAATATTGACCATGTATTAGGGCAGGCTTACACAACATTCTGCACATGGGTTGCTTATGGCTATGCACCTCTTATAACCCATGAAAAGAATTTCAGGTAGCATGCAAAAATTCAGAAGTTATAAAATAGGACTGAACAACATACTGCCCGTGGATCACTTTGGCAGACTGGAAACAGCCTGTGGGCCATATATTGTTCAGGCCTGTATAAGGACTTAAAATCAAATGCAGAAAGGCAGTAATACTAAATCAATCTTTAAAAGATCATGATGCAATAAAAATTACATATAATAAAGAATCATGGAAAGATAGATTAACACTTAATTAGAAACAACAATCTAATCATAAAAAATGAGTGAAAAGCAAATCATAAAAGCAATCAATAATTTGATCCAAAAGAATGACAATAATGAGACATCATACCAAAATTTATGGAATGCTGCCAAACCAGTATGTAGGAGAAATTTTATATTTCCAAATTCTTACATCATTAAAATAAAGAGCAGACTAATGAATTGGATATGCAATTAAAAAGCTAGGAAAAATTTAAAACTCCAGTTTAATACCAAATTAGAAATTCTGAAACTCAAAAGAAAGATTAGTAGAATTCAAAGTAAGAGAACTATTGAACTAATAAATAAAATGAATAGCTAGTTTTATAGGAAAAAATAAAAGAAGTTAACTTTTGGTTTATTAAATTAAAAAAAGAAAGAGGAAAATCAAATTACGAGCATGAAAAATGAAAAGCGTGAATTCACCACCAACAAATAAATTAAAGTAAAAATTAGGAGATATTTTGTCCAACTACGTGCCAATAAATTTGCTAACCTAAGTGAAATGGATTAATATTTGCAAAAATATGATTTGTCCAGCATAACAGAAAAGGAAAAAAATAATTAAATTACCCCACTTTAAAAAGTGAAAGAGAAATTGAACAAGCCATCAATGAACTCACTAAGGAAAATTCTCCAATGCCAGATGGCTTTATAACTGATTTCCACCAAAAATTTAAAGAACAATTAATTCTAATACCACATAAACTACTTGAAAAAAATAAATGAACAGTGATTCCTACTTTAATTCCTTTCATGACACAAATATGGTACTAATACCTAATACCCAGAAAGAGCCAAAACTGAACGAGAACATTATGGACAAATTTGCTTCATGAATATTGATGCAAAAATTTTAAACAAAATATTAATAAAGATATTACAGCAATTTATCCCCAGGATAATACATTATTACTAGGTGGGATTTATATGAGGAATGCAGGGTTGGTTCAATATTAGGAAAACTTTTAGCATATTTGATTATATCAACAAACAAAGCCAACAGAAATCATATGATTATCTCAATAGATGCTGAAAAAGGTTTTGACCAAATATAACATTCATACCTATTAAAACATTAAAGAGTATAGGAATAAATGAAGTTTTCCTTGAAATGATAAGTAGTATCTATCTAAAACCACCAGCAAGCATTATCTGTAATGGGGATAAGCCAGAGACTTTCCCAATAAGATCAGGTGTGAAACAAGGATGCCCATTGTCACCACTATCATCCAATTGTACTGTAAATGTTGGCTTTAGCAATAAGGGAAGAAAAAGAAATTGAAGGAATTAGAATAGGCAGCGAGGAGGCAAAACTATCACTTTTTGCAGATGATGTGATGGCATACTTAGAGAATCTTAGAGAACAAATTTTTAAAACTTTTTGAAATAATTAACTTTGGCAAAGTTGCAGGATATAAAATTAACCCATGTAAGTCATTAGCATTTTTATATATTACCAACAAAGTTCAGTAGCAAGAGATCAAAAAGAGAAAATTCCATTTAAAATAGACAATATAAAAAATTTGGGGTCTAATTGCCAAGACAAACCCAGGAACTATATGAACACAATTACAAAACACTTTTCATTCAAATAAAGTCGGATCTAAACAACTGGAAAAATGCCAATTACTCATAGGTAGGCCAAGTTAATACAATAAAAATGACAACTGTGTCCGAAATAATTTACTTATTCAGTGCCATACTAATCAAACTACCAAAAAATATTTTATAGAGCTATAAAAAATAATAATTCATCTGGAAGAACAAAAGATTAACTATATCAGGGAAATTAATAAAAGAATGCAAAGGATGGTGGTTTAGCCATATTAAATCAAAAACTACATTATAAAGCAGCAATCATGAAAACTATTTGGTTGAGAAATAGAGTGGTAGATAAGTGGAATAGATTAGGGACACAAGAAAAAAGTAATAAATATTTATAATAATCCACTGTTTGATGGACCCAAACACTCCAAATTTTGGGATAAGAACCCATAATTTGAGAAAAACAGCTGGGAAACCTGAAAAATGATATAGTAGAATCTAGGTATAGACCAATATCTCACACCATATAGGTCAAAATTGGTATACAATTTAGACACAAAGGGTGATAACATAAGTAAATTAAGAGAGCAAGGAATAGTATACCTGTCAGATGTATGAGGAAGGGAAGAATTTATAATCAAACAAGAGATAGAGAACATTATGAAATTCAAGATGGAAAATTTTGATTACATTAAATTAAATTAAAAGGTTTTTAAACAAACAGATCCAATGCAACCAAGATTAGAAAGAAAGCAGAAGGATGGGCAACAATTCTTACAGCCACTGTTTCTGATAAAGGCTGTTTCGTAAATATATAGAGAACTAAATCAAATGTATAAGGAATAGAAGTCATTCCTCAACTGATAAATGGTTAAAGGTAAGAACAGGCAGTTTTCAGGTGAAAAAGTTAAAGCTCTCTATAGTCATGTGCAAAAATACTTGCTATTGATTAGAGAAATGCAAATGAAGCAATTCTGAGATACCACCTCACACCTATCAGAATGGCTAATATGACAGAAAAGGAAAATGATAAGCATTGGAGACAATGTGAGAAAATTAGGACACTAATGCATGTTGGTGGTTTTGAACTGATCCAACCTTTTTGTAGAACAGTTTGGAACTGTACTCAAAAGGAAATCAAAATGTGCATACCTTTTAATCCAGCAATACCAAGGTCTCTATCCCAAAGAAATCATAAAAAGAATAAAAAGACCTACATGTACAAAAATGTTTATAGCAGCTTTTTTTTTTGTGCAATGGAAAATAATTGGAAATTGAGGGAATGTCCATCAATTGGGGAATGGCTGAACAATTTGTGCTATATACCTATAACGGAATACTATTGTTCTATAAGGAATGAAGAACAGGTGGATTTCAGAAAAACCTGGGAAGAATTCCATGAATTGATACTGAGTGAAGTGAACAGAACCAGGAGAACATTGTGCACAGTAACAGTAATATTGTACAATGATCAACTATGATTGACTTGACTCTTCTCATGAATATAACGATCCAAAACAATTCCAAAAGACCCATGACAAAAAATGCTCTCCACATCCAGAGAAAGAACTGTGGAGTCTAAATGCAGATTGAAGCATTCACTTTTTTTCTTTCTAGTAATCTTTCCCTTTTGTTCTGAGTTTTCTTTAATAACATCACTAAAGTGGAAGAGTGTTTTCATCATTGCACGTGTATATCAGATTGCTTGTCATCTGGGGGAGGGGAAGAGAAAAGGAGGGAGGGAGGGAGGGAGAAGACTTAGAAACTCAAAACCTTATAAAAATAAATGTTGAAAACTATCTTCACACATTATTGGGGAAACATAAACTATTTACCAAAAACATAAACAAGCAAACTAACTAAAGAAAGAAGATTCTAGATTTAAAATTGGAAGAGGACTCAGAGACTAACTTGTCTAAAACCCCTCACTTTGTAAGGGTGAAGAATTAGACCAAGGTAAGTTTAATGACTTGCCCAAAGTCACCCAAGTCGTAAACGATGGAGGCAACATTTGAATCTACATCCTTTGACTTCAGAGACAGTCCTCTTTCCCCCATACTATACTACCTCCTTTTATGACAGTGAATTATTCATATCTAAAGAGCAACAACAATGTGACTTCTAAAAATTGTGATTGTTTCTGTTATTTTTTTCCAAATTCATTAATTTGTTTTCAGTTTTCAACTTTCACTTCCATAACATTTATATTTTCTCCCCCTCCTTCCCCTCCCTCCCCAAGATGGCATACAATCTTATATGGACTCTACATACACACTCCCATGAAACATGTTCACATTAGTCATGTTGCATAAAAAAATTATAGGAAATGGGGGAAACCATGAGAAAAGTGAAACAAAACATAACAAAAGAGAAAATAGTCTGTTTCATTCTGTGTTCCAATGCAATAGTTCCTTTACTGGATATGGATGACATTTTGCATCATGAGTCCTTTGGAAATGTTTTAGGTCCTTGCATTGCTGAGAAGAGCTCAGTCTATTAGAAACAGTCCTTGCACACTGTGACTGTTACTCTGTATAATGTTCTCCTGGTTCTGCTCACTTCACTCAGCATCGGTTCATATAAGTCTTTCTAGTTTTTTCTGAAGACTGGCCTGTTCATCATTTCTGATAGTACAGTAGTATTCTATTACATTCATATACCACAACTTGTTCAGCCATTGTTTAATTGATGTGTATCCCCTCAATTTCCAGTTCTTGGCCACCACAAAAAGAACTGCTGTAAATATTTTTGTACATGTGGGGTTTTTTTCCCCCATTTTTATGGTCTCTTTGGGATACAACCCTAGAAATGGTATTGCTGGGTCAAAGGGTATGCACAACAATGAGACTTTCAAAATTTTTAAAAATGCTTTGTGTAGTAGGAAGAAGACTGACTTTAGAGACAGACCTCAGATCAAGTCCTATCTCTGACAGCTAGCTTGGTGACTTGGAGCAATTAATTTCACTCCACCATGCTCCAGGAAATTTTCTAAGACTAAAAGTTGGGAAGTAGATGCCAATATCTCTTTAAATATAGAGACAACTATGTGACACAATAGAGACAATATTGCATTTGGAGCTAGGAATCCTATATTTTAATCCAACCTCAGACATTTACTAGTTCTCTGACCCTGGGCAAGTTAAGTATTCACTTGGTGCCTCAGTTTTCTCATCTGTAAAATGGGGATAATAAAAGCACCTAGTCCCTGGGGGCATCATGAAAATCAAATGAAATAATGGTAGAAAAGTGTGTTGCAAACCTTAAAGTACTATACAAATGCAGGAGTGTGGATGATGAAGACTATGATAATAGCTGTGACGATCATGACGATTCACTAGTAATTCTGGAAGTCAATGAAATCACAGGTGTCATCCAAGGTAAAACCAACCAAACTCATATTTGCTTAGCATTTTTAAGGTCACAAACCACTTTCCACACAATTCATGGATTGTTATAAAGTACCAAAATAGAGGGGAATTGCTAAATTTTTAGCACAGGAGACAAGACATGCAAATTCTACAAGGAACATTTAAACATCATATTCCTTTATTATTTAAAATGTAATTTAATTCACAAAAATAAAACTTCTAATTTTTCAGTTTTCTCTTATAAAAAAAGCAAAAACTCTATTTTCTTTGATAGTGGGACAAAGAACGTAAGTAAATCAAAAACAAATATATTAGTTCACTTTTACTACTCATTTTATTTTTTTAAAGTTTTATTGATGGACTGTTTTCAACACTATTAATCAATCAATAAACATTTGTTAAGTACCTACTAAGTGGCAGACACTATGCTCCCTTCTTAAAATTTCACCCCCATTGGGCTTCCCTTGTAATAAAGAAAAACAATCATGGAGCAGAATCAATCAAATAAAATTGTGATGTTCCATACCCTAAATTTTCCTAAAGGGATAATATTGTCTGGGACTAAAAGAGGTCATTTAAATGTATTTGATTTTTTTAGGCTTTAAAAAAATCATTAAAATTATTATTAATATCTTTGTGTTTTTACATCACTTTTATTTCTCAACATATCTCTTATTCTCCCTTCCCTTGTGACAAAGAATTTCTTTAAAATACAAAGAAGAAAAAATTGTTAAGTAAAACTAATCAATACATTAACCAAATCTGGCAGGACACACAATATTGACATTCATAGTACTTTACCTCTGTAATAAAGGGAAAGAGATGCATTTTCTTATCTATTCTCTGAAGCCAAACTTACACAGCATTCAAATTCAAGATTCTTGTTGTTCTTTCCATTTAAATTGCTATATTTGAACTGTTGGTGAGCTGTGAACTGGTCCAACCACTCTGGAGAACAGTTTGGAACTATGCTCAAAAGGGATAAAAATGTGCAAGTCCTTTGATCCAACAATACTGCTATTAGTCCCATATCACAAATAATTCAAAAGACAAAGAAATATGTACTCATATGTAGGCAATTATCAGATCTTTTTGTGGTGGTCTAGAGTTAAAATTGAGGGAATGACTATCAGCTGGGAAATGGCTAAACAAGTTATGGTATATGATTGTGATGGAATGCTTTTGTGATAAAATAAATGATAGGCAAGATGGTTAAAGGAAAACCTGAGGAGACTTACATGATTTTTGGTATAAAGTGAAGTGAGTAGAACTAGGATAACATGCACAGCAACTTCAATGTTGTAACAATAATCAACTGTGAAAGAGTTAGCTTTCTGATCAATACAATGACAATTCCAAAGGACTCATGATGAAAAATGCTATCCACCTCAAGAGAGAGAACTGATGAATTCAGAGTATAGATTGGAATATTTTTCCCTTTCAGTCCTTTCCTTTCCTTTCCTTTCCTTTCCTTTCCTTTCCTTTCCTTTCCTTTCCTTTCCTTTCCTTTCCTTTCCTTTCCTTTCCTTTCCTTTCCTTTCCTTTCCTTTCCTTTCCTTTCCTTTCCTTTCCTTTCCTTTCCTTTCCTTTCCTTTCCTTTCCTTTCCTTTCCTTTCCTTTTTCCTTTCCTTTCCTTTCCTCTCCTCTCCTCTCCTCTCCTTTCCTTCCCTTCCCTTCCCTTCCCTTCCCTTCCCTTCCCTTCCCTTCTTCCCTTCCCTTCCTTCCTTCCTTCCTTCCTTCCTTCCTTTTTGTCTCTCTCTTTCTTTTTGCAACATGGCTAATATGAAAATATGTTTTGCATGACTTCACATATATAATGCATGTAGTATTTCTGCCCTCCTCAATGATCATAAAGAGACTAAGAGGTGGAGAATTGGAACTGAAAATCAATATTAAAAATAAAAGACTTTTTTGTAATGAATATAGTTTTCCTGGTTCGATTACTTCAGTGTAATTCAAATTTATACAAATATTCCAAATGATCCTCTAAATTTATATATTCATCATTTATTCTGACAAAGTAGTGTTGCATTTCTTCATTTACCATGATATGTTTAGCTGTCTCTCAACAGGCATATACTTTTCTCATTTCTTTGCAACTAGGTGGCACAATGTGTGGCAATGTACCAGACTTGGAATAAAGACCTAAGTTTGAATTCATACTAATACACTTACTAGGTACACGAACTAGGGCAAGTCACTTAACCTGTCTGCCTAATTTCCTCATCGGTAAAATGGGAGCAATGGTAGCACCTACCTCGAGGGTTATTGTAAAGATCCAATGAGTTAATATTTGTAAAGTATTCTGCCAGTCTTAGTGTGATATATAAATTATAGCTTATTGTTATTGTTACTATTATTATTGCCATTCTGCAATGGATATCACAACGTGTTTAGGACCTTGTTTTATGTCTTTGAGTTCCTTAGAGTACATTCTTAGTGCTGGAATCTCTAGAGCTTGACATTTTCATTCACTTTCTTGGCATAATTACAAATTATTTTCCAGGATGATTTGTACAAATTTAGGATATTTTTCTCCTCTTCAGTGTTTTCATTTATTATCATAACATAACCATTGTTTATACAGTTTTCTAAGACTGTTTTAAATGTATTTTAGTTAAATCTCTTTTTTTATTTGTGACTAAACACAGATGTGCAGGTAAAGACAATGTGAGCCATGTAATATTTGCTGCTCTTTAGACCACATCTTTCCATTTCTTCTTGTGTTTTATAGTAGACGCAGAATAGTCTGGTGTCATTCTAATTTCCTTTTCTTCATATTTAAAGGTCTTTCTCCTAGTCACCTTAGTCACTTGCAGAGCTTGTTTTCTGAATTTAATTTTAAAATTAACCACTATATATCTTGGAGTTTGGAGACTTTTTTTTCCCTGCAGGTGATCTATAAACTCTTTCAATTGGTATTTCATTTTGTGCATTCAAAAGTTCTGGGCAGTTTTCTTGTATTATAATTTTACATATGATCAGGTTTTTTTGGCTTGCCATGATCTTCTGGGAGATCTACAATCCTTACTCCATTTCCACACATCCTTTCTTAGAGATCAGCATATTTTGCGTGAATAAAAAGCTTAACTTATTTTAACATTATTTCTTTTTTTCTTCTTTTCTTGTAGATTATCTTTCACTTCTTTGTATTTGTATTTCCAAACAATTGCTCCCTCTCTTTTGTTTCTTTGGTGAGACCACCACCGATTAAAGTTTTTCTGTGTTGCCAATTATTTTTGCTGGTCGTAAATACTACTATCACAATTCTCATTTCCCTTTTAAAACATTTAGGAATAGTATGTTGTGGTTCCATGTTCTTGACAAATTCTTTAAGGTCCTCTACCTCAAGTTGTGTTACTTTCCTTTGCTTTGAAGTATTTATTCATAGAACACTGAACTTATTTGCTAGATATGAAGATCATAATCTTCTGTGTTGTTAATGTTTTCCCTCTTGATTTTTATGCTTATTCTCAAGGTCTTTGAGTTTTCTTCTTCATTTGATCTTTAGTAATTTCAGTTCTTTTTCTTTTTTTGCTGGTCACTGCTGAGAATATTTTTCTTTTCTTTTATTTTTTTTAATTAATTTATTTGTGTTCAGTTTTCTACAATCACTTCCATAAGTCTTAGAATTCCTCCCTCTCCTTTCTCCCTCCTTCCCTGAGACAGCATGCCTTCTTATATGGGTCCAATACACACATTCTTATTAACCACATTTTCACATTGGTCATGTTACATAGAAGAATTAAAATGAATGGCAGAAACAATGAGAAAAAAACAAAGCAAAACATAACACGAGAGAAAATACGCTGCTTCATTCTTCATTCTGATTCCATAATTCTCTGGATGTGGATGGCATTTTGCCTTAAGAGTCCTTTGGGAATATTTTAGGTCCTTGCATTTCTGTGAAGGGCTACATATATCAGAAACACTCCTCATATACTGTAGCTGTTACTATGTATAATGTCCTCCTGGTTCTGCTCATTTCACTCAGCATCAGTTCATATAGGTCCTTCCAGGCCTCTTAGAAGTCCTCCTGTTCATCTTTTCTTATAGCACAATAGTATTCCATTACTTTCATATACAACTTGTTCACCCATTCCCCAATGGATGGGCATCTCCTTCATTTCCAGTTCTTGGCCACTAAGAGTGCCGCTATAAATATTTTTGTACATGTGAGACCTTTTCTTTTTAACTATCCCTTTGGGATATAGTCCTAGAAGTGATATTGCTGAGTCAAAGAGTATGCACATTTTCGTAGCCCTTTGGGCATAGTTACAAATTGCTCTCCAGAATGATTGGATCAGCTCACAGCTCCACCAACAACGAATTAATGTTCCAACTCTCCCACTTCTTCTCTAACATTTATCATCTTCCTGTTTTGTCATGTTAGCCTATCTGATAAGTGTGATGTGGTACCTCAGAGTTCTTTTGATTTGTATCACTCTAATTAATAGTGCCTGCTTTCATGCATAAATCTTGTGTAGCACAATACATTTCTACATAACTGGCCTCTGAGTCCTCAGAAAAGTTCAGTGACTTGGAGCCTGGATCTGCAAAGTTTTAAGGAACTGGAAAGAAGGAGGGATGAGGGGAAGCATGGTGTTGGGTTTCAATGCAAGGCCATGCTTCAGGATGGCTAGTGCTATCTCAGTGCCAGTCATATGGTGGGCAGTGAGGGAGGCTAGAACACTTTGTTCTAGACATCCTAGACCATGAAGAAAAGGGAAATTGTTTTATCTTTGGTGCATAATTTTTGGTTTGAAGAGGTATTAGGATCAAGGAAAATGTTCAGCCCTCTATCTTGTTGTTCACTTGACTCTAAAGTGCCATTTTCTATCATGTTTTGGTTCTAGTTACTTGTCTCTGTATCAGTTCACTTATTTTCCCATGTTCTTTCTGCATTCTTCTTTGTTGTTCCTTACATATGATAATGGCACTACATTATATTCATATACCACAGGTTATTTAGCCATTCCTGATTAATGTATGCCTTCTTTGTTTCTCCACTTTGTGCTAGTTTGAAATTCATCAGGCTTCTATTACGTGCCTGTTATGTTATTCTTGCTCTACTTCGACATTTATTTAAATTGTTTCTAATATATTCTCATTATGCATAATGTTTATGTTTGTTTTTTGTTTGTGATAGATGTTTTTTCATGTAAAATTCCTCTATACACTTTAGGAAATTTTTAGTGTAATATGTCAAATACTTTCTCTGCATTTATTATGATAATTATATTTGATTTTAGAGAGCTTTGTTTTTAATATGATTAATCAGGTTATCTGTTTCCCTAATGCCGAATCTTTCTTGAAACCGAAATAAATCTAACTTCGTCATAATGCATGCCTTTTTAGATTGATTTAGATAATCTTTTTACCAAGACTTTCTTTTTTGAATTGATGGTCATTAGTAACATTCATCAACAACTCTCTCATTCTCTTTCTCTCTCTGGCTACATATTAAGAATATATTTTATAAACTGAGTAATGTGTTTTCTACTTCAATTTTTGGAAATAATATGAGCAATGTACTTTAAAAATTTATTGGATTTCAAAGTAAATCAATCAGTAATAGGATTTAATTTTCCTGCGATAGTTTCCTTATAGCTACCTGTATTTTATTTTCTGAAATTAGAATATTTATTATCTCTATTGGTGTTTTATTTTTAGTTTGGACATTTGCATTTTTGAAATTACTTTTTCAAGAAATCTCTTATAATCTTTTTTGCTAACATATAACTTGCAGAATAGGTTCTTATAAATCTTAATTTTTCAAGTTTTTTTAAAATTTCACCCCCTTCATTTTTATATTTTTTAAATTTAATTCTCTGACCTCTTATTTTAAAAATCAAATCACTAAAAACTTATGAATTTTGTTAGATTTTTCAAAGAACTCTCTTTTTGTTTTGTTTAAAACTTGCATATTATTTTTATTGCAAATGTATCTATTTTACCTTTGATTTGTAAGATTTCCTCCATTGCATTTTTTTCTGGTTTGCTTCCTAGTTCAGTTTCTAATTTTTAAATACCCATTCCTTTTATCAGTTCTCTTTTTTTTGTTGTGTCAGTTTATGTTTTTTAGGGATATAATTTTTCCTCTGCAGGCTGATTTAGGTGTTTTATAGAAAGCATTTCTTCGTTATCAATTTCTTAACATATTTTTTAATTCTATCTTTTGTTCTTTGGAACACTAATTATATACTATTTCATTTTAAGTCTCCATTAAGGTTCCTGTGCCTTTTGTTTATTATTCCTGAGTTGATTGCTAATTTTATTTCATCATGGTCCATGTTCAGTACTTTTGCTTTTTTTGCATTTTTTTTGCAATTTCTTTGTATCCCTAATATGTGATCAATATTTATATACTTACTATGGGTGCTGAAAAAATATGCATATCTAATGTTCCCATTCAATAGAAATAGTTTAGCCCTAATTTTTCTAATAACTTGTTCAATTTTATATTTTTCCCTTCCATTTTTCTGTTAGATTTGTCCTGCTTGGAGGGAGTAACATTCCAGCATCCTTATATCATTATGTTGTCATTCTTTTAAAAATTATTCTATTCTTATATCCCTTCAGTTTCTAATTCTTTGCCACCAAAACAGAACTACTCTATTTTTTGTATGTATGTGTACATGTGTGAGTTTATATACACATATGTGTATATATGTGCACATACACATATATGCATATACTTATATGTATATAAATGTGTGTATGTGTGTGTGTATTTCCTTTTTTTTTTTTTTATCTCTTTGTGATACAGACCTAGTAATGGTATTGCTGCTTCAAAGGGTATATGCAGTTTGATAGTCCTTTGGGTATAGTTCCAAATTGTTGTACAGAGTGATTGTCCCAGTTCACAATTTCACCAATAGTGAATTAGTGTACCTATTTTTCCACAAATGGCACTGCCCGCCCTACCCCCAAGCATTTTGACTTTTCCTTTTCTGTCCTCTTAGCCAATCTGAGAAGTGTAAGGTGGTCTTTCAGAATTGTTTTAATTTGTATTTTTCTAATCAAAACTGACAGTATTTTATGTGACTATTAATAATCTTGATTTCTTCTTAAATATTACTTTTGATATCCTTTGACCTTTTATAAATTGTAGAATGACTCTTAAAAATTTTGCTTAGCTCTCTATATATTTCAGAAATGAGGTCTTTATCAAAGAAACTTACTGTAATTTCTTTTTACCACTTTTCTTCTTTCTAACTTTGACTACATTAGTTTTGCTTGTGTAAAAACTATCATTTTCATATAAGTAAAATTATCCAATTTATTTCTCTATCCTCTCTATCTCTTCCTTTAATCATAATTTCTTACATTATCCATAGAACTGAAAAATAAAATTTTTCATGATCCTCTAATTTACTAAAGATATCACCCTTTATATCTAAATCTTTCACTTATGTTGACCACTCCTAGGTATACAGTGTGAGATACTGATCTACACCTAGTCTCTTCCAAATCATTTTCAATAATTTTTTTTTCAAGTGATGGATTTCAATCTTGGATTTTTGGTTTTATTAAATGTTAAATTACTATGGTTATTTATTGCTATGAATATACCTCATCTGTTCCACTGATCCACCACTCTACTTCTTAGCCAGTACTAGATTGTTTTCATGATTAATACTTTGTAATGTAGTTTGAAATATGACACTACTTGAATGGCTTCCTTCATGTCCTTTCATAAATTCCCTGGATATTCCTGATTTTTTTCTATCAGATGAATTTTATGAATGTTTTTTCTAGCTCAATAAAATAATGTTTTGATAATTTTATTGATATGGCATTGAAGATGTAAATTAATTTGGTTAGACTTGTCATTTTTTAAATATTGAGTCGGTCCTAAGTAATTAATATTTCTCCAGTTGTTTAGATGTCTTTATTTGTTTGAAAAGTATATTGTCATTATGTTAATAATCCCTTGATTTGTTTTGGCAGGGACTCTCCCAAGTATTATATTACCTGATGACTCGTATAGATTGCTAAAGTTAGTAATTGTTTTGACTAGTTTTGACTTGATTCTCTAGGGTTCTCTAAATGTATGTATATCTTATCATATGCAAAGAAGAATTTTGTTTCCTTGTTGTCTGTTTTTATTCCTTCAGTTTCTTTTTTTCTTGTATTATTGCTACAGCTAGCATTTCTAATAAGTATTTAATAATCCTTCCTTCACCCCTGATCTTGTTGGGAAAGCTTCTAGTTTATAATCATTATTAATAATGCTTATTGATGATTTTAGATAGCTTCTCTTTAATATTTTAAGGAGGACTATATTTATTCATGTGCTTACTAGTGCTTTTTATAGGATTAAGTATTATAGTTGTATAAAAACTTTTTTCAGCATCTATTGATATAATCATATGATTGATTTATAGTCATATATTGAATAAGCTCTACATTCCTGATATAAATCTTACCCAGTTTCATTGTATGATGTTTGTGATACATTGCTGTAACTTTCTTGGTAGTTTATTTAAAATGTTTGCATCAATATCACTTAGGCAAATTGTCCTACACTTTTCTTTCTCTATTTTTTCTCTCCAATTTAGGTATCAAAACACTTTCTGTCATAAAAGGAATTTGGTAGGCCCCTATTACTTTTTTTCAAATAGTTTATATAATATTGGAATTAATTTTTCCTGAAATGTTTCATAGAATTAACTTTTAAATCTATCTGGTCCTGGGAATTTTTTTCTTGGGGATCTCATTTATGGCTTGTTCAATTTCTCTTTCTAAGTTAGGATTAGTTAAGAAAGCTATATTCTCTTCTGCTAATCTGGGTAGTTTATATTTTTGTGAATATTAATCCATTTCCCTTAGATTGTTTTATTGCATAAAATTGAGCAAAATAGCTTCTAATGATTAATTTGATTTTCATTGGTAGTACATTCGTCCTTTTTATTTTTGATACTAGTATTCTCTTTTTCTTCATTCTTTTTACAAATCAAATTAACCAAATCATTTATTTTATAATCAGGTTATTTTATTGCTTGTTAGTTTTATCAGCCCAGTTCTTGAATTTGAACTTTATATTAAAGTTGGACTTTGTAGACCTGAGATGGTGGGAAAATTTAGATCTTTTTTTTTTTTTTTTTTTTATGTGTGTACTGCTGTTTTTAGAGGTGGGGGTTTTGAAGTTTTCAGAGCTTCCAAGGTAGTGTGATCAAGGGTCTGACCTTTGGTCTTTACCTAAAGAGGGCCCCTGATCTCTTGTAGAAACAAACTCTATTCCAACTCAAGGTCCTTGTTCCCTAGAAGCTGAAAGCACTTTTTTCTGCCCTAGAACTGTGACCTATAAATAAGTATGAGCAGTGAACTTGCCAAATAATACCCTGTCCTATACTCAATGGTAGCAAGCCATATTTAATGATCTCTTTCTCACCAATTACCCAGTCCTCTTATCAACTACGGGCTAAAAGATCCCAAAGCTTCTGCTACTACTGATGCCACCTCCAAGATCCACAGTTCGTGTTGCCACCATGTATGCTCCAGACTGGCTTCTACTTCAGGGTCACAGAATTCTTCTTTGAACCTCCTCAATTGTCTTGGGCTGAAAAAATGTCTCACCCCATTTTTTTTCTTTTGTTGTCTCTGCAATTTTAGAATTCAATTTGAGGCATTATTTTAATGTTTGAAAGGGAATGTTCTGCTACAATACTTGCTCTACCCTGCCATCATGGCTCTGCTCTCCCCCTGTATACTTAAAAAAACAAATTTCTTAATGGTCCTTCTGTCATTGTTTTAATTCTGACAAAAGATTATGTCTATTTAAAAAATATCACAAGATGGTGCAATTTATTTCATTATTATTTCCTTGTGAATTATATTCATTCATTCACTCATTTATATGTGAATTTATTTATTCATTTACATTTATCTATCTGCTTTTTATTTTTTACTCTTTTGTTTTTGTGATTTGCATGTCAAATAATATGATAAATCTTTTTCTTGCAAAATTTCATATATCTATTTTTGAACGTTAATCAATCATCACTGTTTATTATATTCACAAATGTACAAATGTAGGGTACATCCTTCAACTCTGCATCTTGAGTTTTTTTTGATATTATTTAATTATTTCATTCCCTACTATGATTTCTAATAGAGGGACTACTATCTTGTTTTATACAAATTTTAATTGTATTGTATTTGATTTTTTTTCTCCTGGTCCTTTGCAGAATTTGCTTTCACTGCAATTTTTCAATTTAATCAACATCTACTTTCAAATTTTAAGCAAAACTTTTTTTTTCCCCTGGAAGCAATATGTGCTTTCTTTTGTTTGGGATGCTATTATTGGTATCCAGAAATTATCTGTATTTGTATTATTTCTGGCATATGGTTTTCAGATTTTTAAAATTTGTCATCTTCTCTGTAAGACTTGACATTTAGGTGATTTCTAAACATTTTTCTTTTGAGATTAATGGTTTCTGCTTGTACAGAGACTATTTGATTTTTTTAATATTATTGTTTTTGTTTATCCACTTCAGTGTATTTATATTAGAAAATCTATTTTTCTCTTTTTTCATTTCTTTAAAGATCAATCATCAGGGATTCAATTTTTCTATTATGCAAATTATTTATGCTAAGGTCATAAATTCAAACACCTTTTCCTTTCTAATTTATCTTACATCTAATTTTTTTTTCTTTTGAACCATTCTGGAATATCTTCTTGTTATTTCATGAACCTTTGTGATTACACAGAGTTCTGTACTTCTCTATTTTTTTCTTTAATTTAGTTTTAGTTTTCAACATTCACTTTGACAAGATTTTACTTTCCAAATTTTCTTACCATCTCTCCCTTACCCCCACCCCAAGATGTCATGCATTCTGATTATCCCATCCCCCAGGCTATCTTCCCTTCTATCACCTCCCTTTTTTTTATGCCTTTCCTTTCTATTTTACTGTAGGGCAAGACAGATTTCTAGTTACCTGTAAAAACAATTTTAGCATTCATTTTTAAACCTTTGAGTTTCACATTGTCTCCCTCCCAACCTCCCCACCCACCCTCATTGAGAAGGCAAGCGATTCAATATAGGTTATACAGCAGTAGTCATGAAAAACACTTCCATAACAGTCATGTTGTAAAAGACTGTCTTTCCCTCCATCCTATCTTGCCCCCACATTTATTCTATTTGCTCCTTCAGCTCTGTCCCTCCTCAAAAGTGTTTGCTTCTGATTGCCCACTCCTCCCATTAGCCCTCCCTTCTGTCATTGACCCCTCTCCCCCACAACCCCTTTCCCTCCTAGTTTCCTGTAGGGTAGGATGCTGGGGATGGAAGCTCAATTCCATGTGGACAGTCTCAGGCGGGTAAAGGTGGGAACTTCTAAATCTTAGAGTTCTCATGAGGCCCCCCATAAAACAGCAGGGAATCGAGGAGTGAGACCGAGCAATCTCGTGTATTTCCGCCTCTTCCCGTGAGAAACGTGATGGGAGGAGCATCCCCCTCGAGACTGTCCCGGATCTGGGCACACCTATTGTTATCTAACAGGCATGGTATTCAGGTGCAAACTATGCGGCCAGAGAGCTTAATTACGGTCAGGAAAGCCTGAAGGCGCTCTTAGCTCGGGAGGGGTCGTTACAGGACAGAAGGCTCCATTTTTCCTCTCTTCGCTCTCCCCTCCCCCTCTCTCCCCACTTACACTTCTACTTCCAATCTCTTATTATAAGATCTTTGCCTCCTTGGGAGATTCCTCGCTCCCTCCTAAGGAAGAATTCCCCCTGCACTTGTAACCAGGACCCTGAATAAAAGCTTAACCCTTGTTCGACTCCGGAAAGTCTCTTCTCTCATATGTTTATCCGGTTTGGCCAACCGAAGACCTGCGATAGAGTTAAGGTAAGACTCGGGTAGCCCTCAGGCCTCTAGGCCTGGCAGTAGGATAAATTTCATACTCAGTTGAGTGTATGTTATATCTATATAATATCTATATAGTGCATCTATACACATATACATACATAGATGCATTTGTGTTTATATATGTAAATATGTGTGTATATATGTGTATGTATGTATGTATGTATGTATAATCCCTCTAACTGCCCTAATATTGAGAAAGGTCTTATGAGTTACAAATATCCTCTTTCCATGTAGGAATGTAAACAGTTCAACTTTAATAAATCCCTTATGATTTCTCTTGTATTTGAAAGTCAAATTTGAAAGTCAAGAATGATTGAAAGTCCTCTATTTCATTGAATATCAATTTTTCCCTTGAAGTATTATACTCAGTTTTGCTGGGTAGGAGATTCTTCATTTTAATCCAGCTCCTTTGATTTCTGGAATGTCATATCCCAAGTCCTTTGAAACCATAATATAGAGGCTCCTAAATCTTGTCTTATCCTGATTGCATTTCCACAATAGTAGAATTCAAAACTATTTGGTACTGGCTAAGAAATACAGTGGTAGATCAGTGGAATAGACTACGTATGCAAGATAAAATTTTCAACAACTTTAGTAATTTACTATTTGATAAATCCAAAGATTCCAGCTTCTGAGATAAAAACTCACTATTTAATAAAAACTACTTAGAAAACTAGAAAATAGTGTGGCAGAAACTAGGCATAGATCAACATCTGATACTGTATACCAAGATAAGGTCAAAATGAGTTCATGATTTAGATAATAAAGACTTTTACTATAGTAATCTAGAGGATCAAGTAATAGTCTACCTGTCAGATCTATGGAGAAAGGAAGAATTTATGACCAAAGAAGAAATAGAGAACCTTATGAAATGCAAAATGGATGATTTTGATTACATCAAATTGAAGTTTTTATGCAAACAAAACCAATTCAGCCAAGATTAGAAGGGAAGCAGAAAACTGGGAAACAATTTTAATAGTCAGCATCTCTACTAAAAGCCTCATTTCTAAAATATATAGAGAACTACATCAAATTTATTTGAATGCAAGTAATTTCCCAATTAATGAATGGTTAAAGAATATGAACAGGCAGTTTTCAGAGGAAGAAATAAAAACTATCTATAGTCATATATATATATATATATATATAGTCATATAAAAATGTTCTAAATCACTATTGATTAGAGAGATGCATACCTCTGAGGTAACACATCACACCTATCATATTGGCTAATGTGACAAAGCAGGAGTATGATAAATGTTGCAGGAGATGTGGGAATATTGGAACACTAATGCATTGTTGGAGTTGTGAACTGATCCATCCATTATGGTGAGCAAGTTGGAACTAAGCCCAAAAGGTTATAAAACTGCGCATGCCCTTTGACCTAGCAATACCACTTTTAGGTCTGTATCCCAAAGAGATCATAGAAACAGGAAAAGTACTCATTGTTTACTCCTGGAGCCCATCAGCTCTTTAGCTGGATATGGGTATTTTCTTTCATCAGTCCTTTGTACTTGTCTTGGATCATTATGTTGCTGAGAAGAACTGAGTCATTCATAGTTAATCATCAACAATGTTGCTGATACTGTGTACAATGTTTTCCTGGTTCTGCTCATTTCACTTTGCATCAGCTCGCACAAGTCTTTCTAGGTCTTTATGAAATCTTCCAGTTCGTCATTTCTTATTGCACAATAGTATGCTATTACATTCATACACCACAGCTTTTTCAGCAGTTCTCCAAATGATGAGCATTCCCTCATTTCCAATATTTTGTCACAACAATAATGACTGCTGTGAATAGTTTTGCACACATAGGTCCCTTTTACTTTTTGACTATCTGTTTGGAAGATGGACCTAGTAGTGATGTTGCTGGGATCAAAGAGTATGCAAAATTTGTTTGCCCTTTGGGTCCAATTCCAAATTGCTCTCCAGAATGTTTGGATCAGTTCAATACTCCAATGGTCCATCATGTCTCAATTTTTAGATATCTTCTCCAACATTTATAGTTGTCCTTTTTTGTCGTATTAGTCAATTTGATAGGTGTGATGTAGCATCTCAGAGTTGCTTTAATTTGCATTTTTCTAATAAAAATGATTTAGGGCATTTCTTCATATGCCCATAGATAACTTTGATTTCTTCATCAGAAAAATGCTATTTTCATATCCTGTTCATTTCCATCAACTATTTATCAATAACTTATTCTTATAAATTTGTATTTCTTATAGATTTGATGCAATTTTCTATATATTTGAGAAATGAGGCCTTTATCAGAAACACTTGCTGAATATTGTTTCCCAGCTTTCTGCTTTCTACCTGATCTTGATTACATGGGTTTTGTCTGTATAAAAGATTTTTAGTTTACCTTTAATTTGATATAATCAAAATCTATTTTACATTTTGTAATGCTCTGTCTCTTAATTGGTCATCAATTCTTCCCCTCTCCATAGATCTGACAGGAAGACTATTTCTTGTTCTTCTAACTTGCTTATGATATCATCCTTTATGTCTAAATCATGCACTAGTTTGACATCATCATGTCACAGTGTGAGATATTGGTCTATAATGTGTTTGTGTTTTATTATCTTCCAGTTTTCTCAGCAGTATTTTGTCTCCAGCAAAAGCTGGAGTCTTTGGGTTTATCAAACATTAGGTTACTATGGTCACTGACTGTTGTGTCTTGTGTACCTAATCTTTTAGGTACTGATCCATAACTCTCTTTCTTAGTACTCTTAGTTCTCTTTCATCAGTATCAGATGTTTTAATGATTACTACTTTATAATATAGCTTGAGATCTGATATTGCTAGACCACCTTCTTTTGTATTTGCTTTCATAAATTCCCTTGATATTCTGGACCTTTTGTTCTTCCAGATGAATTTTACTAATTTTTCTAGCTCTACAAAATAATTTATCTGGTAGTTTGATATTGCACGGAGTAAACAGTTTAAGAATAATTGTCACTTTTGTTATATTGTCTTGGCCTATCCACGAGCAATCAAATTTTTTCCAGTTGTTTAGATCTGATTTTATTTGTATGAAAAAATGTTTTGTAATTGTGTTCATATAGATTCTGGATTTGTCATGGCAGGTAGTCTGCCAAATATTTTATACTGAGTATAATTATTTTAAATGGAATTTCTCTTTCTATTTCTTGCTGTTGATCTTTGTTGGAAATATATAAAAATTCTGATGATTTATGTGGGTTCATTTTATATTCTGCAAACTGGCTTAAGGTATTAATTATTTCAAGAGATTTTTTAGTTTATTCTTAGGGTTCTCTAAGTATACCATTACATCATCTGCAAAGACTGACTCTTTTATCTTCTCATTGCCTATTCCAATTCCTTCAATTTCTTTTTTTTCCTTATTGGTAAAGCTAACAATTCTAGTACTATATTGAATGATAGTGGTGCTAATGGGCATCTTGCTTCATTCCTGATCTTATTGGGTAGTCTTCTAGCTTACACTCATTACAGATAATGCTTGTTGATGGTTTTAGATAGATACTGCTTATCATTTTAAGGAAAACTCCATTTATTCCTCTGCTGTCTACTATTTTTAAAAGTAGTGGGTGCTGCATTTTGTCAAAAACTTGTTCAGCATCTGTTGAGTTAATTACATGATTTCTTTTGGTTTTAAAATTGATATAATCAATTATGTTGACAGTTTTCTTAATATTGAACCAACCCTGCTATATTTTTGCTACAAATCTCACGTAATCATAGTGTATAATCCTTGTGATATATTAATGTAATCTTTTGACTTGTATTTTGTTCAATTTTTTGCATCAATATTCATTAGGGAAATTGATCTATATTTTTTTCTCTGTTTTAGTTCTTCCTGGTTTAGGTAGCAACACCTTATTTGTACCATAAAAGGAATTTGGTAGAACTCCTTCTTTGCCTATTTTCCCAAATAGTTTATATATTATTAAAATTAATTATTCTTTAAATGTTTAGTAGAATTCACTTGTGAACCCATCTAGCCCTGGAGTGTTTTTCCTAGGGAGTTCATAGATGACTTGCTGAATTTCTTTTTCTAAGATGAAATTATTTGTACATTCTATTTCCTACTCTGAATCAGTTAATTTATATATTTTTTATTTTTTAAAAATTAATTTATTTTTAGTTTTCAACACTTATTTCCACAAGATTTTGAGTTCCAAATTTTCTCCCCATTTCTCCTCTTCCCTTTCCCCAAGACACCAAGCCAGCAGTCCTCCTCACCCCAGGACCACCACTCAGAACTGTGACCAGATTGGCTGCTCAATTCCCCCAGGTTCTTTAGGCCAAGGCCTCTAAAAATGGAAGCTGCTGCTGCAATGGCTGGTGCCATTCTGGGACCAGGACTAGGATTGGACCCTGCTCCCTTCTCACTTGAGTTAAAGAGTTTTCTCACTGACCTTTGAAGCTGTCTTTGTTGTTTGTGGGCTGAGAAATCTGGGAACCACAACTGCTACCTGTGATTCCATACCCTGAAGCCTGCTCCAGTCCTGTCCCTGCTGTGCAGCATGGCCAAGGTTGCGGTGCACTCAGCTCTGAGCCCAGTGTGATAGACCTTTCCTATTAGTCTTCCAGGCTATCTTGGCCTGGAAATCCTGTTCTGTCATTTTGTGCTACTGCTGCTCTAGAATTTGTTTAGAGTCATTTGTTTGCAGGTACTTTATGGTCTATAGGCTTAGAGCTATAGCAGGTGTGTCCTTCTACTCTGCTATCTTGGGTCTGCTCTGTAATTTGTATTCTTTTTGTAAAAATTGGTTTATTTCATTCGGATTTTCAGTTTTATTGACATATATTGGAAAAATATTTCCTAATGATTGCTTTAATTTCTTCTTCACTGGTGGTGAATTCATACTTTTAATTTTTGATGCTGGCAATTTGGTTTTATTCTTTCTTTTTAAAATCAAATTAAGCAATGGCTTATCTGTCTTATTCATTTTTTTTCCCATAAAACCAACTCCTAGATTTATTTATTAACTCAGTTTTTAGTATTCAGTCTTATTAATCACACCTTTGATTTTCATAATTTCCAATTTGCTGCTCAATTGGAGATTTTTAATTTGTTCTTTTTTCTGGTTTTATTTTTAAGGCACATTCCCAATTCATTGATCTGTTCCTTTTTCATTTTATGAATGTTAAGAATTTAGAGAAATAAAATTTCCCCTGAGTATTATTTTGTTTGCATCTCATAAATTTTGGTACATTATGTTATTGTTGCCATTCTCTTTAATAAAATTATTGATTGCTTCTATATTTGTTACTTGACTCACTTATTCTTTAGGATTATTTAGTTTCCAATTAATCTTTATTCTGCATTTCTATTGCTCTTTGTTGTATATAATTTCTATTGTATTATGATCCAAAAAGAATACATTTAGCATTTTTACCTTTTTACATTTGATTTTGAGGTTTCTATGCCCTATTACATGGTCAATTTTTGTGTAGATGCCATATGCTGCTGTTAAAAATGAATATTCCTTTCTGTTTCCATTCAGTTTTCTCCAAATGCTTATCATCTGTGACTTTTCTAATATTCTATTTACCTCCTTAGTTTTTTGTTTATTTTTGTTGTTGTTGCTGGATTTATTGAGTTCTGAGAAGGGACAGTTGAGGTTCTCCACTAGTACAGTTTTTGCTGTCTCTTTCTTCTTGTAACTCACTTAGCTTCTTTAAGAAATTAGATATTATACTCCTCAGTGCATACATGTTTAGTATTGATATTGCTTTATTGTCTATGGTACTTTTTAGCAAGATGTAGTTTCCTTCCTTAAGTCTTTTAATTAGGTCTATTTTTGCTTTTACTTAGTCTGAGATCAGGATTGCTATCTGTTTTTGATTTTTCTTCAGCTGAATCACAATAGATTCTGCTCCAGCACCTTATCTTTACTCTGTGTGTGTCTTTTGTCTTCAAGTGTCTTTCTTGTTAACAATATATTGCAGAATTCTGGTTTTAGATACATTGCTTCCATTTTATGGGAGAGTTCATCCCATGTACATTCACAATTATAATTACTAACTGCCATTTTCCTCTATCCTATTCATCTTCCTCTTTATCCTCTCTCTCTTTTCATCCTTTCCCTATTCAACAGTGTTTTGCTTCTGTCTATCACTTCCCCTAATCTGTCCTCCCTTCTGTCAGTCCCCACCCGAGGCTCCTTACTTTATCTCTTTCCCTCCTACTACCTTGTTGGATAAAATAGATTTCTAGAGTTCTGGGGGGGTGAAGCCAAGATGGTGGAGTAAAAGCAAGGGCTTGCTACAACTCTCTCCCTAAACCCAGTCAAATACCTGTAAAAATGGCTCTAAACAAATTCTTGAGCTGCAGAACCCACAGAATGATGGAGTAAAGCAAATCTCCAGCCCAAGAGAGACTGAAAGGTTGACAGGAAGCTTCTATTTCACCAGGCCAGGAGCAGAGCACAGTTCAGCATAGGCCATCCTGGCATGGACAGGACCTAAACAGCAGTTGGGGGGACTGAATCTCTGGCACTTGTGGTGGCATTTTCCATATATCACAACCCCCAAACTCCAAGGACAAATTGGAAGGTCAGTGGCAAAAAACTGTTAGACTTGTGTGAGAAAGTAGAGTGGTCTGGCCCCAGTCCCAGGGTTGCAAAGGGGGTAGAGTAGCAGCAGCAGAGACACCAGTATTGGCTGTATCTGGAGGTCTAGGCCCAGTGGGGAACGCAGTGGTTGACAGTACCCCCCCCACACTGGAAGCACAGAACTAACTTGACAAAGAGCTCAGAAGTCAAGTAAATGGCTGGGGAAAGGCATGAAAACTGGAAAAAGAATCAGACTGTAGAATCTTACTTTGATGACAAGGAAGACCAAAATATACAAATAGAATAAGATCACAATGTCAAAAGTCCTACACCCAAATCTTCCAGGAGAAACAATTTAAAAATTATGGGACTACCTGAAAATCATGATCAAAAACATAGCCTAGACATCATCTTTCAAGAAAATATCAAGGAAAACTGCTCTGATATTCTAGAACCAGAGGGTGAAATAGATATTGAAAGAATCTGCCAATTATCTCCTGAAAGAGATCCCTAAAAGAAAACTCCTGGGAATATTGTAGCCAAATTCCATAGCTCCCTGATCAAGGAGAAAATATTGCAAGCAGCCATAAAGAAACAATAAAATAGATTTCTATATTCATTTGAGTGTGCATACTCTTCCATCTTTGAGTCAATACTGAAGAGAGTAGGTTCAAGTGATGTTCATCACCCACCTTCCCTTTTTCCCCTCCACTATATTACATCTTTCATGCCTCTTCATGTGAAGTAAATTACCCCTTTTAACCTTTCCCTTCATTCTTTGCCCAGTGTAGTCCTCTTTCTCTTCCCTTAAATTTTTTTTGTCATTCCTTCATATTCACTTTATACTTATGCCCTCTACCTATACATATTTCTTCTAGTGATACAATTTTTGATGTATCTTCCTGTATAGGTATGTAAATAGTTTAGGTCTATTGAATCCCTTATGTTTTCTTTTCCCTTTTTATCTATTTATGCTTCTCTTGGGTCTTGATATTGGAGGTCAAATTTCTGGTTTAGTTTTGGTCTTCTTATGAAAGCTTGAAATCCTTCTATTTCCCCTTGATATATTATGTTTAATTTTGCTGAATAAATGAGTTTTGGTTGCCTTTGCCATCTGGAATATTATGTTCTATGAGCTCCAATACTTTCATGTTGCATCTGCCAAATCCTACAAAATCCTGATCCCAGAGTAAATATATATATATATATATATATATATATATATATATATATGTACCCAGAGTAAATACTATAAACCAGGCCTGGGGCATGGGAAATAACAGTATTTTCAGTTGAGGGATGTGGAGAGAATCTTATTCGGTAGTTTCCAACTCTTCATGACCCCATATGGAGTTGTCTTAGCAAAGATATTAGAGTAGTTTGCCATTTCCTTCTCCAGTGGGCAAACAGAAGTTAAATGACTTCCCCAGAGTCACTCAGTTAGTGAGTATTCGAGGTAGATTTAAATACTAAATAGTAATGGTTTCTCTTTTACCCAGGAACTCTGAGGATCTTCTCCCAGACTGATTTTCTTTTTCATTAAAGGGGCCATCCCTTGAGCAACTACTTAAAGAAGCTATTCAATGAATGAGTGTATCTCACTCAAAGTGAAGATATGATAAGACCTTAACCTGAAAGGGCTAGGGTCTCACATTGCAGCCTGGGCCATCTCCAGTCGTGCTGATGAATATCAGACCATTAGACGCAGATGACTCAGGAGAAGAAAGTGAAGTTGGTGACCTTGCACAGCCCTCCCTCTCTCAAATCAACGTCAACTGCAAGTCATGTTATCATCTTGATGTCATGGTCCTCTTCAAGAACAAAGGACAAACACAATCAACAACCTGAGTCCAGGTTTGAACTTAAGAAGAGGAGTCTTCCTCCAGGCACAACATTTTATTCACTGTCCCATCTAACTACCTCCACGATAAACAGAGGTTGCATTACTAGCCCAGGGTCATACAACTAGTAAGTATCTGAGGCTGAATTTGAACCAGGTCTTCCTACCTTCAGGTCCAGTACTCTATCCACTGAACTATCTAGGTGCCTTATGGAGAGGGACAAAGCACATCTAAGAGAGCCAGAGATTTGGGGACAATACTGGCTGAGGGAGAATCTCATACCAGCCACCATTTGATATCTTTCTATGTTAACTAATTATTCTTCCTCATTGGTTGTTCATTTTGTTATTCCTATGCTTCTGAAGAAAGTGTAAGAACTTTCAGCATCTTGCAGATTTGACACCACTGGGAAATTCCTTTGCTGCCTAAATCTAGATATGGCTTTCTCAAAAGAGTGGAAATACTTTGTCAATATGCTCCCTTTTCTTATAGACATGGATCAGAATACATTAATTCATCAGAATACATCAATTCATCAGAATACATCAATTCATAACAAGGAATAAATTCATCATCAAGCTGGAAAGAAACTTTGATTTATAGTTCCCAGATATGTATCTTAACACAAGACTTTCACTTTGTATTTAACATGCTTCCCAGATAATTTTGGGGGGAAGGAAATTTGACAATTATCAGGTGACCTGCCAATAACAACAAAACAAAACAAAACAAAATGAACTTGTTAGAACGAACACTTTAGGGGAAAATACTGAATCACAGAGCAAGATGGAGATAGCTTCTCAATTTTTCAAGCTTTTTTTTTGTAAAGAGCTTTAGAGGATCATAGATTTAAAACTGGAAGAGAATTTAAAAGTCACTGAATCCAAGTTGCTAATTTTTAGTTGGGGAAACTAAAGCCCAGGGTAATAGAATGACTTGCTCAAGGTCATACAACACAGGTAAGATGTATTAGGATTTGAACTACACATTCATGGCTCTTTCCCACTGTTTCATGTTGTCCCCCCCTTTTTTTGAGGAAGGAGCTGAAAGAGACTTCTTTCCATCAGTTCTCATCCTTTTTCAACCTTGGACCCAGTTTTACTTTACCTTTTGCTTTCCAATCTGTTAGGCTTTTAGGGAAAGGAGAAACAGGAAGAATGAGCATCTTGGTAAGGAAGATAGGGGGATACGAGTGGAAGAGAAGGTGAGGTTGTGAGGGAATGGTGGGTGAGATATTATGGAGAGCTTTTCTTCAGGTCAGAAGAAGGAAAATAGAATAAAAGTCACTGAAATAAAAGATTAAATATTCTCTTCAAAGAAATTTTACATGAAACACTGTGTTCTCTCTTCCCTAGAAAGACATAGACAAATAAGAGAAATTGCTGAGAAGAGCAAGAGAGTGATGAGGGAACCAAGGGACTAATTTGGGAGAAATAATGAAAGGAGTTGAATATATGAAGCATGACTGAGTGACAATCCAAAAAGGGAACTGGGTAGATGCCCTGGGAGAAAGAGAAAACATTTACCATAGTATGAAGGAATGCAGTTTGCAATAAGGGAATAAAAATTAAAATGAAAGAAACTGGGTTGAATTACAGATCAAGGAAACAACTAGGCACCCAGGGGTGGGGAACCTGCAGCTTTGAGGCCTCATTTGACCTTCTAGGTCCTTGGGTGCACCTTTTGACTGAGTCTGATTTTTACACAACAAATCTTTTTATTAAGGGAATTTGTTCTGTGAAGTTTGGATTCAATCAAAAGGCTGCATTTGAAGACCTAGATATATGATCACAAGGCTCCAAGTTCCCCATCCCCCTGGGGAGTCTCCAAAAGGTCCAGGAAAACATCTGTAACTCAATTCAATTAAGTATGGATTAGATATAAAATGAGATGATTCTGGTTTGTCCTAGCAATGAGATCACTAATACCTTTTTAATTTTTTTGGGCTACTGTAGTTCTTCACAAGAGACATGAATTGGCACTGAAAATTTTGGGTCCCAGAAATCTTTGATAAAATGAATCACCATGGATCTTCCCTTAATTATGGTATATACCTTGTGATTATAAAGCCCTATCAGGTAGAATATTGTAGTTAATGGAATTAGTGTGGCACCTAGAGTAAGTACACACCTTTGTTTCAGTCCTAGCTCTGACATTTATTTCTGTGTGATCATGTGCAATCACTGAACCTCTCTGAGCCTCAGTTTCTCTTCTACCTACTTGAAATATAAGTGCACATAACCACAAGCATAGGTTAATTCCCCTTTTCTTTCAGACATTCAAACACAAATGGACTCATGAAAACTAACAGATTCATTAAAAAAATGATGTTTGTGCTTCAATTCCAAAGGTTAAATATTGTTAAAACCATGGTTTATGCATGGATCAGAAGAATTTCAATCTGAAAATGTTGACTGAGCATAGTTCCCTAATGGGTAATTCCAGATTAGGGAAATTCAAACATACTTGTGAAATGCAAGCTTGATTTTATTTATCAATGGCTATTAATCACTTAAAATCAAAACAGGATGTTTTAGGTAAAGAGACCAGACAATTAGCTAGCTTGTTTGAAGAGCAAACAGTGGCTAATTCATGAACTTGCTAATGACTTTCCCTTGCCTGAACTCTAGCTGGCATTCTTTTATTTTTGATATATGCAAATCTTTTGCTTCAATATTTTAAAAAATGCATTTGATGGGGGAGTACTCCTTATACCCTTATGGACCTCAATTTTTATCCACCCTCAATGTAGTTTTAGCCATTGCTATGGTCCAACTATTTTTTCACTAGTGGTCATTCTGATTAGCCTATCCATGGGCAGCCTGGCCAATCATTGGACAACAGAAACACAATCCATTTGAAAGCCATACTTAAAGACTTTTCAAATTTTTTGGATGTGTCAAAGCTTGGTGACTGCCACATTATTTTCATTGGCATGTAGATCAATGTTTACTGACTAAAATAATTTTTAGTCTCTTTTGGTTTCCTAAGTTATATAAATTGATTTGCTAAAATTCTGTATAAAAATATTTTAATTGGTGATGAAGTCCTTCTATTGCTTTCCCATTTCTCAGGATCAATAACTTCTTAAAGTAGTCCAGGTTTAAGTTGCTTTAATTTCATAAATATCCTTTCCTTATTTTTATTATTCCAACTTTGTATTAATTTTGATCTTTTCTCTAAAAGTTAGAGGTTGAGTATGTACAGATAGTTAATTCAGGAATTATTCCCACATCAGAAACAAGTCATTTTTTGTCACCTAAAATATAAAATATAAATTTGTGTGTGATGTTATCCAGTATTTACCATTTCTAGATCCTGCAATTTTTTGGCAAAGAATACATTCATCATATATACACCTGAGCATCCTCTGTGGTCTGCAAGTCTGTCCTCTCTCATTCTTTGTTCATTTTTTTTTTCATTCTTTGTTCTTGATTCATAATTTTCAGTATATTTTTGTCCATCTTCACCTCTTCCTGTCTTTGTTGGTCATACACACATTGGATTAGATGGTATTTGATGTTCCTTCAAGATTAGATGCAATGATTCTATGAAACACAAAAGACTTTAATGGCCTTATGTTTATTTAGTTAAAAAGTGAATTGGATATTTAAGCATTTCTAAATGCAAAATGGAGGGGGTTTAGACAACAATTAATTGGAAACTGACCTGAAGATTTTTAGCAAGCTCAATATGAGTCAACAATGATGAACACATGGAGTTATAAGCATATATATACACACATATATGTATACATGCATGTATACATATATACATGCATATATACTCATGGTTACACATGTAAGTGTATATGTGTGTATATGTGTACATATCCATGTGCATAAATATATGTATCTATGTGTATGCATATACATATATGTATATCTGTGTTTATATGCATGAATGTATATATGTATGACACCAGACCTGCAATTTCATTGGTATAGGGAATTCCTGGTGAGGAAATACTATCTATCAAAGCAAGTTAGTATCTGATAATTCTGCAGCTTATAGTTTTAGAAAATTATTTAAGCCCCTCACACAGTCAGAGGCAGGACTTGAACCTAAGTTTTCCTTTTATTTAATTTAATATTATATTTCCCCCCTCAATTACATGTAAAAACATTTTAACATTTGTCTTTTAAAATTTTTGAGTTCCAAATCCTCTCATTCCCTTCAACTCTCCCCAAATCCCCACTGAGAAGGCAAGCAATTTGATATAGGTTATACATGTGCTGTCATATAAAACAAATTTCCATGTTAGTTATGTTGTGAAGGAAAACTTAGACCAAAAACAGAAACAAAAATAAAGTAATGAAAAAGTATGTTTCAATCTTCATTCATGCTCCCTCTCTTCTTTCTATGGTAGTGGATAGCATTTTTCATCATAAGTTCTTCAGAATTTTCTTGGATCATTGTATTGCTGAGAATAGCTTTAATTCACAGTTTATCACCCTACAATATTAGTTTTACTGTGTACATTGTTCTCCTGCTTCAGCTCACTTCACTTTGTATCAGCTCATGTAAATCTCTCTGGAGCCCGAGTTTTCTTGATATCATTACCAGCTCTCTATCCAATGTGCCATACTTACTGCTTCCCAAGAGATATGGAAGACAAGAAAGCTATAGTGTCTTAATTAAAACAGAAGTGAGTTGTAATAGTGAGCTTATGATATCCCTTTTAATTCTGAGATTTTTGTATTTATCAATGAAGAATTCATTAATTAAATCAAAGTATATGACTTTGCACACAAAATGCTATTCTGTTAACCCAATGGTCATCAACAGAGGTGTGTTAGAACTAGTTTGAACTGACTTGAGAAAACTAATTTTTAAATCTTCATTTTGAGTATTTATGCCTTGTGTAGCACCAATACGATATTTGTAGCACCTACTGTGGCCATGAATATTGCAGAACAATTCGGAATCGTGAAATACAACAGACTGTCTACATGGAAGGCAGAACCAAAACATTCATTCAGACACCAGAAAGCCAAATCCATCATAGTAACAAAAATCTATACATAATAACAATACAGAGAACAATACTGTCCCCAAGCTTTCCCCTTGCTAGCCTTCCCACAAACCAGCTCCATTAAACAAATCAAAAGCAGGCTCTCTTAAACAAAATCACAAACCATCACAAAACCACTCATGCTAGTCAGTAGCCTGCATCCTTCCTACCTCTGATTACTCTCTCACTAACTTCCTCTCACCTTTGCTCTAGCTCTGCCTCTTCCTGCTCCAGCCCTTCAGAAAACTCCTCCCATCACAGGCTCCATTGGACTCAGACTCAGTTGACCCAGCAGGTCATATGGGCCTATTAATGCATGAGAAAGATCTCCCCCTTTTAAATTACCATTGTACCTTGGAAATCAGAAAATGCTACAAATCAAGAACTGATTTGTTGTTTACTTGATTGTCTAGATTTAAGAAAGTGATGGGAAAGGTTGATAATTCATTTTAACTTAAAAGTATGCTATATAATTCTTTTTTGGGGGGGAGGAAGAGCTGATTGTTAAATATTTATCAGCATATCACTGGTCACCTGCAAAGAGCACTAATTCCAAGATTCAGGTCTGGGACTTTTGATCTTTAAAATTTAATAATATGGGAGTACTTTCTCAAAGGATTTTTTAAAAAGAGGATGTAGAATCACAAAAAACAGAGGTTAAATATGAAATTGGAGTCCAGGAGAATGTCAGAGTTATAGCAATATCAATTCATGTTTACATAGTACTTCAAGGATTGCAAAATACTGGTTAGCAGAGTGAATTGAATTCTGACCTTAGAATCAGAAAAACATGAGTTTGAATTCTCCCTCAGACATTTACTGGCTATGTGACCCCAAGCACATCACTTAACTTTTCTCAGCTTCAGTTTTCTCACTTATACAGTGAGGATGAAATCTCCTGATTCACAGGGCTTTTGTGGGGCTGAAATGAGAACATAGCATAAAATATTATAGAAGTGTAAGCCTTTGTTTTTTTTTTATTATTTCTAACATATTCTGTCACATCATAGGATCACAGAATTAGAGATGAAAAAAAAAAAGACCTCAGAAACTATCTAGTTCAACCCCTATCATTATGCAGTTGAGGAAGCTGAGGCCTGGACAGATTAGGTATGTGAATTTCCCATGATCACACAGAGAGTGAGTGGCAGTCACAATTTGAACCTGGTCCTTTATCGCTAAATCCATATCTCTTCCAACTGTTCCATACTACAAATGCAACATAAAGGGCAGACTGCTTGTGTCCATTACATAATTTTGCCAGACTTAATCATCCAACAAACTGAATCTCTCAGCAAGTTCCCATCATCAACATTGCTGAACAGTATGAGTAAACAGATCCCAAATCAGATCAGAGGAAATCTGATGCCCGTTAGTAAGATCACAGATTTATAGTGTCAGACCAACTTTTGAAAGAAATAGAAGTACAAAGAGTTGGAAACATCATGAAAAAACAGTGTAGAAAATACTTCAACCACAAAGAAACTGGTAAAAAGGTGGTCATTGGCTAAATGGATACTTGGAAGCAAATGGGAGACTCTCAACCATGCAATTGACACTCCCTGATCCAAAATATAGGCATATTAAGGACTGTTGTTTGCCACTTAGTGCCAATTGAGAAGTTAGTGATCATCACAGAATCTAAACCTTAGGTAGTTTGTGAAATCAGGTGCTCAATAAGTCCTGTTTTGATAATTGGAGGATCAAGAAGCTTCTGTCCTCCCTCAAATTTCTTTTTTTTTTCAATTTTAAGTTAATTTATTTTTAGTTTTCAACATTCACTTCTATAAATTTTAAATTTTTAGTGACTGGACATTTTGGATGAGATTCTGACCTGCTTCAAAACTGAGAAGGAAGGTTACAGCCCTGGAAACTCTGCTCATTGAATTGGCATTTTATTTTATTTACCTATTCTGTTCTACGGGCTGAGACCAAATCTATTTCCCTTCTTCAACCTAAAATTGAGCCAAGGCAGAAACCTTTGGCACTTCTCTTTCAAATAATGATAGGTTAGTGTCATTTTGCAAGAGAACATTAATGTATGGAGAACTTTCCCAGCTGTCAAGACCTCATTCATGTTCAGGATTTCCCTGAACATCAATTTCTATAGTCAAGAAGAACATGCATGTGCCCATTAACTGTGAATTTCAAGGACTGTCCAAGTTTGGTGAGGAGCCTCTATCAGGACAAGTGAACAGAGCAATACTTCCTAATGTACTGGGGAGCAAATATTACAAAAGCCAGCAAATGGTATCCTACCACTGGTGTAAATTATGCCTATGGACGCAGATGCTGCAGTTATTCAGAGTATTGATGTATCTAAGAAAATTTATAGTAGGACAATAATTTCAGAAAGTGATTGAAATTTGATTATCAGACTTCTTACAGGGGATAAAAGAATATTTAGTACAGTAAAAGTGATATTAAAATAAGAATATCTATAAACAAATGATTGGAATCAACTTGGAAGAAAAAATACATTTGAAGTACAAGAAATAGCTATAAATGTTAATAGGATATAATAATCTCACCTTTAACTTTTAGGATTTCCAATTTAGCATTTAATTGGAGATTTTTAGTTTGAGTGATTAACTCATTTTGAGTACTGTAAATACTCAAATCAGTTACAAAAGACCTGTGAAAGAAGATGCTTTCTACCTCCAAAGAAAGAATTGAGCAACAGAAGTATATGTAGCATGATTCTACATATATACATGTTTGTATTTAATCTCTAGGGTGGAATGGGGAGAGAAAAATATAAAAAAAGCACAGCAGGCAATGAAAGAAAATTTAGAAGGAAGCATAGAATGTCTTTGCATAGAGTGTCTTTGAAAATAATGAGTAGTATTTATATAGCCTTTTAAAAAATAAGTAATGTAAAAGGTAAATTAATGGTCTTATAGTGATTCCTCATTTTATATTGTGCTGTGGGGAAATGTCTTCTTTTATCTGTATAAATTCAAAGTGAATTTAAAATAATAAGATATAATAGTATAATGTTGCATCACAGTAGAACCACAGAAATAGATTAAGATTTTTTTTTCTCAGGGAAAGATTTAATATTGGTTTATTTGGGTCAGATATATAACTGAGGCCTTACAACAATTTTGTGTACCAAAATATGAGATAAGAGGTAGGAGATACTCTGATGAGAGTGGAAGCAGGGAAGGAAACATCTCTGGTGAATTCAGAGATAGAAGACTCAGGATATAAAAGATAATCAGAAAAATAGGTTCTGCAGCTATTCATAATAAAACTGTGAAGATTGCAAGAGAGCATTGCTTTGATGAGAGCTGATTGGATGGAGAAATTCAGTGAGTTGGCTTTGAAGTTGCTGGAATATGATTGGAAGAGAGATGAATCCTCCTTCTCTATGGAAATCTGTCCAGGGCTATTGCTTTTTAGGGCCATCTAGAGTCTGAAAGAAAGGAAACTTCTCAGAAGTGTCTCCATTGTCCCTTGTAGAGTATATTCTATAGTCTGAGATGGGCAAAGAAAGTGAGAAGAGCAAGTTTTGCATCTGTTTTGAGATAACGCTGATATCTTTTTTACTATGTGAGTATCATATTTTCTCAACACCCTGTCAAGGGTGGCTGTGTGCTAAAAGAGCTTAACTTTACTTTAGTGTCCTAAGACAACAAAAGCAGAGAAACAGCTTTGCCCAACAAGGAGAATTGTCCATTTCAGAAGGGAAACATATAGGAGAGAAATGTTTTTATCCAATCAGTGACATATGGTATAGACTATTCTTTAAGAAGACTAGGGACAACCAAGGTTGGCAGTCCAGTCATGAGATGCCTTGGGTGCCTCAGTTTTTCTACTCATATTTCTCACTTCTAGTTTTTTTGAAGATGTTTATTATATCTCTTCCCACAGATACTACATGCATTAGTGGGAACATAGAGCACACATTTATAATTGAATTGCTATATTGTGATTATTCCTGCTTTTGGCTTCCATTGAGAAAATTTCTTGATTATTGCTTTTGTATTCTCATTTAATAAATGCTTCACGTTTAAGAATTAGTTGTGTTATTGTAACTGATTTTGTGTAGGCAATGGGAAACAGTAGTAAAGGATCAGGAATTACTGTGATGAATAGTGAGAGTGTCTATTTATCCGTGCTCACCTACTCCTATACCTACACAGATACACAGACACAGTTACATACACAAAAATTATCACTAGGATCCAGAGAGTGAATGGTAACAATGTATTATAGTGAGCATACTCCCTACTGTGAAAATATTCAGATCTTTTGGCATGAGAGAAGACAAGGCAAATGATCCCAGAAAATTCAAAAACCAGGGGGCTTTGGATACCATGCTAGATGTCAGATCCAGGTTACATAATGAGAATATTATTTGTTCCCTACATAGTTCTTAAAATGTTACAAAACAAGTGAACAGAAATAAAATGCTACAAATTTCTGGCAAGCTAAGGACTGGATTCCTTGGAATCCCTTTTTTAAGACTAGAGTTAGGAGGCAGGACAAAGAGCTTTGTGGTAGTTTAATTGCACCATAGCTGTATTTTACTGCCTGTGGTCATTTTTAAGGGATTCAGTGTTTCTTAATCTATTCTTAGTTAGCACTCACTGTTAAACTAAGAAGTCTTTCTTAGCTGACCTCAAATTCTGGGCTTTCTTGATATGACAATGGTTTTTCAATCTAGGAATTTTAATGAAAAATCACTAGTTTTTACTGAGGAAGCAATAGATTGATATATTGTTGTCAATGATTCATATTTGAATAATGTAGAAATGACAATGGGATTGTTTTCTTTGGAGTGTTGCCACATATTTTTGCATTTTAGCGTATTTTCAGCTGCATTGGAATACTTAATAATCCCCAATTTAAGTCCAGTCAGGTATTGCTTAGGAAAAGGAAACCGTGATCACTAGAAACGAATAAGGATTCAATAAGAACAGATTATAAAAAATTAAACTCATTACTTATTTTTATACTATTGCTACATTATTGCTATATTAGGGGATTATAAGAAATATAGTACAACCTTTCGCAAATTAAGTTGATTATGGAATATTTTAGGACTTAAATATAGTGAAGGAAACCATAACTGTTGGTCTAGCAATATGGCTTATTTCTAGGGATGAAGAGACATTGGAGTCATTCTGGAATCAAATAAAGAGAATTGAGTTCATTTTCATACTGATAAAAACTCCTACCCATGTATCTTTGATGTATGTATGTGTATGTGTGTATGTATATACATGTATATACTTACTTGTATAACTAAGTATGTTCAGTTTAAAAAAATATTACTGCCATTATAATGTTCTCTTGGAACTTCTATTTGCATTGTATTGAAGAGTTCCACAGATCACATATAGACACAGTAGATCTGAATTTCAGTTAGGTTTTTTGACAAAGTTTCTCATTATGTCCTTGTAGAAATGTTGGAGAGGTCTGAAAGGTCACAGCAGATAACCATAACTGGAGCGGTATTAGTGGTAAATAGTGCAGGTCCTCAAGTTATTGATATTGTTTTGAGAGATATTTTCCTTCTTCAGTGATCCTCTGGCCTACTGCTAACATCCCATGTAGTTTGTCCAAGTGACTGATTTAAATGCATCTCAAGACCTTGGGATGCCTTCACCAATGTATTATTATGCTTACATGCACCCCATCCAGAGCTTGCTCCCCTGTTCCTTTTGGCACTCTATCTTATAACTGTCAGGCCTAGAGGCCTAAGGGCTACCCGAGTCTTTCCTTACCTGTCGCAGGTCTTCGGCTGGCCAAACCGGATAAACGTATGAGAGAAGAGACTTTCCAGAGTCGAACAAGGGTTAGGCTTTATTCAGGGTCTTGGTTACATGTGCAGGGTGAATTCTTCCTTAGGAGAGAGGAATCCTCTTCCCAAGGAGGCAAAGATCTTCTTACAGTAAGAGAATGGAAGTGGAAGTGGGAGAGGGGAGAGGGAAGAGGGGAGATGGAAGAGAGGCCTTCTGTCCTCTAAGGGCCCCTCAGCGCTAAGAGTGCCTTCAGGCTTTCCTGACCTTACTTAAGCTCTCCTGCTGCATAGTTTGCACCCGAATACCGTGCCTGTTCTCAGCCCTTAGACAACAATAGGTGTGCTGGGACCATGGATTAATCTCTAGGTCCAGGACGCTCTCCCCAGCAAGTTTCCCACGGGAAAGAGGCGGAAATGCATGAGATAGCCCGGGTCTCACACCTCAATTCCCAGCTGTTCCCTGGGGGGCCTCATGAGAACTCTAAGGTTTAGAAGTCCTCACCTTTACCTACCCGAGACTGTCCACATGGAACTGAGCTTGCACCCCCAACATATAACCTCAACGAAAGAGTGAAGGATGTCAGTGCCATGGGGAAGATAGTTGAATTTTCTGTAAAATGGGCAGCACCCTCTCCTACAATAAGCTCATCAGTGCTAAACTGTGCCATAGATGGTCTAGGGAATAACATACCTTTGAGAAGTGACACTCAACCTCAGTAATGAGGTTGGTACATACTATCCACAGTGGAATCCTGAAGCATTCTCAAACTTAAAGTAGATTCTTTCCTTGTATCCTCAAGTGAATTTGTCTTAGATAACAGAATTCCTAGTTATACTCTGCCCCAATATGACAAAGATTGTGTTGGACACCAAAGTGATGAGAATGGGTTATTAGGCTGAAGTAATTACAGAAAAATGGGCTGATTTCTCTGAGCAACAGTCATAGACATTTCAGAAGCACAAAAATCAGAAAATCTCAGACTGCAGCAGAGAAAAAGAGGTGATTGTTAGGGGCTTAAAAATTGTAGAATGTCAGGTGATTAAGGAAGCCTAATGAATGGTACTTTTATGAGAGCAAGCATAACAAGTGGGGAAAGGTCATTTGGGGATGGCAGTTGGCAGCTTGATGACTGTAATTCTAACAGCCAGACTGAAGATAAAAAGGTAATATCATATATTGTAAAATAAAATGGAGAAATTTTCAAATTTTTCCTAAGAGATTTCTCTCAATGTCCTGGTTTTGGTTAAACTTGTAAATCTGAAGAAAATGTAAGGAAATGCCCAGGATTTTCTTATTATATGCTCTATTCTGTAACTAAAGATATCTATAGCATTGTATATCTGTATACAGATACAGTGCATGTCTTCTACTAGATTGAAAATTTCACAAAGAGAGGGGCTATGTCTTAATTGCACTTATATTTTCCAACTCCAAAGAGACAGCATGAGAGAATGGGAACAGGGATAACCGAGGAGTCAAGAACTCACCTTGGGTAAATTTCTTAACTTCTTAGTGTCCTAGGCAGCTCCCTAGGATTTTAAATTACAAATAAACCATTGATTTTCATTGGATGACTAAGGGGTGTGTGTGTGTGTGTGTGTGTGTGTGTGTGTGTGTGTGTGTGTGTGTGTGTGTGCTGGCATTTATTTATACTGATGAAATAATTGATACATTTACATTTAATGACAATGATCTCTTGGAGGTGACAAACAGTTTTTGTGAGGGAGTAGGGTCAGCCATAGAATTGTCCCATGTGGCACAGGGCTTCATAGCTGCACTAAATGACCTGGGGCCAGTAAGCAAAATGACCACTGTAGAGAGGAAAAGCATTTCTTGTGCTTAATGGATGGTTCCTGTTAGTTCAAATGGGATAGGGGTGAGATTAGAGTAATTAAACTACAGTAACCCCAATATATTCATTGACGAATTGACTACAGTAAGAAAGGAATGAAATACCACAGTGACCTAACTTGTTTAACATTTTCATGAACAACTTGGTTGAAGATGTAGAAGGTATGTTTGCCAAAATTGAGGCTGGAGATGTTTGGAGACACAGCTAACAAAGAAGGTAAAACCAAGATTCCAAAAGATATCATTATGTTGAAACAATGGACCAAAATTAACAAGGTGAAATTGAATTTGTATCATGTAAAATACTATTTGGGGGCTAAAAATAATTAGGTAAACATTTGATGTAGAAGACCTGGCTTTTTAAAAGTTAATATGAACAAAATAGCTATAATAAGAATAAAATACGATCTTTCTATGTCTTGGTTTCCTTGTCTGCAAAATGAGAGAGTTGATATTGATGCCTTCAAATATCTCTCCTCCCTCTTAACTTATGAATCTAAAACAGGAAGAAAGATTGAGGATTTCTTTGACCATAAATTAAAAATGCAATAGTAGTATGACAGAGACTTTAAAACCCAATGTAATCTTACATTGCATAAGTCAAAATACAGGCATCCAATGTAAGAGAGATAAAATTCCCCTTCACTTTTTATTCATAATACTTTATTAAGTTAATATAAGAAAACTGGCAAACTAGAGATCACTTCACACATCAAGGTGTCTGGAAACCACCAACCAATAACCCACCGATCAGTTAACAAGCTTTTATTAAACACTTACTATGTACCAATATTACCTTCATATTAGGAGGTAATAATAGATCATGTTTTAAGAGGTATGGTTTAGGAAACGTGAGGTGTTTAGCCTAGAGGAAAGAGTCTGGCAAAAATATTATTGGCACCTTTAAGTACTTCAAGAGTTCTTGTGTAATAGGAATGAGTTTTATTCTATGTGATTCCAGAATGCACAGCTAGGACTAATGCTGGAAATTTTAGTAGAGCATATGTTAGTTCAATATAAGAAATAATTTTCCAAAAACTAGTGTTGTCCAGGCATTAAAGAGATTTGCAAAGGTATGAATTGCCCATCACTGGAGGTGTTCCAGTAGAGGGTGAATAACCATCTGTCAGGGTTGCTGTAAGAGGAATTTCTGGGCTGGGAGAAAGGGAAGAATTGAAGAACTTTTAGGGTTCCTCTTTGTTTGTTCCAAACCTTCAGAGAGACATACTAAGGAAATGATTCATGGAGGTCAAAGACACTGAGGCAGAGGAGGGTGGGGGCATCTCTGACATTTGAGTCTTCCTTCTTATTCTGAGACTATGCCTTAAACCCAATTCACTGTGGCTCTCGTTGACTGGACAACAATTGACCCAAGCACCATGTAATGGTTGCTTTTTGATCCCTCCCTGGCTTAAAGTGAATGTAAATACTAATTCACTATTTACTATTTTGACCAGCAACCCTGAGAGTCTTCCCCTATCAATTTGATTTTTTTTAATTAAAGAAGTCATCTCTTCACTCCCTTCTTAAACAGGCTTATTCACTGAATGGGTGCTGCCTCACTCAAAGTGAGAGCTTAGAAAGACTTTAACTTAAAAAGGCCAAGGTCTCTCCCTGCATCCTCAGACATCTCTAGTCATCCTGATCTATATGTGACCACTGGACCCAGATGACTATGGAGGAGAAAGTGAGGCTAGTGACTTTATAGAAGTCCCTCACTCAAAACCAATTCATTTGCAAGTCATGTCATCATCTTCCTGATGTCATGGTCCTCTTCAAGAATGAAGGGCAAACTAGAACAATCACAATCCCTTCTTACTCAAAGAAGTTACTAGAGGTCTAAAACAGAGGGAGAATTGAAGTGACCTAATACAAAACACCTAACGCTGACATACACAGCCCCCATTCAGAGTCCTCTAAGGTATGGACCAGTTTCATTATCATGTTTAACACTTATCTGTCTTACTTTGACTTGGGATCCCTGCTTAGCATTAACCTGTCTTGCTATTCAACTGTTTATCCTTTAATATCAGGCCTGTCTTTACTGGTATGTTTGAACTCTTATCCTTTGGACATGATTATTAGCTGTATTTAACTACCTGTTATTCATTTATATTAATTTTCTGTATAATTATTCTGTATGTACTGATCTATGTCCCTGTCTTCCTTATAAGAATGCAAATTTCTTGTAGCTGGATATGGCATCATTTATTGCTTCTGAATCTCCAGTACTTAAGTACAGTGCCTGGCACATAATAGATAACTAATAATTGCTTGTTGATTGATTGATTGATCTGACCCATCCGACTAGTAACAATTTCTGTCTGGTTATATCGCCAGTGTTGAACCTCTTAGGTATCAGGCATCTCAGTCATCTGTCCATGACTGGTTTGGAACTAGCACCGGGAATGGTCACTGACATAAATAAAATACTTTCCAACAATAAAGTTCCTGGTTTTAATGGATGTGTGATATAGCAATGTAGCTCAGATACAGTATGCATTTCATTGACTTTTTGTAGACTGAAATTTATAGCATTTCTATGGAGAAATATGTTCTGAGTTCTAAAAAAGCAATGCTAAATGAAATATCAAAATTGTCCTTTTTTATACTCAAGAAGACTCATGTGGACTGATGCATGATGAAATGAGCAAAACCAGGAAAACAGTTTACATGGTAATAACAACGTGGAAAAGACAAACAACTGTGAAAAACTTAGGAATTTTGATCAATGCAATGACCAAGTATGAACCTGGAGAACACATCACTTTCTACTTTATGATGGAGATAAAATCAAGATTCAGAATAAGGCATATATTTTCAAACACATCCACTTCAGGAATTTGTTGTGCTTAACTACAAATATTTTTATAAGGTTTTTTTTTTCTTTTTCTATTGGGGGAGGAGAGAAGATAAATGCTTACTAATTGAAAAAATATATATCTTTTGAGAGTAGGGAACCACCTGGACAATGATTTTTTTTATCTACTTGGCATGTGTCACAAATGTCTATTTTCTCCTGTTGGTACTTTACAAATAGGTTTTCAGAGTGGAGGCAGTAAAAATTGTAGTAGCTGGAGCACTGATCCTTAGGGTTCTGTTGCTTAATTGCTTACTTAAACATCTATCATTATATATCTTTACAGGATAAGAATCTTTGTAGCCTATAAAGAATGCTGGGCCTGAATTCAGGAAACATAGAATCTTGACCATATCACTCCATTTCTATATAAAAATCTAGAAAGAAGGAAAAAAAAATTCTTTGTTGTTACTTCATTTGGACTATATAACCCTTTATGACTTCAGCATGTTATATTTAAAACTCAATACTAAAAGCCTAAATTACCAATACTAAAATTGCAACATACAAAGGCAAGGCTATTCTGAAAAGGAATCAGATTAAAAAGCTTCACCATTTGTACAAAACAGAAGATTGCCATGGCAGAGAATGTAGAGACACATAATTTAAAGATATGAAATTTCATATAAATAAAGAAGACAGCTTTTGATAGAAGAAAATCAATTTTTATTATTGTTTATTTTTACTGTCAGAATTTGTAATTTTGTTAGTGTAGAGAACTCTTAGTCGAGAAATCCCCCCGATCTTGGCAGATTGGTTACTTATCTATAGTAACTCATATTCTTGGAAAGTAGCCTAGGGCACTAAGGAATGAAGAGACTTGTCCTAGTCATATAGCAGGTATATATCAGAGATAGAATCTGAACAGCTTCCTTACTTTAAGACTGAATATTCAGTTTATTATATTATCTTTCAACTATTATTTTTATTATCATCATTATATAAATAAAATGAAATTATAATATTTAACTTTGGATAAGTCATTTACTTATCATTGATGCTAAATTTTCTCATGTACAAAATGGAAGTAATAATTACAGTATCACCTCATGAGGTTGTGAGAGAAAGGTGTTTCATAAACCTAAAGGGTTATGAAAATGTAAGCTAGTATTAATCATAATTATTGCAAGTAATACTCTGAGTTTGAGGCTGTTTTTGAAAGAATTCCCAACCATATTGTTACCAATTACTCTATGACCGTACCTGAAAATCTGGATGCTCATCTCATTGACCTCTTCAGATTCCCCAAAGGACAAACACAAGCATCACATTTCCAATTCAGATTTTCCTGGTTATACCAAGTGAATCAAGTATTCTTCACTTCCTGATGGAAGCTGTTGTGTAGAATTTAAGTAGGTGCCAAATACTCTTAAGGAACTGCTGCATTTTGCTCTGGTTGGCTGAATTGCTAGTCTTATTTTTAGTAGAAAGTCTCCGAAGTGCTAGGGGAAAGACCTTTAGAAGAAAATACTGTGTGTATCCCAAAATGAAAATCTCAGGCATCAATGCAAACGCAAAATACCTGATAAATGAAATCAATGTGTTCTGAAATAACTAATCTAGTGCAGTTTTGGTGTTAATAAAAAAAGCAGTGCAACATACTGAAATCATAAATGGTTAAGTATGTAGCTGATAATTGTAGCAGCAACTGAGTTTTCTCTTCCTTTCCAGATGTTCGCATCAGAAAAAAAATCGTCTTTCTCCCTCTTTGATTCATATGCAGAATTAAATAAAATCTGACAAAATGCTTCCAACCTAAATTTGAAAAATGCAGTTTTCTTGGTGAAAAGACAGTAAGTACAACTGGTGAAGGGGAAGGTAAAGGTCCAACATGAAAGGTAAGGAGGTTGTTTTAACTATTTGTATACTCACTACGCATTTTTTTCTGTTTAATCTTGCTTTGGTTGGGTTAAGTAAAGCCTGTATCACATTCGTTGTTGCTGTTTGGCCTTCATTCTGGAAGAGGACCATGACATCAGGGAGGTGATGCCATGACATGCAAGTGAATTGGATTTAAGAGAGGGAAGGTTGTGCAAAGTCATCAGTCTCATTTTCTCCTCCAGGGCCATCTGCATCTAGTAGTATGATATGGAAGAGATGACTGGTGATTTCATTGGAGGCAATGGGAGGTGTGATCTTTTCATGCTAAGACCTTTAACAGGTCTCAGTTTGACTGAGGCCATGCCATTAAGTAATTAAGGTCAATCTGAATGGTGTGAGAGTATGAAATGGCTGAAGATCCTTTAATATTTTTCCTATAGAGCTCTATTATTAACCATAATATATTCTTGTGAGGGGAAGATAGGTGAGAAGGTGAAAGAAGAAATATAGAAGCCCAGAGAATCAAGAGTCAGGAGGTTTGTTAGTTATAGGCATGCAAGTGCATGTGGACTCCCCCACACTATAGTCTCATAGGTACTGGTTGATGGTTCCGGTATAGAATGACTTGTGCATCCTGGTAGAAAGCCCAGTTATCCTGGGTTGCTACCTTTATATCATATTATTGTTACTGAGGAGATTCAGGGGGACTGAAAGGGAGGGAGACCTTAGGTGTAATCAGCAGGTGTTCTGGGAAGGAATAATGACCCTTTCCCTCTCAACTACAAAGATGCCATGATTAGTAGTTTGTTGAAGTGGGCAGTAGATAGAGTGCCAGACCTTGAGTCTGAAAGACTCTTCTTCCTAGATTAAAATGCAGCCTCAGAAACCTAAGTAGCTGTGTGACCCTGGGCAAAGCAGTCAACTTTTTTTGCTTCAGTTTCCTCATCGATTAAAATGATGAGCTACAGAAATGGCAAACCATTATAATATATTTGCTAGGAAAGTCACAAATGGGGTCATGAAGAGTCATACATGGCTAAAAAAATAGCTAAACAACAAATATTACACATCAAGTTTATGGAGTTTACTAAACTAATAGCTTGCTAACTTGGCCTTCCTAACCCTAAATGTAGCTGACCAAGTCAGCTGTGGAGTACATGAGAACTTTCCTGTATGCCAGCATAAAAACAGATCAATCAGTAGTCAAACATGGAGTTACATCTATCAGTTAGGACCTAGCAATAGGCCGTTATTCCCAGTTCTTAGGGAAGAACCTGAATTGGGGGACAAAACAACCCCAATACTGCTGTATTTAGCAGAAAACTTGTGTGGGGAAATAAGCAAAAAGGACAAATTTTTAGAGATTGAATTTGGTGCACACAGGAATTTTGTGAGGTACTAATGAGATAATGGGTATAAAGCACTTTTCAAACATTAAAGTTACAGATATGTTCATGCTTATCATCATCGATCATTATCATCACCATTAAAAGCCTACAGTCCCTGGGCCTCCAACCTGTATCTTCTACTGCCCTCCTACTGAGTTCAGTGTTTATAGAGTAACCCTGGGGTATGTTGGTAAATATTCAACAACCAGGCTGTCCAGAAAAAAAGTATGGGAACACTTTTAATTTAATATGCATCTTAAGAACTAGATAGTTCTATTAATCTTGTCTTCAAATTTGTCAATAACCCTCTTTAAAAACAGTGCACCAAACTGAACCCACTAGTCAGTCAGTCAGTCAATAAACGTTTATTAATTATCTACTAGGTGGCAGGCGGTATGCTGGGAATACAAAGAAAGGCAAAAGACAGTCCCTACCCTCAAGAATTTTGGTTGTAAATGGTCTCTAATTATATATTGGGACCATCACCTCTTTGTTCTGGGTGTCACAGTTCTATTAATGCATCCTAAGACTGAATGAGAGTTTTTAACATTTGGGTCTCAGCTCTGGCCTATGCTGGCCTGTGTTGAATTAAAACAAGTCTTCTTCATTTGACCTCCTGTCAAATTGATTCTCTCAGATCCCATATTCATTCAGCTATATTTTTTTAACATTAAAAATAGACTTCAACTTTGTCCTTACTAAATTTTCATTTGGAATTACAAGGGTGACTCTGAATGATAATTCTGTCATCTGGTGTATTAGCTAACCCTCCTACCTTTGTCTTACCTATATGCCTGGTAAATGTATCTTCTATGATTGAAATCATGTATGGAAGTACTCAATAGGACTTGGTTAAGGACCTGAATGGTTTGTGAGGAAATTGAGGGTGAAAGAGCCAACTTTCAAATTACTGTTAGCTCTGTTCTGAAGGAACAGATGAGAGTGAGGTGGAAATAATGCAATATGATACAATGAAATGAATGTTGCCTCTGGAGTCAGAGAATCTGGGTTCAAATCCTACTCTTGTGCTTATTACCTATGTGATGTGGTACAGATCACATAATCTTCCTATGCTTTAGTTTCCTCAGGTATATTCCATTTCTACTAGAGTATATGGTGTCTGAGAGACCATCTAAATCTAAGCTCTTATGAGTGAATAACCTAATGAGGTCTCTTTCAGTTTTATCATTTTGAGAATTGGAAGATACATCTAAAGTTGCAAAGTCCTACATACTAAAATAATTCTTCAAGCAGTGATTATTTTCTGACACTCTTAACTGGATTGTATTACCCCTACTCATTTGGGATGTCTATTATCAACAACCCAATCTCACAATGATCTCCCAATTAGCTGCAGAGCAATTTAGAATTGATGACTTTAATTATTCAGCTATTGAATGCAAATGCAAATTTCCAAAAATAGATGTTCTTCAGTAAAGAAACTTTTTTCTAGGCAGAGGTAGGTCAAGACTATATAATGAGGACAGTATCCTGAATTTCCACTGGTTGTGTGAAGGGAGCATGATCAGGCAACCCCCTTGCCAATTTTGGGTCACATAAGGTGTTCAGGAACGACTAGCACTTCTAGTGTGAGGGCTTGCTGAACCATTTTCAGGGATTCTCATCCACCTTTGATATCTACTTGCCCCTTCATCTGTGACTTCAAAAAACTGTAGGCTTTTTTTAAATCTGTAGCTAAAACCAACTCAGCAGAAGGGTTAAAACAGGTTGAGGGTAACTGACAGGCCTCTAATCCTCTGGTGAATTAGGGGGATATCTTCCCCAAGCATGTGAAGACTTGTCCTGTGTGGACAAGAGCAATTCATTCTAATAGCTGTGAAAGTGGCTGAAGCAGGCTCTGTGAAGCTTAGGCCTGGTCAGATATCAAAGATGTCAAGGTCACACACTGCATCCCATACCATCCCTAGTCATCCTGACTATTATCTTATTTCTGGACTTATTGACCCTGGAAGAAAGATTGGGGCTGAAAAATTGTAGTGAACTTATATCCAATTCTTGGGCAAATCTAGACATCACCAGTTAATGGCCCTAGTGGACAAAATCAGCTAATTTGATAAGTCCCCCAGTCAACATAATGAGATTGTAGGATGTTTGGAAGTCTGCCTCTAAGGGATCAGCTCATTTGTCTCCAGCTCTGCTGAGAAAACTCTGGAATTTTCTTTGATTCTTCCCAGTGAGTAGAAATATCTTTAACATGACTGGCAGCTGCACATCCACAGCAGTGGTATCTTATCGGAAGAGCCATCTTTTCCTGTGGCCTATAAAAGTTGACTTTCAAAAGATTTTTTTGGGGGGCAGAGTGAAGATGGTGGAGTAGAAAGATGCACATACCCCAGCTCTTCCCCCAGAGCCCATAAAATACTTTTAAAAAAGGACTCTCAACAAATTCTAGAGCAGGAGAAGTCACAGAATGACAGAATGAAAGAGATTTCTATCCCAGGGTAGCCTAGAAGGCTGGCAGCAAAGGTCTACCACACCAGACATGGAGCATAGCACAGTCCAGCCTTGGCCACATGACACTGGGAGGAACAGAACCTTAACAGGCCTCAGGGGCAGAGTTCCCAGCAGCAGTGGAGGTTCTCAGATCCCTCAACCCACAAACTCCAAAGACAACTTAAAAGGTGAGATAGATGACTTTTTCAACTGGGTGAGAAGGGAGCAGGGTCTTCCCCTAGCCCTAGCCCCAGGCAGTGGTGGTGGTGGCAGAGGCAGCAGTGGCAACAGCAGCATCCATTTATGGAACCCTCAGCCTAAAGCCCCTGGGGAAATTGAGCCACTGATCTGAACCTCAGCCCTGAATGGCTGCCCTGACCTTTGCCTAAAGCATCTTGGGGAATTGAACAGCTGATCTGAATCTCAGCCTCCAGCCTGGTCAGCCCAGAAGTGAAAAGGAGCTCTAGCCTGGCAGAGCTGGAAGCAGTTGTGGAGAGGGAATTCTATTACTTGCAGATTCTGGGCAGAAAGGTTTTTGGTTGCTCTAAGACCAGTGTGTAGATCAAGAGAGGAGTAAAGTCCCCTCCCTTGATAGTGCTAGCTTAAAGGAACTGAGAACTTACAGGTCCCCAGAGTATACCCTTTCTTGACAAAGGACTCAAAAGTCAAATAACTGACTGGGAAAATGCCCAAAAAAGGGAACAAAATAAGACTACAGAAGATTACTTTCTTGGTGAATGAGTATTTTCTTCCATCCTTTTAGATGAGGAAGAACAATGCATACCCCCAGAGCCCTCTGCATCCAAAACCTCCAAAATAAATGTGCAACAATCTCAGACCATGGAAGAGCTCAAAAAAGGATTTTGAAAATCAAGTAAGAGAGGTAGAGGAAAAAATTGGGAAGAGAAATTAGAGCAATGCAAGAAAATCATGGAAAGCAAGTCAACAGCTTGCTAAAGGAGATCCAAAAAAATGCTGAAGAAAATAACACCTTTAAAAATAAGCTAACTCAATTGGCAAAAGAGGTCCAAAAAGCCAATGAGGAGAATAATGCTTTAAAAAGCAGAATTAGCCAAATGGAAAAGGAGGTTCAAAAGCTCACTGAAGAAAATAGTCCTTAAAAAATTAGAATGGAGCAGATGGAAGCTAATTACATTATGAGAAATCAAGAAATTACAAAACAAAACCAAAAGAATGAAAAAATGGAAGATAATGTAAAATATCTCATTGGAAAAACAACTGATCTGGAAAACAGATCCAGGAGAGACAATTTTAAAATTATGGGTCTACCTGAAAGCCATGATCAGAAAAAAAACCTTAGACATCATCTTTCATAAAATTATCAAGGAAAACTGCCCTGATATTCTAGAACCAGAGGGCAAAAGAAATATTGAAAGAATCTACTGATCACTTCCTGAAAGAGATCCAAAAGGAGAAACTCCTAGGAATATTGTAGCTAAATTCCAGAGTTCCCGGGTGAAGGAAAAAATATTGCAAGCAGCTACAAAGAAACAATTTGAGTATTGCAGAAATACAATAGAATAACACAAGATCTAGCATCCTCTACATTAAGGAATCAAAAGGCTTGGAATATGATATACCAGAAGTCAAAGGAACTGGGATTAAAACCAAGAATCACCTACCCAGCAAGACCAAGTGTAATACTTCAGGGGGAAAAATGGTCATTCTATGAAATAGAGTACTTTCAACCATTCTTGATGAAAAGACCAGAGCTGAAAAGAAAATTTGACTTTCAAACACAAGAATCAAGAGAAGCATGAAAAGGTAAACAGGAAAGAGAAATCCTAAGGGACTTACTAAAGTTGAACTGTTTACATTCCTACATGGAAAGATAATATTTGTAACTCTTGAAATTTTTCTCAGTATTTGGGTAGTTGGAGGAATCACACACATACACACACACACATATAGACAGAGAGCACAGAGTGAGTTGAACAGGAAGGTATCATATATATAAAAATAATAGAATAAAAATAAAAATAAAAAAATAGAAATGGAAGGGGGCAAAATATCTCTCATAAAAGAGGCAAGCAAAAGTTTTTCAATGGAGAGGAAAAGGGAGGAGGTGAGAAGGAAAAAGTGAAGCTTATTCTCATCACATTTGACTCAGGGAAGGAATAACATGCACACTCAATTTGGCATGAAAATCTATCTTACACTACAGGAAAGTAGGGGAGAAGAGCATAAGCAGGGTGGGAGGGAACGATGGAAGGGAGGACAAATGGGAGGAGGGAGAAATTAGAAGTAAACACTCTTGGGGATGGACAAGGTCAAAAGAGAGAACTGAAGAAATGGGGGCCAGAATAGGATGGAGGAAAATATAGCCTTACACAAGATGACCATTATGAAAATCATTTGCAAAACTACACATATATAGCCTGTATTGAATTGCTTGCCTTCTCAGTGGGGATGTGTGGAGAAGGAAGCAGGTAGAGAAGTTGGAACTCAAAGTTTTAGGAAGAAGTGTTGAGAATTGTTTTTGCATACAACTGGGAAATAAGAAATACAGGTAATGAGGTATAGAAATTTATCTTGCCCTACAAGACAAGAGAGAAGATGGGGATAAGGGAAAGGAGGGATGTTAGAAGGGAGGGCAGATTGATGGAAGAGGTAACCAGAATGCTTGGCATTATGGCATGAGGGAGAGGAGAGATGGGGAGAGAATCTGGAACTCAAAATTTTTGTGGAAATGAATGTTGAAAACTAAAAATAAATAAATAAATATTTTTACACAAATAAAAAAATATCCCTTTTTTTATTATTTATTTTTTTTATTTTGTAATGTTTAACAATCACTGCCATACAATTGTGATTTTATCCCCCCCACCTACCCCCCCACTCCCCCCCTCCCTCCCCGACGACTGCATACAATTCTGTATAGATTCTACATATACTTTCCTATTGAGTATATTTTCACTATAGTCATGCTATGTAGTCAGACTAAGATAAGTGAAAGAAATAGTATAACAAATCAGAACATGATACACAAACATATACACATACACAAACATGATCTGCTACAATATGTGAGTGACTTCCATATTTCTCTCTCTGAGTGTGGCAGGCATTTTGCCTTGAGATCCTCCATTGGGATTTTTTTTTTTTTTTGGTAAGAAGTTCTTGTGTTATTACACAAATCTAAGTCTACCAGAAAAAACTCTCACACACTGGTTGATTTATTTTCCAATGGTTTCTTTTTTGTGGACTTCCAAATGGGAGTGCAATTTTTCTGTCTCCTTTCTCTCACTTCCCACCCCAGAGTAGAAAATGGAGACTGGCAGGAGAAGCACGTGGTAAGATAATTATAACAACTAGGTGGAACAATGAATGGAAGATTGAACTTGGAGTCAAGAATAATTGAGGTCATGTCTTCTCTATTTGTGTAACTCTGGGCAAGTCACTTACCTCTCTCAGATCCAATTTCCTTAGCTGTAAAAACCAAGATAAGAATAACACAAACCTCACAGAATTGTTGTGAGCATTGAATGGGACAATGTGTTTAAAGAATTTTACAAACGTTAAAGCACTATACAAATAATAGATATTGCTATTTCTATTATTCCTGTCTAGGTAGTCTGAAATGGAAGCTTATGAATATGGAATTCCTGGCCACCTTATGCCTTCTACTTTATTCATTCATTCATTTATTTCTTTATTTTTGAGCCAAGTGTTTGTGACGATGAATTTTCTGTGTTAAGGTCAAGAATTTCTAAGAAATTATCAATTTTTGAGTTTCACATGGACACTAGCTCCCTAGAAGGAAAAAAAAAACAACTTCCATAACTGTGAGCCTGTTTGAAAATGAAGAGAAATTCATCAGAAGATTAACACTGCACTTGAAGCCATGCCATTAAGGAGAAGGACAGAGAATAGGGAGAGAGGTGAAACTTGCCAACATTTTTATTTCCATGATTTGCTTGGATGGAGCAGGTCCTAGGTGAATGGGAAAGTAGATTATTTGTTCAGTAGTTTCCTATAATAGGTTTTGTTTTTTTTTTTAAAAAAAAAAAACACTCTGGGGAAGTCTAATGGGACATTTGAGTTTTTTTAAAAAGTTTTAACATTATTCATAAGCTCTTGTGAATTTTGTTTTTGTTTTTGCATCTTATGCATATTTTTTGTAGTGGATGAAATAAAGGTTTTTCAATAATGCTATTCATATTGTTTATTTAATGTAATGTGAGCACTGGGGATGTTTTTTATACACATTTGGGGAGACCTAGAAAAGAACTTTATCTTGGTAATAATCCTGGATACATTTCAGGTAAAGGCAATGAGGCAAAGAGAGTTAATGATCAGTCTCCAGATCAGACCCAATATGTGTGAGCCTGGAGCCTCTGGAATTCAGGTGGGGTGATAGTTCTGTGTCTTGAGTTACAATATAATCTAAATGAGCTAGAGCAATTTGTATAAATGACATGAACACTAAGTTGAGTCCTGCTGCTGAAGGTTGGATTTGGGCTGATGTTCAAAAGACAGATCCATTTTGTGAATTAGTTACCTTTCTGGTTTCCAGTCTAATCAACCATTCCAACACTCCCAATTTCATTACATTTATTAACACCTGTCAGGAAAATATGGCATTTTGTTACTTGAATTTCCCTGGGAAGTACTCAGTTTTACTCAATATGGAGGGAGGGTGTTAAGAGAAAAAGCACTGGATTTGACATATGACCTGAATTCAAATCTTGGCTCTGCTATCTGTTCCTGGTTCAACATTTAGAAATTCACTCTGGGACTCAGTTTCCTCCTGTGTAAAATGAGGGGATTAGACTACTACTCTAAATTCTGTTCTGGCTTTAAATTCTATGAACATAGTGACAGTTGTAATCAAAGCAAGCAGTCTATCCTAATTTAACTAATTATTGTCATTCACAATGGAACTACAGCTAGAATCTTAATTAAGGAATGTCCTAATTGTTCTTTGTTGTTTATGTCCCTCATTCTTTCTCTAGTCATTATAGATTATGCAATCTGTACATTTATTATCTTCCACTAAAAAGCTCCTCTGCTGCCTTGCTGTGGCATGCAGGTGACCCTGATTCTTCAAGGCTGTAGTAGTGGAACACATACTTTGGTAAGTCCTACCACTTTTGCATGAAAGTTTTCATACATAAATCCCTCCCAGGACTCTATGCTTATAGTCTGGGGATCAATCTAGCTAAGGTCTGAGAGGTTCTTTGTCAGTTGATTTTCTAGCAGGTGGTTTAACTTTGGAGAATGTGGTAATTCGTGGAAATGGCCACAAAGGTTTAATTTTATGATTGTGAGAAAGAGACCCACACTGGTGAAGTAAGGGACCCAACATGTATTGAAATGAGCAAATGTGTGAAATACAAGCTTTTCCTCTTTTCCTTCTTCCTCTTCCTCTTCTTCTTCCTCTTCTTCTCCTTCTTTCTTCTTTCTTTTTCTTCTTCTTTTCTTCTTCTCCTCCTCTTCTTCCTCCTTCTCCTTTTCCTCCTCTTTGTTTTCCTCTTCCTCTGCCTCCTCCTCCTCCTCTTCCTTCTGACCAAACTCATATACACCTCTCTATCCTATAGCTTATAACTATATTAGGCTTTAGTGTTTACAAAACACTTTCCTCAAATGACCTTTACAGGGAGATAGTGGAAGTATTATCTCCATTTTGCAAATCAAACAACAAGCACTTACTAATCACCTGCTTTTTGCTAGGTACTGTGTTGGGTACTAGGAACATAGAGGAAAAAAAAGAAAATTATCCTAACTTAGAGTTTAGTCAAGGGAGATGACATTTACATAAAATAAATATGTTTAAAATAGATATAAGGTGATTTTTTTGGGGGGAAGGATCCTAGGAGAAGAGTGAATTATACTGCACTTTGAAGGAATCTAGGGATTCTGGGAGATGTACATAAAGAGAGAGAGTATTCCAAACATACCAATGGAAAGGCCTGGAGGAAAGACAGTGTCATAAGCGAAACAGCAAGAAGGACTGTTTGGTTGCACTGAAATATGAATGGAGGGTAGCTACATGCCAAGGTCGGATGGATACAGTTGGTGATGGATTTAAATACCTAACAAAATAATTTATGTATGATTCTGAAGGTAATAGGGAACCACTGGATTTTTTTTTTTTTTAGTAGGAGAGTGATATGATCAAATGGAAAATGAGTTTAGCAACTGTGTGAAAGACATATTTAAGAGTGGAAAGGCTGAGGAAAAAGATTAATTAGAAGACCGTTGAATTAGTTTAGACGCTGAGGCTTAGTGAAGTTAGCTTGTCTAGAGCCTCCATTCCAAATTTCCAAGACATCAACACTCTTGTTTTGGGGGATGGGGAAAGAAGAAAAGACAGATGGCACTTAATGGGTTACAACCTCCTAATTCCCATAGCCAGAATGATTTGCATTTTAATACAGAACAAAAACTTTAAAACAGATGAATGGAATTCAGTGTGTTATTTCAAATGTGAGCTAGCCTTAAGGCATTTCTTCCTCAAGGAGACCTTGCCCCACAACCTAAAAATAGAGCAAGTGGGTGAGCCATCTACTCTACCTTGAATGTAAAGCCTTCTGTGAAGTACTTTCTCATGATTTACTGTCTCATACAATGCCAGTAATTTTTTCAATGGTTATATAGGGTCGGGGGTGGAGACTGTGGCCATTGTGAAAGGTAGAGTTAATTGACCTTGTAAAGCTCAAATCAGTGCTGTCCCTTGGATATGATAAATTCAAGAAATAACCCTAGGCATCCTACTTCAGTACCATAGTGTCTTCTGAAACTAAGAATTAAATCAGGGAGAGTGAGACCTGCCTCAGCTCTTTATTACCTGAAGAAAGTCAAAATATAGAACTTGCCAGTCAGAGAGGATGATTTGTACCCTTCTGGACTGACATATCCATAAACCTCGGCAATACTCCCTGAGTGAACTCAAGATCCTCTTGCTGTGTTAGCAACCACAAGACCAGGTTGAGCTTGTATAGACATCTTGAGTCAGGGGCACTTTCTTGCTTTATGGGAAGTTTAATTTTGACTGACAAAAGGTCAGACTTTCTGAGTCAGGGGCACTTCCTTTCTTCACGGCTTTGTCATCTGTGCAGCCCAATCCCAAAGTGAACACAGTTTCAACTGCAGCTCTGCATGCCTGCAGCCACCTTGAGAAAAAATAAAACATAAATTCTAATTCTGTTGATTTTTCTTAGACTGAATTCTGGATGTTGATAAGAGTCATCTAGTAGAGAAGAAAAAAAGCAATCCTCTAGTTGAGCTTAAAAAAATAAAATTCATAATGCTAATAGTCATTACCACAGAAAAGGTGGGATTTCTCTTCCCCATTTTATATGTATTTTCAAAAAATGTTATGAATTATCAAACATTAGCATTTTAATTTACAAAGAACAGAAAAAGAGGATGACATATGTGAAATTAGGTTATTTTAAAAGTGTATGTTAAATTGATGACAATCAAAACCAAACTGTCCTGGTTGTCTATTTCCTCTTATGCTTTCTTCTGTGGTTTTAAAATATTTCCTTGGTACTCATTTTATTACTATTATTATTATTGTTTTTGGCCATCCATTGTCCTCAGTGCTGTCTGTCTCTCAAAAGGCATGCTTTGTAACAAATAAACACATTCACACAGGGTCATGTCTGAAATCAAATGTATAATTGTGCCCCTCTAATTCATCACCCCTCTGCCAAGAGATGGGAACCATGCTTCATTATCAGCATTCTGGAGTTTTGACTGGTGATAGTGTTGATGACAGTTCATAAATTTTTCAAATTGTTTCCTTTTACATCCTTGTTGTCATTGCATAAGTTATGACATTAGCAGATATTCTAGATATTGTCTCTTTGCATTGTTTCTAGGAATTCCTGTATTCTTTATTGTCTTTTTAAAAATCTTTTTTTTTAATTTTAGAATTGAATACTAAAGTATAAGAAAAGAAAAAGAAGCATATTATGGACTTCAATGTTAAAACTTAAATATAAAATAAGAAGAGAGAATCTATCACAGGAATATAAAATTAACAGAGGTAGTCCTTTAGTTTCTGACTTTGGTCAACAACTACAGCTAGATCAAAATTCTTCTTTCTACTTTCCCAGTTTCTACATGAGCAAACACAGTGGATTTCTTGCAGACACAAACAGACACACACACATGCACAAACACAATGCATATATGTGTTTGTGTATGGTTATTGTTCTTTGTTCTTGAAGAGGACCAAAGTTACATCACTATGACAAAGTCAAGTTTCAATGTGTCTGACTGCGGCTGATCAGAGCAATATGATCCTGGAATGCTCTATCACAGACTGGGCTCAGATAATCCTTGTGAACATTTGGGGTAGGTAATCCAGATTTGTGCATCCTATGTTTCCTTTCTGCTGTCTCAATTCTGCTTTGCTCATTGAGCACAGCACCCTTTCTGATGTGGGCATGTCATGCTGAGTGGTCCTGTGCCAGTGTCTCCCATGTCCCACAAACAAATCCAAAGTTCTTGAGAGAGACCTTGAGAGTGTCCTTGTGTCTCTTCTTCTGACTACCATGTGATTGCCTGCCCCAGGTGATTCTCCATAAAATTGTCTTTTGGCAAGCATACATTTTGCATTCCAACAACGTGGCCAATCTATCAGAGTTACACTCTCTGAAGCATAGTTTGAATGCTTAGCAGTTTTGTTACAACACGGACCTCAGTATCTGGTACCTTATACTTCCAGGTGATATTCAGAATCTTCCTAGGACAATTCAAATGGAAGTGATTCAGTTTTCTGCCATGGCCCTAGTAGACTGTCCATATTTCACAGGCTTACAACAATGAGGTCAGCAAAACGGCTCTGTAGACCTTCAGTTTGGTAGTCAGTCTAGTACCTCTTCTCTCCCATATTTTTCTTCAGAGTCTTCTAAACACTGAGCTAGCTATATCAATGCATGCTTCAACCTCTTGTCAATGTGTACCTACATGGAAAGTACGCTATCAAGGTAAGTGAACTTATCCACAGCATTCAAAACTTCTCCATTTGTTGTAACAGATGGTTCCACATATGGATGATGTGGTAGTGGCTGATGGAGCACCTCTGTTTTCTTGGTGTTACTTATTAGGCCAAAATTAGTACAGGCAGCAGAGAACTGATCTGTACTTTGTTGCATCTCAGCTTCAGAGGTTGCACTGAGTGCACAATCTGCGAACAGAAAACAATGCACCAGCACTTCCTCCACTTTGGTCCTGGCTTGTAGCCTTTTCAAATTGAAAAATTTAACATCAGTACAGTAGCTGACCTTGTTGTTGTATTCATTGTCACTGAAAGCATTTAACAACATGGCTGAAAACATCATGGAAAAAGCATGGGAGCAAGCACACAGCCCTGTTTCACTCCATTGGTGACTGGGAAGGCACAAGAGCATTGTCTACTCCAGAACAGGAGCACAGGCCATCATGAAATTGACGTACAATGTTGATGAACTTCTCTGGGCAAACAAATTTTGATATAATTTAACATAAGCACTCAGGACTAATAGTGTCAAAGGCCTTGGTCAGTTCTGCAAATGTTGTGTTTAGACCTCTGTTCTGCTCCTGGCATTTCTCCTGAAGTTGTCAGGTAACAAACACCATATTGACTGTTCCTTGTACCTTTCTGAAGCCACACTGACTCTGGTAGATGATCATCTTCCAGTTGAAGGATGAGCCTATTAAGGAGGACTCTAGAAAGAATCTTGCCAGCAATGACTAAGACAGGGACCCCCCCCCCCCCCCATCCCAGTGATTGTCACGGGACAATCAATTTCCTTTTCCTTTATAGAGATGGACAATGGAAGCATCTTTGAATTCCTGGGGGATAACCTCCTCTTGCCATATAACCTGGAAAATTTCAGTCAGCTTTTGCATGAGCAATGGTCACCCTACTTTGCAATTCTCAGCTGGAATAGAATCAGCACCAGCTGCTTTGCCTCGTGAAAGGAGTCTAATGGCGCTCAAAACCTCTTCTTCAGTTGGGAGTTTGCCTAAGGAGGGATTGATTTTAACCTGAGGTAAATGGTCAGTGACCTCAGGTTTGATTGATGATAGTCTGTTGAGAACTCTATGGAAGGGTTTAGCCCATCTATCTAGGATCATGTCCTTATCACTAATCAGTGTAACTCCATCAGCACTGAGTAGTTGTGATGCCCTATAGATTTTTGGTCCATAAATAGCTTTCAGGGAATCATAAAAGCACTTTAGATTGTTAGCATCAGGATAAAACTGAATTTCGTCTGTCTTCTTACCAAGTCAGGAATCCTGCATTTCCCTAAGCTTTGCTTGTATTTTGCTTTTGATAGAATTAAATGCTGCCTTCTTAGAGATGGCTGGAGTATTCTGCTGGTAAATCCTATGGATTTCTCATTTTTCATTTAGCAGTTTCTGCATTTCCCCATAATTTTTATCAGACCAGTCTTGGTATTTGTGAGTGTTCTGACCCAGATGAGCAAATACTGCACTGTACACCAAATCTCTGAAAGCTACCCACTCCCTTTCTGCTCCATTGTTGTCAACTGTGTGTTGGTTCAACTTTCCTCCCAATTTAACAACAAACTATTCAGGCTCAGAGAAGAGCTCTAATTTGTTGACATTAATTTTGTTAGTCTTTTTGCCTTGGGGGTGGCACTTTTGATGAATGGGAATACTTAGCTTGGAAAGGATATGTCTATGATCAGTTCAGCACTCTGCACCACACATTGCCTTTGTCACTCTCACATCTTGTCTGTCCCTTCTCCTTACAATCACAGAGTCTATTAGATGCCAATGTTTGCTGCAAGGGTGCATCCATGACGTTTTATTTCATTTAGGTAAATGGAAAATAGTGTTGTGATGAGAAGATCATGTGATGCACAAGTCTTCAGCAGTAAATGACTATTGCTGTTGCTATTTCCAACTCCCTTCCTCCTTAGACTTCCTTGTCAAGTCTGATAATCTGAGCCTACTCTAGCATTAAAATCACCCAGAATTATAAGCTTGTCCTTTTTTGGCACATTGATGATAAAGGTCTCTAGGTCTTCATAAAATTTTTCTTTGACCTCCTCAGGCTTCCCCATGGTGGAAGCATAGGCACTGATGATGGTGACATAGCATTTTCCTGCAAGTGGCAATTGCATTTTCATGAGCCTGTCATTCACTCCTTTTGGCAGGCATACCAGTCTTGTAAGTAGATTAGTTTTGATTGCAAAAGCTGCCTCAGCTTTCATGGCACTCTCCTTCACTGCGGCCACTCCAGAAGAATGTGTATCTAGCTCCAACTTCAGCAAGCTGGCCTTCACTTGCCAACCTTGTTTCACTCAGGGCTGCTATTTGGATGTGATAGCTATTGAGTTCTCTTGCAACATGACTAGTTCTTTCAGGTCTACTGTATATGTGTTTTCTATAAGTGTGTGCATGATCTACATGCTGATAGTGAGTGGAATCATCTTTGCAGATGTTTTTGTACATTTTGTACACTTTTTTTTGTGTTTCGACCACAGAATGGGATTCCTCTCCCACTGCCATAATCATGCCTGGGTTGGGTAAGCAGATAATGTTTAGGGCACTTTTTCTAACCCCCTTCCTCACACCAGGAGGTGAGCAGTGCAATCCTTAAACAGCTGCTCAGACACCCAGAGGTCTGCCAAATCCCACTGCTGCTTCCAGTGAGAAATGACCTTATGGCTTGGGTCACCTGTGTGCAGGGTTGTGACTACAGCTTCCAGTGTATGCAAACCTGCTGCTTCATGTAACCACAGGACATTGAGATATAATGGGTATGGGTAATGTCTTTTGATTCATGTGTAGATTGCATTTAAGTGAAGCAGAGATGCACAAAGTTGTCAGCCTCACTCTCTCCTCCAGAGTCATCATAGTCCAGTGGTAGGACAGAATCAAGATGACTAGCGATTGCTCAGAATGCAGTGGATGACCTTGGGATCTTCAGTGTCTAACCAAACTCTAAGTGCTCCACGTCACCTGCTTCAGTTACCTTCATGGCCATTGGAACATTGTTCTTACCTGCCCATTCCACCAGGGAAAGTCTTCACATGCTTGGGGTCGACATCCCCCTAACTCATCAAAGGGTCTGAGACCCCTTGGTGATCCTTGACCTGGTTTGGCCCATCTGCTGAAACAGTTTACCCAGGTGTGGCCAATTTGCATGCTGCAGCTTCTTGGAGACACAGGTGACAGTTGGGTGGAACAGGTAGACACCAAAGGTGAAAAGCAGTCCTAAAAAGGGCTTGGCAGCCATCACACCAAAGGTACTTACTAGCCCTCCCTGAACACACCCTACACCCTATGTATTTATGTATGCACATATACAGTCATACATTTTTATTTATATAGATATACACATATATGTATATACTCTTTATATAGTACATACATATACATACAAAGGGGCAGCTTGGCAGCACCGTAGATAGAGTGCTGTGCCTGGAGTCAGGAAGAGTCATCTTCCTGAGTTCAAATCTGACCTCAGACACTTATTAGCCACGTGACCCTGGGCAAGTCACTTAACTGAATCAGTTTCTGCATCTGTAAAATGAACTGGAGAAGGAAAAGGCAAACCACTTCAATATCTTTGCCAAGAAAACCCGTAAAGGGGTCACAAAGAATTTGACATGCTTGAAAAAACAACTAAACAACAACTGAAAGAGACACTGCCTTAACTAAAGAAATGCATTTCTACTGGTAGAATTTCAGACACCAGCTGTAGGCTTGTGGGAGAGATATTTTTAGACTATAGCACCTGAATGACTGTTTCCCTCCCTATCTTTAAGTCTGGTTCTTTTTCTTTTTCACACTTCTTAGTTGATGACTCTGAAGCTGCATCACGAGGATTCCTAGACTCTTTATGACCCTGCCTTTGCACCAAAACTAGCTTAGTCCTAGTAGCAGCTCATTAAAGGCAATTGCTTTGGCCTGTAAAAATGATGGTTTACTGTTCTTTTATTTAAGGGGAAAAATCAGATAATCCCAAACTGGTTAATTTGGAGTGCATTTTATTTCTGGTCCCTTGCATTTCAGTTTAATAAGCCTTTGCTGTCGATGAATAGCATCTTTCACTCTAAAGCCCCAGGACTTAGGCAGAATGCTATTTTAGCACTAAACAACACAAAAGGAAAGGAAGGCCAGAATAAGAAGAAAGTAGAAAGAATTCCCTGCCCATCTGAGTCATTATGCAAGAAGCAACTTCAAAAATTAGGCAAAACGGATTAAATTCTTTCTAAACATCACACTGTGCATTTAAGTCTAATGGGAAAGGAGCTTAAATGAACTTGAACATTCCAAAAAATGGTAAGAAAATTCAGTGTATTAATTGCCATCATGCCTGGACCAAACTGATTGGATTTTTCAAAGTTTTTTCTCATTGACTACCCCTTTCTCTTAGCCCCATTTCCCAAAACCCACCAAACTTAATGTTCAGTGACTATACAGTGGCTTGGCCCTCCTTGAAAGTATTCAGTCTTTCTTTTTCTCTTTCATGATATAGACTTAGGAAATGCTTTGAGTTTTAGAGTCAGAAGTGTCAGCAGGCACTTACAATATCATGAAATTTATGTACAAAACAGATTTATTACAAGAGAAATGAATGTGCATGTGGAACTCAAAGAGTTCACAATCCTTATAAAAGTTTGTATATTTATGACAGTGCAACAAAGGGAGGAAGAGAAAGAAGGAAGGGGCATGTCCTGATAGGGGAAAGGTGGAGTAACCCATTGCAAAGGGGAGGAGCAAGGGTATGGCAAAAGCTGCCTTCTTTTCAGGCTAGACTATGAGGATAGTGGGGTCTGTTTATCTGCAAAGGACCCCAGCTACACAAGCATTTTAGCACAGACCTCAGAACCTGGCACCCATCTTGCCTGCCAAGGACTTCCAAGGACACGTAGGGAATCCAGCCTAGGGTGAAAGCAACAAATTATGTCAGCTAGGAGGGGGTGGGGCTTCATCCTTCGCCCATTCAGGGCCTACTGCATGCTCGGGTTCCAATGTTCCTGGAAAATATGATAACTTAAAAAGACAAGTTTGGGGGATCCCTTAACAGCCCTTAACATTGTACCTCCAGTGGTCATCTATTCCGACCAAAATCTGAAGCTTGAATATAATTTCTGTAACATCCCTGGCAGTGGGTTATTCAGACTTGTATACTTCCAGAAATAATGAGGATCTTATTTTCTGTTAAGGAACATCCATTTCTTTCCTGTGACAACCCAACACAATGGAAGAAAATGCACTTCAGTTACCCACCCTTCATTCATTCCTATAAAGTGAAATTAGTCCTTCGTCTAAATCTTGGATACTTTTGTACTTAAGCACTTTTTTAAAAAAAGATTCTAAACTTGTTCAAATGGAAAGATGAGGATACATGATTAAATTGTGCGTGCGTGTGTGTGTGTGTGTGTGTGTGTGTGTGTGTGTGTGTGTTTAAAGGGGATTCTTTACTTTGTGGAGTACTTTCAGCAGGATAGGGTTTTAACTTCTGCCATCCTGGCTTGTCTAAGAGTCAATGAAATTCATTTCAGCAAGCATTTACTGAATGCTAGGGGATACAAAACAAAACTAAAAATTTGTCCTGCCCTTAGAAAACTTAATCGTAGAATTTAAAACTGGCCCAAAAAGAAATATGCACCCCAAATGCTGCTTGTGTGTAGCCATGTTTGTATTTGTCCAATCAATTTGACAAATATTTATGAAAGTTCTACTTGTTAGCTAGGTGAAAATGTGGAGATGAGCGTCAGATTTGGAAACAAGAAGACTTGAGTTTGACTCCTCTCAGAAACTTACTAGCAGTGTGATCCTAAGAAAGCCATTTAAACTCTCCTAGCTTCAGTTTTTTCCTCTGTAAGACTGATATAATAGTAGCATCTACCTCCCAGGGTGTTTATGAGAATCAAATAAGATGATAAATGCTTGCCTCTATTATTGTTGTTATGAGCATTCTGTGAGACATGATAAAGAATATAGAATAAAGAGTAAAAAAGGAGTTCAAAGGAATGGTCTCTGTTCTTAAGAATGCATGCTCCTGACAAAGAAATAACAAGAACTGGTATTTGAATAGCTCTTTAGAAAGTGCTTTTGCATACTTCTATAAGCCTGAATTTACTCATATAAAATGCTGGGATAATAATCAATGGTCAACACTCACTAAGCACTTGCTGTGCTAGAATCTGAGTATACAAGGAGAGAAACAAAATGTCCTTGATCTCAAGAAGCAGACAAACTTTTAGGGCAAATTATATGTACTTATCCTAATATATATGATTATTAAAAATAAATAAAGGGTAGTTGTCAGGGAGAGAACACTAACAGCTGTGAGAATCAGGGAAGACCATTTAAAAAGTGGTGCTTCAACTGAATGATGAAGGAACTAAGAGACTTGATGAGTCTCTTAATTAAAAGCAGAGACATTTTGAAGTAGGGAGGATTTTTTTTTTTTTTATTGTGGTGGAGCAGGATGATTTTTTTTTTTAGACATAATTGAGTTAATAATTGGACATAATTCAAACCAGTTTGAAATTACCAATAGGGAGTTGGTAAAGTACCTTGAAGAGCTCAGGAGAGTCACTGGACCTTGATATGTGAATCTAAGAGTCCCCTATACAGAAATGATAATTAAACCCACAGGAGCTGATGAGGTCATCAAGTGAGAATACAGAGAATAGATAAGAGGAATAAGGAAAACATAAGGAAATATAAAGGAATAAATAAGGAAAAAATGCTTATTTTACAAGCAAGGAAACTGAGGCTCATGGAAAAAAGGTGAATAGCCCAAGATTAGAACGCAGTCTACTTGATTCTGAATTCAGTCCTCTTTTCTGTATAAAAATGATAATAATGAAAGTAGGCCTTTTAGAATGCTTTAAAATAAGTATTCTTTCCATGGTAAAACTAATAACTAATACTTATATAGTGTTGTATATACATTAACAATTCGTATTATAGAACACTTTCAGGTTTACAAGGAATTTCTAGAATAAGTGTTATTAGATTTCTTATAGTTAAGATAAGTTCAGTGCCAAATCTGAAGGCCCTTTTCCTCTGTCTTCACAGCAGTTGACACCCCTTTCACTCATGATACTCTCTCCTTTGGGGTTATCATAGCATTGTTTTGTCCTGGTTCTTAGCTTATCTGTCTGACAGGTCCTTTTCAGCATTTTTTTTTTTGTTAGGTGATCATTCCTGAAATGTTTCTTAACTATTGACATTCTTCAAGGTTTGTTTGGGATTAGTGGTTAGTTGACTTGCTCAGGGTCACACAGCTATTAAGTGACTAAGGCCAGATTTTAACTCAGGATTTCTTGACTCAAGGTCCATATCTCTATCCATTGTACAATCTAATAGTCCTACCTGTAGAGCTTGATTCTTAGAGAACCTGATGCTAAAAAGGTCTGGGTTCAAATCCTGTTTTTGAAAATAGTTGTGTGTGACCTTGAGTAAATCAATTAATTTATTTGGTCTTCAGTTTTCTTATCCTTAAAATTATTTTTCCTCTATTATATATAAATGGTAAATGGTATATCCATGTATGCCTATATGGATATACACACATGCACATGTATGCATATAAACACACATATGTGCATGTATGTATAAACATATATTTATCTATATATACATACAACACACAAACATATGTATATGTGTATTGTGTGTATACCACTCATTTAAAAAAAATTGAGTTCCAAATTTTCTTACTCCCTCCCTCTTCTCCTCTCTCCTTGAGAAGGCAAGCTGTTTGACATAGATTATACTTGTGAAGGCAAATAAAACATATTTTGACATTAGCCACGTTACAAGAGAAAGCACACAAAAAATGTGAATAAAGTGGAAAAGTAAAAAACTAAAAAATCTGCTTTCAGGTTCCCTTTGTTCTTTCTCTAGATAGCCTTTTTTAATCATAAGTTCTTCAGAATTGTGTTGAATGCTAGTATGACTCAAAATAACTTGTGCAAAAGGACTTGATGCAAAATGTCATCAACATCCAGAGAAAGAACCGCAGAATCATAATATAGAATGAAGTAGACTATTTTCTCTTTTGTTATGTTTTGTTTTTTTCTCATGTTTTCTCCTATTCATTTTAATTCTTCTATGCAACATGACTAATGTGAAAATGTGATTAATAAGAATATATTTTTTCCCTCCTTTTTCTTCCTTCCTTCCTTCCTTCCTTCCTTCCTTCCTTCCTTCCTTCCTTCTTTCCTTCCTTCCTTCCTTCCTTCCTTCCTTCCTTCCTTCCTTCCTTCCTTCCTTCCTTCCTTCCTTCCTTCCTTCCTTCCCTCCCTCCATCCCTTCCTTTCTACTTTCCTTCCTTTCTTCCTTTCTTCCTTCCTTCTTTCTCTCTCCCAAAACCCTAAACCCAGTGCACTCTGAAGCCCATGGGCTGTACAACAATAGGTCCCTGCCCAAGCTCCACTTAATGGCTGACTTAGAGTGATTATCACTAGTGACAGTTTTCTGTTGATTTAGTTATTTTTTTCTTTTGTTCATTAAAAGGCCCTGACTGCTTCTTAAAGAGGCCTGTTGACTCGATGAGTGTCACCTCCCTCTAAGTGAGTACCTGAAAAGGTCAGCCTAAAAAGGCCAAGGTCTCCCATTGCATCCTGGGCTATCTCCAGTTATCCTGATGAATATCTAGTCCCCAGACTCAGATGACTCAGGAGAAGAAAGTGAGGTTTGTGACCTTTCACAGCCCTCCCTCACTCAAAACAAAGTCAAGTGCAAGTCATGTCATCATTTCTCTGATGCCATGGTCTTCTTCGAAAAAGAAGGAAGAACACAGACAGACAGACAGACTGTTTATTGTTGACTGAATCCATTTCACTGCTCTACCATGCTATTTCTTAACCAGTACCAGATTGCTCTAATGATCACTGCTTTGTAATACAGTTGGAGATCTGGTACTGCTAGGCCACATTCCTTCACATTTTTTGCCCATATAATCTTTTTATATTGTTGACTTGCTGATGAATTTTATTATTTTTTGGACTTCCAGTTGAATTTTATTATTTTTTTCTAGCACCATAAAATATTTTTTAGTAGTTTGATTGGTATGGCACTGAAGAAGCAAATTAATTGAGGTAGAATAGTCATTTTATTATGTTGATTCACCTGACCCACGAACCAGTAATATTTTTTTTTTCTGTTTGTTCAGGTCTTATTTTATTTCTGTGAAAAGCACTTTGTAATTATGTTCATGTAGTCACTGGTTTGTTCTGGTAGGCTAGGTTCCCAAGTATCTTATGTCATCATAAGTTATTTTAAATAGAATTTCTCTTTCTATCTCTTGCTCCTGGACGTTGTTGGTAATATATAGAAGTGCTAATGGTTTGTGAGGGCTTATTTTACATGCTCTAACTTTGCTTGAGTTGCTCATCATTTGCACTAGTTTTTCAGTTGATTCTTTAGGGTTCTCTAAGCATATCATCAGATCATTTACAGAGTGACAGCCTTGTTTCTTCATTGCCTATTCTAATTCCTTCAGTTTCTTTTTTCTTCTCTTATTGCTCTAGCTAGCATTTGTTGTACAATATTGAATGATAGTGATGATAATAATCATCTTTGTATCACCCCTTCATCTTATTAAGAAAATTTCCATTTATTCCATTTATTTTCAATTTTTCTAGTGTTTTTTTTAATAGGAGTGAGTGTTGTATTTTGACAGAAAGAAAATCTTTTCTCCATGTCTTAAGATAATCATATGAATTTTGTTGTTTTTGTTGTTGATGTAATCAACTATGTTGATAATTTTCCTAATATTGAACCAGTTCAGTATTCCAGATATAAATCCCACCTGCTCACAATATATGATCTTTTTGATATAATGCTGTAATTACTTTACTGTGTTTGTTTAAATTTTTTGCATCAATACTAATTAGGTAAATTGATCTATAGTTTTCTTTCTGTTTCTGCTCTTCCTAATAGAGGTATCAGCATATATTTGTCTAATAAAATGAATTTAAAGGTCTCCTTTTTGCCTATTTTTTCCCCCAATAGTTTATACAATAATGGAGTTAATTGTTCTTTAAATATTTGATAGAATACATTGGTAAAATCATTTGATCCTGTGGGTTTTTCTTAGGGAGCCCATTTATGGCTTGTTCACTTTCTTTTTCTAAGATTGCATTATTTAAGTATCCTATTTTATATTCTGTTAATCTGGACAATTTATATTCTTATAAATATTTATCTATTACACTTAGATTATCAGTTTTTTTGGCATATAATTGGGCAAAATAGTACCTAATTACTTTAATTGCCTCTTCGTTGGTGGTAAACTCATTCTTTCTAGTTTTGATACTGATAATTTCATTTTCTCCTTTCTTTTTCTATTCAAATTAATCACTGCTTTATCTATTTTATTGTTCATTTTCCTTTAAAACCAGATGCTAGTGTTATTTACTAATTCAATGCATTTCTTACTTTCAATTTTATTTATCTCTCCTTTGATTCTCAAGATTTCCAATTTTGTGTTTAATTGGGAATTTTTAATTTATTCTTTTTCTAGTAGTTTTTAGTTGCATGCTCATTCATTAATGTCCTTTCTCTACTTCATTAATATAATAATTTGAAGATATACATTTTCCAAAAGTACTTCCTTGGTTTCATCCCATAAGCTTTGGTATGTTATCTTATTGCCATTCTCTTTAATGAAATTATTGATTGCTTCTATGATTTATCTTATGACTCATATATACTTTAGAATTCAATTATTTCATTTCCAATTAATTTTTAATCATGCTTCTACAACCGTCTACTGAATGTCATTTTTACTGCATTGTAATCTGAAAAATATACTTAACATTTCTGCTTTCCTTCATTAGTCTGTGAGGTTTTTAATCCTCTAATATATTAGCAATTATTGTGGAGATGCCATGCGCAGCTGAAAAAAGATATACTCCTTTCTATTGCCACTCATTTTTTTCAGAAGTCTATTATATCTAACTTTTCTGAAATTCTGCTAACTTTTCTTGTTTTTTTTTTTTTTTGATTCAATTGAAATAGTTCTCAGAGGGGAAACTTGAGGTATCCCATTAGTATGGTTTTACTCTTTATTTTCTCCTTTTACTCATTTAACTTTTCCTTTAAGAAGTTAAATGCTATACCATTTGGTGCATATGCATTTAGTATTGATATTACTTCACTGTCTGTAGTACCTTTTAGCAAAATGCAATTTCCCTTTATATTTGTTTTAATTAGGACTATTTTTTCTTTTGCTTTGTCTAAGTTCATGATTGCTATGCCTGCTCTTTTTTTCAACTCAGATGAAACACAATACATTCTGCTCCAGCCCCTTGTTTTTGCTTGGTTTCAGGTGTGTTTCTTATACAACATATTGCTGGATTCTCATTTTTAATTCATTCTGCAACTAACTTCCATTTTATGGGTGCATTAATCCCTTTCATATTCACAGTTATGGTCACTGTTTATTTCCCTGCATCCTATTTTTTCCTGTTAATCTCTCTCTCCCCCCCCCCATCTCTCTCTCTCTCTCTCTCTCTCTCTCTCTCTTTCTCCCTCCCTCCTTCCCTCTTTCTCTTTTTACCTTGTCTATCCTTTAAAGTCTGTTTACTTTTTGTTGGGGGTGTAAGCTCAGTTCCATGTGGACAGTCTCGGGCGGGTAAAGGTGAGAGCTTCTAAACCTTAGAGTTCTCATGAGGCCCCCCAGGAAACAGCAGGGAATTGAGGAGTGAGATCTTGTGCATTTCCACCTCTTCCCGTGAGAAACATGATGGGAGAGAGCTTCCCTGCCCTCGAGATTGGCCCAGGTCTGAGCATACCTATTGTGAGATTGGCCCGGATCTGGGCACACCTATTGTTATCTAACAGGCACGGTATTCAGGTGCAAACTATACGCCAGGAGAGCTTAAGTAGGGTCAGGAAAGCCCGAAGGCACTCTTAGTGCTGAGGGGCCCTTTCAGGACAGAAGGCCCCTTTTCCTCTCTTCGCTCTTCCCTCCCCCCTCTCTCCCCACTTCCACTTCTGCTTTCATTCTCTTACTGTAAGATCTCTCTCTCTCCTAAGGAAGAGTTCCCCCTGCACATGTAACCAGGACCCTGAATAAAGCCTAACCCTTGTTCGACTCCGGAAAGTCTCTTCTCTCATACATTTATCCAGTTTGGCCAGCCGAAGACCTGTGATAGGTAAGGTAAGACTCGGGTAGCCCTCAGGCCTCTAGGACTGGCAACTTTTGACCACTGCCTCCCTTAATCCTATTCCCTTTGGTCATATCTTCCTTCTTTTATTCTCCTCCCCACTCTTTCTCTGTAGTATAGGCTTCCTGAGAAAAATGATTATTAATAACCATTGATTTGAGGAGGTCCAGAGTTTCTCCCTATTTTTCTAAAGTCCTGATTTGAAAAGTTCAGTTTCTAGAAGGATGTTGCTGACAATGAGATTAGATTAACTTTTTTAATAATCTTGTTCAGACCCTACCCAGTTCAGGAAGCCATTGTGCTCTATCAGGTTTGAGTGGGGATAATTTTTTTAATAGATTGCCCAGGGCTGAAGGTAGTCTGAATTTTGGCATGGTCTCTCTTTGACATGATGTCACTCTCATCCTCTCATTGTAAAATTCATTCTCTCATTAATTGTTAATCAATCAAAGTTGATCCCTACCCTTGAGAACACCTCTCTTCCAAAGGTCATGTGAACTCCTTGCCATGATTGCCTTTGACATTTGACAGTACCACTAATCCTTTTATTAAAATGCTGACGTTATTAATGAAATTATTAAATTACTCAGAAATTATGTCTCTCAAACTTATAAACATCAAAATTTATTCTTCTAAATGGATGATTTTCTATTCCCTTCAAGCTCTAATCTTTCCATAAACAAATATAAATTAGAATAATATGGATCTTTCTTTGCAGTACCTCCCTTCTGTTTATTTAAGCCTAAACCGTCCCTTTCTATTCTTTCTGCCATTGTTTTATTGATATCATTCACCTTGGCAATGCCTTACTTTGTTTTCAGGGAGAAAAGGATACTTATCAGTAATGAAGATGGTAAATAACATTCAGCTCTGTAAAAAAAAAATCTCTTTAAATAACTATTGATTAGACAGATGCAAATCAAAACAACTCTGAGATACCACATCATACCTATCATATTGGCTAATATGACAAAACAGGATGATGATAAATGTTGGAGAAGAAGTGGGAGAGCTGGAACACTAATTCATTGTTGGTGGAGCTGTGAGCTGATCCAACCATTCTGGAGAGCAATTTGGAACTATGCCCAAAGGGCTACAAAAATGTGCATATTCTTTGACCCAACAATACTGCTTCTAGGACTGTATCCCCAAGAGATCATAAAAATGAGAAAGGGTCCCAGATGGACAAAAATATTTATAGCAGCTCTCCTTGTGGTGGCCCAAAACTGGAAATCAAGGAGATGCCCATCAACTGGGAAATGACTGAATAAATTGTGGCATATGAATGTAATGGAATACTATTGTGCTATAAGAAATGATGAAAAGGAAGACTTCAGAGAGGCCTGGAAAGACTTACATGAACTGATGCTGAGTGAAAGCAGCAGAACCAGGAGAATTTTGTATGTAACAACAACCACAGTGTGTGATGATTTTTTCTGGTAGACTTAAAACTTCATTGCAATGTAAGGACTTAAAAAATTCCCAATGGCCTCTTCAGGCAAAATGCCTTCCACATCCAGAGAAAGAACTATGGAATTTGATTGCAGAATGAAGCAGATCATTTTCTTCTGTATTATGCTTTGGTTTGTTTTGTGATTTCTCCCATTCATTTCAATTCTTTTATGCAACATGACTAAGGTGAAAATGTATTTAAGAGGCAAAAAATTCTCTTGATTTTTCCTTTGGATTTCTCCCCCCAAATCAGTCTTTTATTGTTCATCATTATCTTCATGACTTTCCCTTCAGTCACCTTTAATCCATCTGACTATGTCCCCATCCCAAGAAAAATCAATTAATTTTGCTAGTAAAATTGGCCATACATTATGTTGGATGTATGGGAAAAATGAAGATAAAGTATAGCTACTATAATCACTTCATTACTTTCAGCTATTAATTTTGTAACTATCAAAAAATCATATTTGGTCAAATTTGTCCTCTGGTATCTAATCAAAATTTCATTTTTTTGTGTGAGTAATCCCATTTTTCTTAGTATAGAATATGCTAAGAAATAATGCAATGAAACCTGTTGCCCCCTTCAATATTTTATTCCCTTACATTTGCCATATCCACAGGATGCAACATACCACTTGAGAAAGGAAAGATTCAATTAGAGAAACTGGGGCTGTTTATGTCCCTCTCCCTCTTTATTTGTTGCAAACATCTTTTAAAACCCCAAAAAACATGCCATCTCTTTCACAAAACCTTCCATGTTTGTTGCAGATAATATGCTCCAATAGAAAGTATGCTGGATTTGAGGTCAAATCACCTGGATTCTAATTTTACTTATGTCACTTATCAACTATGTGACCTGGTCCATAACATTTTCTTTGTATCCTCAGTGTTTAGTACATTTCCTGTCATATAATGAGGACTTAATTGTTGTTTGTCCTTCTTTCTGAAGAGGACCAATAACATCATGGGGTGATGCCTTGACTTGTATGTGAATTTGATTTAAGTGAGGCAGAGTTGCCCAAAGTGATCGGCCACACTTTCTCTTCCGGAGTCATCAAAATCCAGTAGCAAGATAAAAGTCAAGATGACTGGAGATAGCCTGGGATGCAGTGGATGACCTTGGCATCTTTGATGTTTGACCGAGCTGTCCACAGAGCCTGCTCCCTCTGCCTTCATGGCTGCCATGAGGGTTCAATGAATGCTTTTTGACTAAATGACTGACTAGTTCAACTTCCTGTAATTTTATAAGTGAGGAAACTAAAATCCAAAATGAGGCAGTGACTTAACAAGGTCACACGGTGAATGACACACTTGTGACTAGAACTCAGTTCTTCTGACTCCCAATCCAGTTTTCATTTCTTTCTTTACATTCTTCCCATCACTTCATAATTTTGTAATTGAACAGTTAATACAGCAACAGAGAGTCTTTGAAGAAAATGTTCTACATACTTTGAGACTGTAGCTACTTGATGAAAATTTCCAGAGTGGGGTGGGGGTAAGGAAGGTGATTTCCAAAAAGACCTTACATCCTTCTTCCTTTCCTGGAAGCTGTCTCTTAAGCTCAGTCAGCCTTGCACTTCTTCTCAAAGAGCCATTATATCTTTTGATTCTGTACTTATTACAGTAAGGAGAAAAGATAAAACCCAAATACTTCCATTTTCTCTACTTCTCTGTTGATCTCCCAGTTATATTACCACCCTATCTTAATATTTTGATAAAACCTCTAAAGGATAATTAAAACAAGAATAGATCGTTTTAAAATATATTATCTTATTTGATCATTATAACAATTCTAAAAGCTATGTGATATAATATTACTGTTCCTGTTTTATTATTGAGAAAACTGAGGACCTGAGAGTTGAAGTGATTTGACCATGGTTGCATTGGATTCAAACCTAAGTGTTCAGAACTCAAACTCGAAATGCCTTCCATTATGTCCCATTGACACTCAACAAGAAGAGAATTTTTGTATGTAAAGAAATTTATGTTATATAGTAATTGTAGCATTTTTTGCATTGATTCAATATATATAATTTACCTAGAGATTCATACAAAAATGTAATGCAAATTTTCCTTTAGCGCTTAATTAATGTCTTGGTAATTCTTCACACCAAAGCTTCCCTGCAAAATAGAGAATTTAGTTGACTACCCTTGCCTCCATTCCAATTAAGGTAACCTCTCTAATTTCTCAATCTACAATAGATTCTCTCTTTACATCTACAATTTGGTTCAGTCAAAATGACCAAAAAAGTAAACAGAAGACTTCATTCCTGTGGCTGAGCTAGTGTATCATATCAGTCAGCTGACACTGATCAGGACAAGAATACTAGGTGAAACCCAGAAGCAAGAGAGCACCTGAAATCAGAGGTGGAGAGGTTTAGTAACAGCACAAGTGGAATACTGAGTCAAAGTCATTAGATGAACCAGGATGCTGAGGGTCAGAACCAAGGCAACTCAAAATAGGAGCAGCAACCAGAGAGAGGTTAGAAATTTTACATTGGACTTAAGACAGAAATATCAGCTGGGAAGAGGGTAAAAATATTGATATGACCTGAGAAGTCAGGAGGAAGGTAAGTCAAGAAAAATCTTTCACTGAATGCTCAGGTTTTCATGCTCCTCATGCTTTTTTTCTGAAAAGATTTTGTAAGATTGAAAAAGCATCAGACATGGAAAGACCTAAGTTCAAGATCTTATTCTATCCCTTTTAAGTTGCATAATTTTAGGATACTACTTTTATCTTTCTGGATCTCACTTGCTTTGTGTATAAAATCAAGGCATTGAACTCAGTAAAGTCCATGCTCTCTTTCTGAATGAATATTTTGAGTTCTGTGGTCTTGGCTTGATGATTACATTACCTTCCTTTTTTTTTTAAAGACAAAAACATTTGTTAAATTGAAATAAATGGAAATGGATCATGCTGTTAAGCTGGAAGATCTAGAGAACACCTATATGTTCTCATTGCCTGAAATTCTTGTTCTGTTCCTAGATTTCTACCAATTTCTACAGTAGCGCTTTTGTAAATTACCTGTGTGTTTGTGTGCTGTATGTATTGATTAACACCCACCATGTTTCCTGATACACTTGAGTGCTTCAGTCATTTCCTTTCTCTATTTGGCATTCAGGCCAACATCAATGTTTTACCTGCCCATTAACTGAAGATAAAAAAACAAAATCAAAACATGCCCTTTACACAAGCAGATGTTGTTTGTTGTTTTCTTTCCATTTATTTAAACATGCAAGTTGGTGTCATCATTGGCAAATTGACTACATACCAATTAGATGAAAATATCTTTTCATTTTGGCCAATTTTCCCATAATATGAAATTCATTTTTCCAAGTACCATTCCCTGAGTTTGAGCTTTTGGATGCTTATTAGCAGCTGATATTTTGAAGTTCTCCAACACTGGTATCAAGCTGTGTTTTAAAATTGGCTTTACGTTTTCTCTGTTTTTATTTTTATTTGTTAATTTATGAAGCATCAATCATACCTTATACAAATACAGGAGAGAAGATTCCTGCCCTGAGGGAACTCTATGCTATCTCAGACTGACAGAAAATGCTATTGATTCATGTGATCTACCTGTTTTAGTGGAATGTAATTTCTTAGTTTGGTGAGATTTTGAATCAATGCTCTGCTTAACAACAACAAAAATCCATTTTTTTTTCCTTTTCAGTCTCCGTCCTCCTCAATACCTCACTAATATATGCAACAATTTCATTTGAAATTCTCATGTCCCTTGACTTCCATGACTCAGCTTCATTCTAGCTCTCTTTCCTCTTTGTTTACTCTTTTCACTCCTTCATTAACTCTTCTCCCTCTTAATGCACTTTAACTTGAGTATCCCCCCAAGGCTCAATTCATAGCATTCTATTCTCTCTCTATATTCCCTCCTGTAGAGAGCTTATCCTTTCTCACCACTTTAACTATAATCGTGATGCTGAAAACTTCTAATTTACATCTGTGGTCTGGGCATTTTAATATTTTAACAATCCAAACCCACATTTTCAGGCCCCACTTTGCTGTGGTGTGAAGCAAATCGTATGGCATATTGGTGAGAATACTGAATTTGAAGTCTTTGTTCTTGGGTATGCTCACTGTGGATGAGTTCCATCATTCTATGAACCTCAGTGTCTTCATTTTTAAAATGGAGATACTAACACTTGTACTACTTTATGGAATTTGGAGGCAAGTGGTATAGAAAAGTGATCATTATTTTGGATTTCCATCAGTGCTCATTTCATCCTTTTCTGAGTCCCTTATTTATGTCAATAGAGTATCACTTCTTCTGGCCCCTCAAGGGCAGAATCTTAGAATCATGGGACCATAGAAGTAGAGCTAGAAGGGATTTCATGGTCCATGTAGTCAAACTGGGACAGTTAACTCTCACCCTATGTAGTTTAATTTATGATTACTTTAAATACATTGGAAAATCAGGCTTTGATAAAATGCAGTGGGATTCACATGGAGCTATTTAACTATGCCTGAAATACAAACTACTCTGGCTCTCTCTGATTGGTCAACAGTAAGTCCCAGACCAAGCCTCACTTGGTCATTGGGTTTTGATCCTTCAAAATGAGTGTAAATAACTGTTATTTTAATTTTGGCCAGAAACACTAGGAGTCTTCCCCTCTTGGACTGATTGTATATATATGGCCATCATCAGTCATCCTGATCTATTTCTTGTCACTGGATCCAGATAGCTCCCAAGCAGAAAGTGAGGCTGGTGACTTTGCACAGCTCTGCCTCACTTAAATCCAATTCACTTACAATTCAAGATATCACCTTCCTGATGCCATTGGACTTCTTTGAAAATGAAGGACAAATAACAAACAGTCCAACCAGTCAGTCAATAAACATTTATTAAGCACCAACTACTTGCTGGATACTCTGCTAAGCACAACATTGAAGATAGTAAAATTGAGACCTGGAAAGAATAGGTGACTTTGTCAGTTTCATATATGTAGTAAATACTAGAGGAAGTCTATTACCATAAATTATTTCATTCTAGAGGCAGCATTATTTTTTGCAATAAAACTTGAGTTATTTAATATCTTATTTCCCCCAAGTACATGGTAAAACATTTTAACATTCATTATTTTTAATTTTTAATTCCAAATTCTCTCCCTCTCTTCCTCCTTTCCCTCCTCCTTGAGAAGGCAGGCAGTTTAAAATAGGTTATACAAGGGTAGTCATGCAATATACATTTCCATATTAGTTATGCTGTAAAGGAAAACACAAGCAAAAAATCTAAGAAAAATAAAGTTAAAAGAAAAATTCCTTTCATTTACATTCTGACTCCATCAACTCTTTCTTTGAAGATGGTTAGCATTTTTCATCTAAAGTCCTTCAGAATTGTCTTGGATCATTGTACTGCTGAGAATAGCTAAGTCATTCACAATTGATCATTGCGCAGTATTGCTGTTACTGTGTAAAATGTTCTCCTAGTTCTGGTTACTTTACTTTGTATCAGTAGACGCAAAGCCAGGTGTTTCTGAGAGCAATCTGCTTGTTATTTCTTATAATACTATAGTATTCTATCATAATCATATATCACGACTTGTTCGAGGCAACATTCTTTTCTTTTTTAAAAAAAAATTATTTTTAGTTTACAACATTCAGCTCCACAAGGTTTTGAGTTCCAAATTTTCTCCCCCTCCATTCCCTCCCCATCCCCAAGATGGCATGCAATCTGATGTAGGTTCTACATATACATTCACATTAAACATATTTTCACATTAGTCATCTTACAAAGATCAATTATAACAAATGAGATGAACCACAAGAAGGAAGAAATAAAACAAAATAAAACAAAAAAGAGAGAGCAAATAGTATACTTTGATCTGCACTCACACTCCATAATTCTTTCTCTGGAGGTAGATAGCATTTTCCATCATTAGTCTTTTGGAGTTGTCTTAGAACCTTGCACTACTAAGAAGAGGCAAATCTATCAAAGTTAGTCATCATACAGTGTGTCTGTAATTGTGTACAATGTTCTCCTGGTTCTGCTCCCCTCACTCAGAATCAGGTCGTAAAAATTTTTACAGGCTTTTCTGAAGTCTACCTGTTTGTCATTTCTTATAGCACAATAGTATTCTATTACATCCATATAGCACAACTTGTTTAACCATTCCCCAACTAATGGGCATCCCCTCAATTTCCAATTGTCTGCCAACACAAAAAGAGTTGCTATAAATATTTTTGTACATGTACATATTTTTGCACATCCTACTTGTATGTTCTCTTTGGGATCATAACTAAAAGCTGTATTGCAGGGTCAAAGGGTATGCATATTTTTATAGCCCTTTGGGAATGCATCACAATGCAGCTGCCTTCATTCTTTCCCATTCTTTTTTCCTCATCATCAAATTAGTTCCCTGCTCCTCCTTTGCAATATATCTCAGATCTATTCCTTTTTTTTGTATTTCTACGAGCATGACTCTTTTCCAGGTCCTCATTAGTTCCTAGGTGGCTTTCTTAAATATCTCCCTAACTTATTCCCCTGTCTGTGTTTCTAAACTATGCTGTACACAACCTCCAGAGTGATCTTTAAAGATCTCTTTTATTTTTCTGAATAACTCATAATGGATCCTTGTTTACATTAGTATGTCAAAGCATCTCTGTCTATCATTCAAGGTAGTTCATAATATTACTTCTCTCTCATCTGTTGAAACATCTTCCATGGCTCCCTGTCACAACTCCTTTTCTCTGATCAAATTCATCACCTCACTATTTCCCCTTTATCCTTGTTGCCACACACGAGGCTCATTGTTCATGGTAGTCCCTACACTGGAGGCTACATCCCTCTCTTCTTTGCATAGTCAAAATCACACCCATCATTTACTAACTATCTTCAGCTCCACTATCTCTGTAAACCATTGTCACAGAACTATAGATGAGACTTCAAAGGGCATCTAGTCCAATCATTCATTTTGCAAATAAAGAAACTGAAATGCATGGAGATTAGGTGGGTGCCCAACGTACCATAGGTAGTATCAGAGTGTTTTTCAACACAAGTCCTATGACTCCTCAACTAGTACTCTTTCTACTAGACCATATTACCTCTCATTCTTCAGTTTATTTTAGGTCAAAATAAAATGATCACTTCCTTTTAATTCCCAGAGCACTTATGGTCTATAACATAAAATCTAGAACTTAATTTCCTTTACTATGACTATAAATTAACAAAGCTAATTTTACTCCATGACTTTTCGCAATCAGCCTCATTGTTTTATTGTGGAATGAATAATAACTCACATTTACTTAGGGCTTTAAGGTATATAGAGCTGTAGCCTCTAACCATCCTGTGAATTAAGTAGTATTACTGCCCTTTCACAACTGAGGGATTGATCTATTCATGGTCCTCCAATAGTAATCTCAGGCAGCATTTAAATCCAGTTGTCTGTGAATACAAGTCTGATGTTCTTTCTCCTACTTCTGTTTCCTTAGGAATCATGCTAGCATGTAAGAAACACAGATAACCTTTACCTTCCAAGCTGTAGGGCCATTAATAGGGTCATAGAATGCTAGATCTGGAAGGGAATTTAAAAATCATCAGTTCTCTCCTCATTTTCTAAATATTGAAGTCCAGAAAAGGGAGGTAAGTTGCCTTGTTATTCACATAGATATTCATAAACAGCAATCAAACTGAAATCCAGATTTCTTGTCTCTGAGTCATACGTCTTTTCCACTTTGAGGGAGAGTATATCACCTATCTGTTTCCAGCGAGATTCTCTACACCAGACTCGGGGCAACTTGGGGGTTCAATGTATGGAACCCTGGTCCTGGGATCAGGAAGGCCTGAGTTCAAATCCAGCCCCAGATGCTTACTAGTAGCGTGACTCTGGGCAAGTCATTCAATCTCAGTTTGCTTCAGTTTCCTTACCTATGAAATGTGGATAATAATACCATCTGTCTCCTGGAGTTGTCATAAGAATCAAATGAGATAATAACTGTAAAGCACTAATTTTTTGGAAACATTAGTTATTCTTATTGCTGCTGTTGTTGTCATTATACCTTTTAAAATTTTGTTGTTCAGTCACTTTCAATCATGTCTGACTCTTTATGACCCCATAAGGTGTGTTCTTTGTGGCAGAGATACTGGATTGGTTTGTCATTTTCTTCTCCAGCTCGTTTTACAGATGAAGAAACTGAGGTAAACAGGATTAAGTGACTTGTCCAGGGTCACACAGCTAAGGAGTGTTTGAGACCAAATTTGAACTCAGATTAGTCTTGCTGACTTCAAACCCAGCATTCTATCCAATGTGTCACCTAGCTGCCTCTTCAAGATAAGATCTTACATAGATTTATGCTAGGAGAGACATAAGAGGTCATCTGGTACAACATCATCATCCTATAAATGAAGAAACTGAGGACAAAAGAAATTAAATGGCTTGTCCAAGATCATATGACTTGTAAGTGACAGAGGTGAGAGTCAAACTCAGGTCCTCTGACTCAAAACCAGAAGTCTTTCCACTATAACTTATTTTATCTAGTCATTTGTACAGTCCTTTCACCACTAAGCCTCCTGATTACCTGGACAGACTCAGATCTCAGGTCCTGACTCCACCCCCCCACCACCAGATCTTTGGGGGAGAAAATTAAATCAATATGTTAATTTGGATTTAGGGGACAGCTTATTTTATAAATGGAAAATTTGTGACAATGTACTAATCCAGAGCTAGAAAGTTTTTCCCTCTTCTGAGGGAAAGTTGAAGTTCATAGCTGAAGTCTTCCTGGGCAAAACAAACAAAAACTGAAAACTTTTCCTTTGCTACCATTCCCCACTCTTCTCCCCCATCCACCTCTACCTTCCCTTTTCATTGTTGCTCCTTGAAACCCCATTCTATTTTTTTAAATCTTGTCCTTCTTAAGTGAGCATTTATATTGTACTTCAGACCTCTTTCTCTGACATTCCATTCATTTTATAATCTCAGAAACCTGTCCTCTTCTCTTAAGCAAACACAGCATGCTTGACTGCCCTCTCTAGTATGGATGGAAAGGACCTCTTCTCATGGTGCTTGAAACAATGGACAAGAAGGAGTCGGCACATTCCTAGCTCTTCACTGATGCCTAGCCACCCTTCCCAGTAGTCCTCCCCTCCTTCAAGATTCTCTCCATTCAGATTAATCACACTTATTCGATCCTGAGGGTTTTTATCTGTCAGTACTTCTCCCTTCTTTCTCAAGCAGTTCAGTACCTTGTTCATAACCTTCCATTCCATCCTAATCCCTCCTTTTATATCTGGGGACTTCAACATATATGCTCTATCCCCCCAAAAATCCTAGCTTCTCTGTTCACCAACCTCATAAACTCATATAAGATGATGACTATTTCTTTTATCTCATTATTAATTATGCACAAGAGTTCACCCTGTATGATCTAAAACAGTGGTGTCATGGTCAAATAGAAATTAAACCACTAAACTGATCATAAGGATACTATCTGGTTGCTTATTGACTTAGAAATCGCATGTTAATTTTATTTATGGTTTTATTGTACTTCCTTCAGTTAAATACTTCCCAATTAATATTGTTGAGACACACTCAGGAGTCTTGTGCATCATGGGCTGTGTGTTGGATGCTTTTGATCTAGAATATTGAAAGTTTTCTTTTGGATCATAACTTCCTAGTCTTTCATAACTCTGTATGGTGTTAACCCCTCCCAAACCTATTCTTCAACCTAAAGGCATCTAGGTGGCATAGTGGATAAAGTACTAGACTTGGGCTTAGGAAGAGCTGAGTTTATAATCCTTCCTTGGACACATATTTGGCATGTGGATTCTTATTACCATGGGCAAATCATTTAATCCCTCACCCTTGGGTTCCTCGCCTGTAAAGTGGGGATAAATAATAGCGTCTATCTCATAGGGTTGTTGAAAGGATAAAATAAGCTAATGTATGTGAAATGCTTTATAAGTCTTAAAGTGCACTATATTATTTATTAATATCACTATTTATTCTCACACTAATCTCTGGTCATTCTATTCCTCTCTGTTTCCCTAGGCCATCACCCCTTCTCAATTCCCTTCCTTTGTAGCTTTTATCCTATAGGTAGCCAACTCAGTTTGGGGATTTGAGGACCAAATGGTGAATAACCAGAATTCTTTGTTGGGTTCCTAGTCTAATGGGAAATATCACTGAGAAAAAGGTACCCTCCCCAGATATGTGAAGAAGATAACACCATTAATTTTGTAGTTTGATTACCCAACACCATGAAATTTCTTACTCTGATGTGCTTTGCTCCCACCCACAAATGGTTCATTCTACCTGAAACAAAGTCAGTGGTTTTTCATGGGAAAACTGTGACGATGAGCACAACCCAGTAGTGATCAACAGCCTGGTGATAGAATCAGTCCCCTATCAGTACCCTTGGGAATGTGACGGTTGGGATAGAGAATGATACTGGTGTACCCTTCCCTTCTCCTCTGAAGGTAGTGCTAGCTGTAGAAAAAGAAATGACTCTAGAGTTCTGGTTGCAAATCCTCTGTATTAAAGAAAAACAGAAGTTGTTCCTATAGAGATAGGACTTCATTCCACCTGGGGAGCCTTGCCCTGAGACTTCCCATGCCTATACAATGCTATACCCTTTTAAGAAGAATTCCTCTTCTCTGACCACAACTATTTTCCAAATACCACCTATGAAGCTGGTCCCTTCTCTCAGCAATGGCATTTACCATTTTCGGATCATCCTAAGCAACGGAAACACATTTTTGAACTATTTCAAAATCACAGTGTCTCTTCTAGAGAAATAAGGGGCCAAGATCCATGCCTGGACGAAGTGGCCAGCAAGGTTGACCTTCCTTTCCACCATTTCCAAGGCCTTCTCAGTTCCCCATCCATCCCTACCTTCCTGCTCTAGACAAAGCCGGAGAGCCCTGCTTAGAACAAATGTCCAATTTCAGCCACTTGAGCAGGGCCTCCCAAATTTCTTTCTTCATTCCCAAGACATTTACCATTCTGTTCTTTTCTTCTTCCTGAGGCCTGGGGTCTATGAGCAGCTCAATGAAAACAGGATCCTGGATCTGTGGAAACCTGCTAAAAGGACTGACTTATTTTTTTTCTTTTTAGTGTCCAGAAGCACCTACCTGATGGAATTATTTCTGAATTTAGCTCAGGATCTTTTAAAATTGGGCAGCTAGGTGGACAGTGGATAGAGTGTTGGGCTTGAAGTCAGAAAGATTCATCTTCCTAAGTTCAAATTTGGCCTCTGACACTTACTAGTTGTGTGACCCTGGGCAAGTCACTTAACTCTATTTACCTCAGTTTCCTCATTAACAAAATGAGCCTGAGAAGAAAATGGCAAACCACTTCAGTATTTTCACCAAGGAAATCCCAAATAGGGTCATGAAGAATTAGACACGATGGAAAAATGATTATTATGTGAACCAAGTTTTGGTAAGTCACTAGGAGATAAGGAGGGTGTTCTAGTTTCCAATCCCAGGGGAAAAGAAAAACAAAACTCTGTCAGGCCAATGTATAGTGGGAACTATAACCCAGGGGAGGAGTTTAGAGGAAATTTTCCTTGTCTGGCACAACATTTTACCTTTGATTCAGGGGGAATTTTGCCTTCTGTTAAGAGAAGCTTTGAAGTATCTTTTTCTACAGGGATGCTTATGACAGAGAAGAATTTTCCCTGGTGAAAGATTTGGGGCATATGAAATGGTAAATGTGAAGAGTTCAGATTACCTGGTAAGACTTAAAACAAATAAAGCAGAACAAAATAAGCAGAATCATGAGGGCAGTGTAAATAATGACCACATTGTGTAGAGGAAAACATCATTGATAAGACTTCATATTTCTGATCAACAATCAATTGTGACTACAGAGGATCTGATACCACCTTCATTCTACCTGCCTATTGGCAAAGAGCTGGTGACAACTGATACAGAATGAGTTATGCATTTTCAGACACTGATAATATATTTACGTGTTTATTTTTGACTCATTGTACTTGTTACAAGGAAGGATTCTATTGAAATAGTCATGTTAAAAAATAAACATCAGTAAAACATTTTCCTCTAAAAGGCCTGTGATTTCTACCTTGTAAAAAAAATAGCCCAAAGTATCTTGTAAAGAAGAGTGACCTTGTTACCATCTACTGGGATTTGTTAGAACTGCAAGAAGAGCCACATATGAGCAATGGTAGAAAGTAAGTCACTGGGAATCCTATGCTCAGATTAGATTTAGAGGTAGAAGCAGGGGTGTGCTGGAGCCAACTGGTGAAAGCTCAAGAAAACTGATTGTTTTCATATTCATTTATATCATTATTTCTTAAAAATCAGCAAACACTACAAATCAAAGTGATTGTTTGTGATTGTTTAGATTTAAGAAAATGACAAAGAATGATATTAATACAGATGAAACTTAAAAGTGTGTGATGCTTAATTTTTTTTTTTTTTCTGGAGAGGTAGTTAAAAATTTGCTGGCATACAATTAGTTGGAAATAAGTCAACAAGCATTCACCAAGTACCTACTACGCAGCAGGCACTGTGATAAATATTTTGTATGCAAAGAAAAGCAAAGGACAGTCATTGCTCTCAAGGGGATCTCAGTCTAATGGAGACTTTAAAGATAATTTAGTACAATTCCTTCAATTTATGGTTGATGACACTGATATTGATGGAAGCTAAGTGACTTATATAAGAGAAAATATGCAAAAAGTAATAGGTAGAGGATTTGAATTCAGGTCATTCGACTTTATATCTAGTATCCTTTCCACTGTACTAGTCCTATCTAGTGTAAAAGACTGAGACTCTGTATATGTCCATATGTCCATATATATGGCAGCTGAAGGAGGTTTCTCATTGGAGAATGTCTATATTTTCCATTAAGTTTTGCAATGAGTTCTATTTTGTTTCCTTTCAACTGTCAATAAAGCTTTCTTTGTTTGAATCCTAGGCTAGCAGAGACAGCAAACTTGGTGATATCATACAAATGATTTCAAAAATCTTTTGAATAAAAGGTAATGAGTCAAAGAGGTAAGAAATCCAGCAAAGGCACTTGTGACACAAAGAAAAAAGCCTACTAAATAGTACAGTTGGCTTATCTGGTTATAGGATTAGACCCAAAGGGAACTTAGATGTCATCCGGTTTAACCATTTTGTCTTACAGATAAAGAAACTGAGACCCAGAGAGACAATAGTATTATAAGATTTTAAATTTAGAACTAGAAGGAACATTAGCGGGCATCTAGTTTAGTTCCTCTATTTAACAAATGAGGAAATTGAGACTCAGGTGAAACAAATTCTCCAAAGTCACATAGACAGCAAGTGGAGGACCCCAGAATGGCACCCAAGTCATCTGGCTCCAAATCCAAATTTAGATTTACCTCCAACATTCTTTCCACTGCACTATTCTTTCTTGACTAGGGGTGAGGAACCTGTAGCCTCAAGACCACATGTAACCCACCAGGGACTCAAGTGCAGCCTTTTGACTGAATCGAAACTTCACAGAACAAATGCCCTTACTAAAAGGATTAGTTCTGTAAAACTTGCATTCAGTCAAAGGGTGCACAGTCAAAGGACCTAGAGGACCACATGTGGCCTCAGGGTCACAGGTTCCTCACTCGTGGGCTTGATTCTTTAATCACTACTTCCGGGTGACTAGGAAAAGCCACCATCATCATCATCATCATCATCATCATCATCATCATCATCATCATCATCATTGTCATCATTATCATAAACATCATTAACATTTAAATATCACTTCAAGGCTCATAGAACACTTAATAAATGTTATCTTATTTGATCCTTACAAAATTATGGGACATAAGTCCTACTAGTGGCATAATGTTACAGATGAGGAAACTGAGGCATACAGAGGTTAAGCAAGTTGACTAAAGTCAAACAGCTAATAAATATCTGGATTCAGATTTGAACTCGTCTTCCTGATTATAGGTCCAGTTGTTTATCCATTGCTTCACCTAGTTACCTCTGAATTCCTCATAATGACAGCATAGGATTGTTTTATTTTATTTTATTTTATTTGTTTAGTAAATCAATCAGCCAATAAGTATTTCTCTGTATTAGGCATTGTGCTAAACACTGGGGATACAAAGACACAAATGACAGTCCCTGCCTATACATACATGCATGCATGCATACATACATAGTACATGCATATACTACTATGCTATATGTATACATAATATACTATAGTACATGTGTATATATACGTATACATACAATGATATGTACTATATATGTATCTGCATGTAACTATATACACATACACATACATACACATGATGCCTTTCAAGTTCATGTATCATTTGAGTGTTGAGTGTCAAAATACAAATAAAAATAATTAAAATTGACTAGTAAAGAAGAAACTATCAACTATCAAGCTGGTAGTAGGAAGTAAAAGATAATGTGTGGTCAGAGAAAATGGAAGAAAATGTCACAAGGACACTGGAGATGGAAAAGTTGGAGATGTCAAAGATGAGATGTATTTATTTAAAATGGTGCTCACTCCCTAGTAATATACCTGAACACTTTCCATTTCTATTAGAAATATCAAGAATGTAGTTCTTATCTAAAAGAGGGATTGTCAGACCTTTTAGATGACAAGTCCCTTTCTACTGTTGAAAGCTCTCAACCATTGGTCAGAGTGATTCAAAAAAAAAGATACTCAGGGAAAGAATAAGAAAGTCTCTTGTAATGTGACAGCATTCTGTGATGGAAAACTACTTTGGACCAAATAGGAGAGATTTGGAAAGAACACATTTTCAATTCTATCTGGAAACTAAAGCTAGTCTCCTGGCCGTTAGTCGAGATGTTCCTGAGATCTTAGACCTTCCCGGGATCCCTTACAAGATACACTCTTTCAAATAGTCATGTAGATTTTTCCTGGATTGAGATAACTTTCAATTTCCATGGTGATGTCCCTCTCTTGGATACAATTTGAACTAATAGGCTTTCTCTTTGATATTTTTAGGTTTACCTCTAATAGAATTTCTAGCTGGGGAGTCTCATAAGCTGCTTTGCTTGGGGTATCACCTTTACTTAATAAATATTTATGTGATAAGGGAAAAAACACACACAGAGAAGAATTCACCTATCCAAGGACTTAAGCTGGGCTAAGCAGATTTGCTTATTCGAATTTATTTTTCACTGTTTATCTGTTCCTGGGAATTAGGATTCACTCTTTGTTCTACATTCATAGATGATTACAATCCTGGGGCATTTTAGACGATATGATAGGAACACCTCTTCCCAGCATGTATGTTTAAGTGGATTCTGTTGGCTCCAACCAATCAAAGCTAAATTGACTTTAGCTATAACATGTTCTTTCAAATGAGTTTCCTGCATAAAGATGATATCTAGCTTTATTGCTAGAGATAATTTATACTTTTTTCCCCTTGAACCATACCCATTATGGTCATTAGTATTCTAGGAGCTTATTTAATGACCTTAGTATATTCTAATTTCCCCCATTTTTGAATTTATCATAAATAATTATGCTTCTTTTGGGGGGAGTTGTAATTATACTATGGAAAATTACTGCTTCCAGAGGCAGCCTACTATAGGGAAAAGAACCATAGGTCTGGAGTTGGAAGACCAGGGATTTAATTTTATCTGTGATGCTCACTGGCTGTGTCACTGTATATAAGTTACTTGACTCTTTGACATCTCTGTTTTTCCATCTATGAAATGTGGTGCTACTTTGTCATGGAGAAAGCTATTTGCAAACCTTAATTAAAGTGTAATATATAACTGTGAATTGACAAGGGTAATGGGGCATGTTTGTAATCTCTGCTACTGGGGGAAGCAGAGGCTGGTGGATCATTTGGGCTCAGCAATTCTAAAGTTCAGTAAGCTAAATCCACTTGGTCCCCATTACGACTGATGCTAATAATGTGAGCCCCTGGGAGTGGAGGTGCACCATGCTTCCTCATATGGAGTGAACAAGTGGAGGTGGGGAAAAATGAATATGGTTGAAACTTCTGTATTTCTCAGTGCTGGAAATGGGCCAGTTTTAGAAGGCAGATTGCTGCATTTCCAGAATGATTAAATTAGGAAGACCTAGTCTCAGAAACAAAAAGATGAATTACTATTATAAAAGTGAATTTCTCTTCATTTGTAGAGGGTATCTGAATTAAAAATACATATTGCCTTGCATGGATTTGGAAATACCCATAAAACTGCAGTCATTGCTTTATTTCTACTTAACCTACCCCACAATTCAATTTCAATTCCTATTTTTCTCTCAGTAGAGATGCTAGCAGTGCATGGATTCATTAGTTTTCATGTTTGCAATATTCACAACATTTTTACCATTTTTTTCATTTGAGAGCTATGCTAGTTCCTTAGGTGGAGAAACTGAGGCAAGGGAAATTAATTTGATTACCTGAGGTTATATGAAAAGACCATGTTTTATGGATATAAGGCTCAGTGTCACTAAGTTGTTGCTCTGTAACTTTAGTTTTTCATTGAGAGGGAAAGAGTGAAGAAGAGTAAGTTTTTTATCATCATTATCTCAAAGAAATCTATCCCTGAAATTTTGGTATGCTGCCACGAGGTGGCAGTAGGGCACCCCAGACACTGAATTCAGAGTTTTGCTTTTCCTTGACAGCTCTCTGTTCAAGACCACAAGATTTAATAATGACTTTTCCATTTTCTACTAAAGAAAATCCAAATACCTAGATTAATATAGCTTGAAGGTACTTTAGAGATGATCTAGGTTTTTTGTTTGTTTGCTTTTTACGGATGAGGAAGGAAACTGAGTTTCAGAGAGATGAATCGACCTGTTCTAAGTTATATGGCCAGTATCATACAAGGGACTAGAAACCAGATCTTCCAATTTTCAAGCCATTGCTCTATCATACAACACAGCCTTAAAATAAAAAAAAAAAATCACTTAAGCAACATTAAACAAACATAGTTATTTAAAGATGTAATTTCTGTTATTTTTCAGTTGTAATCTCCTCTTCATAACCTCATTTGTGATTTTCTTGGCAAAAATATTAGAGTGGCATGCCATTTCTTTCTCCAGCTCTTTTTACAGATGAGGAAACTGAAGTAAGCAGAGTTAAGTGACTTGCTCAGTCACACAACTAGTAATTGTCTGAGGTCGAATTTGAACTCATGAACATGAGTCTTCCTGTCTCTAGAGCTGGAACTCTATCCAGTCCCCCACCTAACTGCTTCTGTTATTTTTTAGTGCCAATAAGTAAAAAATTAGAGAAGCATGGCATAGTTGGATAGAGAGCAGTTGTTTGAATAGGGACTACTGAAGTCCCATCTCAGAAATATCCTGATTGTATGGACTTTGGTCAAGTCGGTTAAACTTTCAGTACCCAGGTACCTTCTTAAGACTAAAGATTCTGATCAGTATTAAGAGAGGGAGTTACCTTGTAGGAATTTTCTCCAGAGCTTCTTAAACTGTGGGTCATGAACAAAGGAGTCTTGAAAAATTTGGCAAGTCAAAGGTTTCTGAATGTGCAATGACCAAAAATTAATTCAAAATCAAATGTAATGAATCCGAGGTGTTTTAGGCAGAGCTTGTGCATGTTGCATCACACAACTTCACTGCAGCCTTGATTCTCAATATAAAGCATGGATATTTTGCACTGTGAATGTCCTCAGTCCATGCAACATCAAGGAATGCTGCCAAAAACAGGACCAGTAGAAAAAGTTTAAGAAGCCCTGCTCTACAGAAATGAAATTGCATCTCTCCTAACCCTCACCAAATAAACATGTAATTAGGTTTCTTTTTCACTAATCTTTACTTCTTCCTCCATACATTCACCCTGATTCTAATGCAGCGCTTAGAAACTAATTAGAATTTCCTGTTTTAATGCACCTTGAATCTTAAGAAACTCTCTAGGGCTCAGTGTCTCCATTATTTACCTTGGTTGGGTCCTCTCTATATATTTTAAAGTTGAAGTTTTTTTCTTTCCCAGGGTCATCGTTTGTCATTTTGATTTCTTGAATCTCTCAATTCCTTGCTTGAGGATCTCTCCTTTTCTTTCTCCACGTAAGGAAAGAAATCTAATGCCCATACTCTTAGGAAGTGTGTGCAAACATTGAAATGGTACTCTGATACACACACATACATATATGTGTATAGGTATGACTCTGTATAGTTATGGATGAAGACATAATATGCATATGTCACATATATGTGTGTACAAATGTATGCATGCATTTAAGTTTGTATATAGCTCCATAATGCACATATGCTTGTATATACACATACACACATGTAGTTGTATTCACATATGCATATGTGTATATATTAATGCACACATATATACTGATGGACAAGCTCAGTAGGCTGAGAAGCTAAACTCCATCTGACTGTATATAATAATCTAAATAATTGGCATTAGCATTTTTCATCCACTTTATTTTTCCTGGGCAGATGGTTAGACCAAACTCTTGGTAGTTATAGATCTCTTCTAGGAGGGTTTACAATGTTCATTTCAGTATGTATCTACCAAAACTAGATCTCCTCCAATCATAAGTTTCTTTATGCTGTTTAGTTGTTTTAGTCATGTTTGACTCTCTGTGACCTCATTTTGTGTTTTTCTTGGCAAAGGTATTAGAACGGTTTGCTATTTCCTTCTCCAGTTCACTTTACAAAGAAGGAATTGAGGCAAACAGAGTTAAGTGACTTACCCAAGGTCAAACAACTAGTATGTATCTGAGGCTAGATTTGAACTCAGGTCCTCCTGGCCCCAGGGCTGGTACTTTATCCACTACAGCACCTAGCTGTCCATTTTTTATTGACAATCCCAGAATACTAATCAATTGAAAGAATACTTGAATAAGAGCAATTCAGAAGACCTGGGTCCTGGGTTCTATGACTGACACTACCAAGCTATCTGACTTTGGGTAAGGAGATTCCCCTCTCTGGATATCAGTTTCTTACCTCTAACAAGAGTGAAGTTGAAGATTCCTTCTGTTTTTGACATTTTTGCACTTTCTTATTTTCCTTTCTTTTTAATTTAAGAAATTACTCCAGAGTCCTTTCCTCAAGACTTAAATCTCAATATTATTCTGATGTTATTTAGTGGAGGTTGTCCCTAATAGTAGCTTTGCATATGAACTTAATTTTTTTCCTCTTAGTGCTTTCAGAAAGGGTTTGGGGAACAGAGGAGGAACACATTGCATAATCCAAGTGCAGAAATGAACAGTAAATTAAACTGGTTTCATTACATTTACATTTTCTGATTCCTCCTAAGTATTTCATTCATGTTCTGTAGCATCTTGGGAAGGAAGTAGCAAAGCAGCTGAAAAAAAAGACTATGGAAAAGAGTTACCAAAAAGAAAAAAATAAAATAAAAACATGAAATAAAAATCACCTGTAGGCAGGGCTAGCCTGCAGATAGAAAATACACCTCACGGACTGAAGCAATGACAACTGAGGCTGAAGTTTTAAATGGAGGGTATGGGTGGGAGGGTGGGGTGGGATTGCCAAGGACACCTGAGGGGATATTAAATTGTAGTAAATGCTTTTGGGACTTTTGCGTTTTCCCTTTTTGAAATGGGAGACAAGGCAAAGGCAAGAATGTATTAAAAACTCCCACTTTGCAAATGTTCTTTGAGTGGAGGACTGGTTTTGCAAAAACTAGTGCAAATTAAATAAAACCCACGAGCCTTTTAACTCAGCTAAGCTTTCCAGTCAATAGCTATTTTGCAAAATTGGGTCCAGCAATTGCAGAGCTGAGAAAAGCAATCACTCTGGTCTATTCAGAAACCAGTGCAGGACTCAAGATATTCAACTCTACCATCTTCCACCCTCTCCACCCACATTCAATTTATCCCCCAAACTAAACACCCTTCTAAGTGCCTTGTTACTCTACTGGGCTGTTGCTGAATGGATTGTTTTAGTCTGACAGTGGTTTAAGCTTTGTGTCTCTTTTCTTGACTGTTACTTTTTCTCCTTTCCCCAAATCTAAAGTCTGTACCACTGCTGTCCTCTCACACAACACCCCCAATCCCAGGTGCTCAGTAGTCTGGAAAATTATAGTATTCAGAGCTGAAAGGGAATTGGATTTGAAGTAAGCTTGGATGAAATCACTGAATTGAAGTTCAATGACTCATCCAAGACTGCACAGGTAGGAAGTAGCAGTTTTGCTAAGTTGTTTCAATTCTTTGAGTAAGGGTGGATAAATTGAGTGGGCAGTCAGTTGTGTGTCCATCTAATAAGTGGAAATATCCTCTCCTGTCCACTCTCCCAATGAAAAATACTTTTTCTCTACCAATATGTAATTTTTCCCCCAAAAAGTGTGTTAGTAAAGGCTTCAGTCTTCTATTGATAAACACTTTCACATAAATGAGAATTTATTGAACACTCATCAGTCATTTACATCTTGCTGTGAATGTATTTGTCAATTATTTCCTGAGAACATATTTTAATAGGATAGACAAGGGAGGAAATTAGAAAATATTGAAAGACCTTGAGGACAGGACTGAGGCACACAAAAGGTGAAGAAAGAAGAAGCTGGTGGTCTTGAGAACAAACTATTTCCTAATTTTACTATGATTCATTATGGAGATATTCTATGAAAAATTGCTTTCAGGAAAGCATAGGCTAAACAAATCACACCAAAATGTAAATAACTGAGAATCACAGAATCATAAATTTTTAGAATAAAAGGGAACCTTAGAAATTACCTAGCTCAACTTGCCCTTGAGTAAAGAAAATCCCTTGCACAGCATTTGCCTTTTTTTTGAATGTCTCCAATGATGGAGGGCCCACTAACAAGGCAGCCTGTTCTAATGTTAGACAATTCTGTTGGTTACAAAGGTCTCTCCTATGCAAAGATTCCCTGAAACTTTCACAGAGTGATTCTAGTTGTTTTCGTTGGAGTGTCATTGCAAAGCGTACTCTCTTCCACAGGATAAACTTTCATGTAATTGAAATCTTTAGTATTTTCTATAGGTAAAAATCATCAGGGCCTCCAACCTTGCCTCAAATTTGCTAAACCTTCTCAGGTTTCCATGTACCTTTTCTGGTTTTTCAATGTTTGCCTTAAAAGGTGACACTTGAACATGTGCACAATGAACAATTTGTGGATAATCAATGAAGAATATTAATAGAACTGACTATCTATGATCTAGACACTTCAGGCTAAAATTATATAAACTTGTTGTCTTCTATTAGCCAGGTTAATCTAGGTGATTCTGAGTGGAGAACAACAAATAGGTGAACATGAAACAGATCTGTCATTTTTTTGGTGACTTATTCTTGTAATTTGTCACAGTGAAATCACAATATTTGGACTTTAGCCTTATGTATAAAAAGGATTTAGTAAATGAAGTCAGATAAAATAGCTGAATCACATCAAGCCAACATAGATGAAACCCATGCTCTAAATGTCATAGCTTTGAAGAATTATTTGTTATTACTTTTTTATGTATCTCAAAAAGGGAAAGATGTAAAACAATTAGAAAAATCACTGATGTTACTAATACAAAAAAAAGGAATCAAGGGGATAGCAAATATCAAGCCATATGCCTACTTTCTCAATTTTACAAGAGTTGTAAGAGGTTGAGCTACACACAAATTAGGCATATTAGTGAGGGAAACATCAGAAAGGAATAAGCAGGCATTTACAAACGATTTTCTATGACATACTTGATATCGTTTTGATAGTCACAGAACTGACTGAGAGCTGTCAGGAATACAGAAATCCTTACTTATCATTGACTGATTCCAAACATTTGTCTTAGCAAAGCAAAAAGTTAAGAAGTGGCTAGGGCAGTATTTGAACTTAGTTCTTCCTAACTCTAGGCCCAGTCTTCCACCAATCCATTTGGTCACCTAGTTACCTTGAATACCAGAGTGTCTTCAGGTAGGTTCAGGGACACACAGACACAGGCACACACACACACAGACACAGACACACACACATACACACACACACATAGACTGATTAGCACCAACCTGAAGAGGAACAAAATAAATGAATGCCTGTCTCCCAGACAATTACAAATGGTTGTGTAGACTATCCCTTAAGCAAACTCTGCAGTAAACATATCATGGACAAACACTGTAGATGCACAAGAAACTGCATCCAGAATTTACTGGAAGAAAAAAAAATATGGATTACATTTGGGATATTGCATAATGCTCTAATTATGGAATTTCTGGCATTGGAGTCATAGATATCTTTTAACATAGGGCATCCTTGAAGAGAGAATGGAGAGCTGACCTTAGAATCAACCTTTGCTTGAGATTGGCTCTAGTTAGCAATGTATTAGGGCAGAAAACTCTCTAGGGTGGTCAGTGGAATGTTTGGGGTCTTTTATCACATCCTTAACCAAATCTATGAGATAATAACTTGTGCCTTGTTCCCCCTTGTTATAAAATTAGGATCTACCATTAAAATACTACTCTGATGTTGTGATATATAGACCACTTTAGGTGTTGATGCTATTGCCAAAAGAGGAATCTCAAATGGTCAAGGCCTACCAAGCTGGAAAGACTTATCCTATGGATCAGTGACAGACTATGTTTAGAAAGGCTCATCTCCAGAAATTGGGTCACTAGATGGTAAATTACTTTAGTCACAGCAACCCAGAAGTCTGTCTATTTAGGCTTGGAGGAGTAGATAGCAAGTACTCACTCTGATAAAAATACAGATCCTTGAAATTTTGAAGCAAGTATAAAAATGAGGAAAAGGAGTTCTGTGATAAAGAATCTGGGTGGATCAAGGACTCTTGCTTATAATGAACTCCAAAGCACAAGGGTCATTTTGACAACTAACTGCTTCTGGTTAAAAGGTTAAGGAAAACAAAGGAAAGAGTGCAGGTTTCCTCTGAGGTTCCCACAGCCATCCTACAGATATATCTCACTTTATTAATTTATCAGTTTAGTGAGATGCAATTTGAAAGAGGGTATGGAACCCCAGACCCAGAAGTTGGGAAATTTGGGTTTCAATACTCCCTTAGACACCACTATTTGTTCAACATGGACATCACCTATGAACAATCCCTTTGCGTAATCCCTTTGGATCTCAGTTTCTCAGTGTTCAGCCTACCTCACAGAGTTGTTGTGAAGAAAGTGTTTTGCAATACTTAAGCATTAGAGGGATGTGAGTTATTATTTTTGTGTCATCTTAACTTTCTGCCAGCCAATTAAGAAAGTTGATTGCACAACTGTCCTCCTGTGACTCTTTTAAACTTTTTGAAACACTTTCTGCAATTTGGGAAAATGCCTTGGATTACTGCATAGCTTTTCTCATCAGTATTCATCTTCACAGCCCCAACACGACAGACAGAAGAGAAAATGCCGAAACAGAAGGTGGAGGGATAGAGTGATCAGGAACATGAATTTTCCTGCATTGACAGAGAGATGAATTGGGTAACCTACCAGGTCTCTGATTTTCTATTATTTTGGCTTTTTTTATTCTCAGAACTTCTCCAGCATAGTGAACCTGGTAATTGCTTGCTTATGATAGCCCAAATTTCTGTAGTATTTACACATTTAAAAAGCATTTTCTCTTCAATGAGCCTTTAAGGTAACAGCAATTATTTACAAATATTATCATTCTCATTTTAAAGATAAAATAATTAAGTGAAATGCCCAGACTCACAGCATGAGTAAATATCTTTGTTAGAATATGAACCCAGTATTGATGTCTCCTGACTCAAAGACCAGTGGTCTTCCTAATACGTCATTCCGTTTCCAGAATCTGAAATACACAAAGCAAAACAATATACATGTATGACATTCTGGAGAAAAATTGGTGCTAAAATACCGAGCACAGAACTGAGATAACATTTTAAAAGTAATATCTCTGTAAAAGATGATCTAAAGGAATAAATAAGCTTCACAGGGTGCTAGCAGAAATTTAGTTCATCAACTGAGAGAAAGGGCTAAGGGACAATAGGACCAAAACTATAAGTTAAGTAAAATTAATAGCGTAGTGAATCAGTCATTTGTAGTAAATGATTTAGGATTGAATTCTAGGAGCAGCACTATGTACAGTTTAAGTAGGTAGTTAGCCTTTAGAGGAGTGATTTCAGGTGTTCTGGAAAAAATCTCTTGGTTCCCAAATGACCCTTTCTGCATTTTTGCTGATGCTTGAAATCCATTGCACAGGACAAAATGTCTTTTATTCCACAATTAGAGACATGGCTTAAGATTTATATTCCTAGAGCACCCTCATACACAATGATAAGTTCATAATTAAGGTACAAATGACTAATATGAGAACATTTTTGCTTGTTTCTTTTAAACAGCTTTTGATATGAGATTGGAGATGGGTGGGATGAATGGTGGTAGGCATCATTAGGGCACTGAATATCTTGAGGAGGTTGGGGGAATGTTAAAAATGTTAAGAATGGATGTGCTGAGGATGCTGAAGATAACCTTTATTGATCAGTTTTTTTCTTTCTTTTCCTGAGAGTACCTCCTATTGAATGACTTTTTCCTTAATGAAATATTGTGGGATAGAATGACCATGAGGTTTCCATGTCCTACTTTCTTCCAATTTTATAACAACAACACAAAATCATAGCATTTCAGAGATGAAAGGGACTTCAGATAATTAGAGCTGTGAGTTATATAGCACTTTAAGGTTTACAAAGTACTTGTAAACATTTCATTTAAACCTTACAACAATCCTGGGAGGCAAGTGCTGCTATTACCTCCATTTTACAGATGAAAAAATTGAGTCAGACAGAGGTTATGTGACTTCCGAGAGTCACAGTTATTAAGTGCCTGAGGAGGATTTGAATTCGGATCTTATTAATTCTAGATTCAGAAATCTGTCTTCTGCACCACCTTCTGTACAACCTCTCCCGTAAGTGGAAATCCAGCATGAACTTGTGGATCTATAGGAATGGAGAATTCACACCTTAAGACAGTTTATTTTGTGATATTAATAATAATATTATATGTATATATATATGATATGGAACATCAAGCCCAAATCTACCTTTTTGTAAATTTCAGTTGTTACTCCTAATCTGCCCTCTTGGGCTAGGCCAAGCAGAACAAGTGTCATTCCTTTTTCTGATGACAACCCTTCAAATACTTGAACACAGTTATCCACAACATCGATACATTTTTGCATTTGTTTTTATTCTGTACTGAAATGTGATGAGGTCCTTCAGTCTCTGAATCCTCTTTTTTCATTTGAAAAAGATATAGAGATTTTAGTTTGTCTCAAGCTAATACATTTCTCTGTGAGGTAAATAACACTAGAATACCAAGTTGAACAAGATCTTCCTAACTCCAAGCTGAGTACTTTGTTGACTACACCAGTAGTTTTTAAATTTTTTGGTCTAAAGATCCTTTTATATTTAAATAAATAAATGTATACACACATACATATATACAAACATATATAAATTATACTCACATATACATATATGCATGTTTGTGTGTAAGTATATACATATCTATAAACATACACTCATACGTATATACACACATGTACATATCTGTGTATATATGCACATATAAGTGTATAATATTTATATACATTTGTGTATACAAATACACATATATGTTTATATGTATATATAAAATATATACGTATGAGCATATATATGTATGTGTGTATGTGTGTATATGTATATTCCTAGAGAGGTAATGTGGGGCAGTTGGGTGGTGCAGTGGATAGAGCACTGAACTAGGAGTGAGGAAGACTCATCTTCTTGAGTTCAAATCTGGTCTCAGAAACTCATTGGCTGTGTGACCTTGGGCAAATCACTTCATTCTGTCTACCTCAGTTTCCTCATCTGTAAAATGAGATGGAAAAGGAAATGGCAAACCACTCTGGTATCTCTGCCAAGGAAATCCCAAATGGGGTCATGAAGTATCAGAAACAATTAAAATGACTCAACAATAATGGAGGCAACAGAGTGCCAGTGGAATTTATTGAGTAGGAAGGTGATAGTCAGGCTTGCCCTTTAGGAAGAATGAGGAGGTTAAACTTTATAAACTTTAAGGTCTTTTCCAACTCTAAATCTCTTATCCTATGATCCTAGTACCCCAATTCCTATATCAGCTCCTTAAACATGCTGGCTATGAGTCCTTTCATTTTCTTAGGTAACTCTCTAAGACTGATATGTTGAAAAACAGTTGCCTATACAATAAAAGAAGTTTACTCACTGGAGATTCCCTAAATTGAGGAAATCACAGGACAGGTATAAAGAAAAAGAAGACAGGAAAAATAGAAAGTTCATCTCTATCTTAAAGCATTTAAAGGACTAAAGGACCTGGCATGTGCAAATTAAGTTTATTCTATGTGGCTCCAGAGCATAGACCTAAGACCAGTGTATTATAGGGAAGAAAATAAAGGTTCATTCTCTGTAAACAAGAACTTCTCAGTATTCAAAAGAATTAGACCTGACCAAAGATGAAATGGGTTTCCTTATGAGAGAGTGAATTCCCTGTAACTGGATGTATTCAAGTAGAGGCTGTAGAACCACATAGAAAAATGCTGTGGAAAGGAATCCTAGGGTGGAAGGATGTGTGTCCTTTTGTCAATTGTCATCCTTCCAACACATTACTTTTGTTTCTCAATCCTTTGGGTCCTCATCCGCTTTTTTCCCCTCTCATTCTGCTCTCAAGTTAGTGGATATCCATAAAAATGTCTAACCACTTGACTTAGAAGACATTCTCCTTGTCTTCTAGAATAAAACACTTCATGCTAGAAAGGGTCTCAGAGGTCATCTCATTCAAATTCCTTATTTTACTAATGAGGAAAATGAGGGAAAAAAAAGGATAAGTGAATTGCTCAAGATTGTACAGAAAAAGTGGCAGAGACAGAGGTAGAATTCATATTCTTTGATCTGATATCCAGAATGTTTTCTATTTTGTGACACTGTTCTATTTAATATTTCTTTCAAGAACCATCACAAATCCCATCTCACTACATTGCAATGCAGCTTCTGAGATGATAACTCTTTAAACTGAAATCTCAAATTTGATTTATTTTTTTATTGGTTCGAAGGCATCAAGGCTATTTGGATTGTTCCCTATCCTCTTTGCTTCCTTTTCTCCCAAGTATTTAAGGGCATCTCCTTCACTATTGTTCTTTTTGCATAATTTTCAACACTAACCACTTTTGCAGATTTCTGTCTGCACATTTTTCTCCATTTCTCTCAAATTTTATCTTATGTACTCTTGTTTAGGTCAGCAAGTCTTCCAACAAACACATTCTTTGCAGTTCTCATGAGATGCAGTCTGTCCCTTGCCAGGAACCCATCATCTGGTATTGGAAGCCTTGGTCCAGAAAATGAATTCCTTTTCTTTGACACCATCTACTGAGCCAGCTGTTCACTGCCCATATCTTACATTTTTTTCAAAGTCATGACCTTCAACTTGAAGGTATAAAAACACCACCTGTATTCCCCAAGTCTTCAGTTTCCTAGTTCAGTTGTGTTAAGACCAGAGCAATTTTACTTTTGGAACTAGTTAATGTATGAAAGAAATCTGATTTTTAAATTATATGGGTCTTTTTGTCAGGTAATAATCTATAATTATAATTTTTATTAAAATGTTATCTCCTTTGTGGACTTGCTATGGAGAGGAACTGAATGGATAAAAATGTTAAATGTACCATGAGGACTTGTAATATTTCCAAAGGTGACTATAGTATTATAGAAGACAGTTCAGTGGAGTGGAAAAAGATGTTGGACTTGGAATCAGGAAGAACTGGGTTCAAGTTCTAGTTTCTAGCTGTATGATTATGGGCAAATCTCTCGATCTCATAGAATTCTCATGCAAAATGAGGATACCAATAATATATATGTCATATTGTTGTTATGATGTGTGTGTTCATCCTTCGTTGCCAAAGAAGACCATGCCATCAGAGAAATGATGACATGACTTGCACTTGACTTTGTTTCGAGTGAGGGAGGGCTGTGCAGGTCACCAGCCTCACTTCTCCTCCAGAGCCATCTGAATCCAGTGACCAGATATTCATCAGGATGACTGAAGATGACCCAGGATGAGGCAAGTGGGGTTAAGTGATTTGCCCAAGGTTACCCAGCTAGTGAGTGTCAAGTATCTGAGGTGAGATTTGAACTCAGGTCCTCCTGACTTCTGCTCTATCCACTGCACCATCTAGCTGCTCCCTATTGTTATGATATCAAATGAGGTAATGTATAAAAATTTAAAACACATAAATGTGAGTCATTAATATAGAAAAGATGTCATAGTATCTCAGAGATGGAAAGAACCTTAAATAATCTATTATAATCTGTATCTGAGGAGGAATCCTCCTTCTATAGCATCCTTATTGACTATTCAGGCTTTACTTATCAATCTCCATCAATGGACATTGTGTACCTCTCAAGACATTCCAAATTGTTAGGAAGCTTTACCTCATATGAAGAACCTGCTTTTTTTTTCTGCAACTTCTACCCATTGCTTGTGTTTCTGCCCCTTAGAACCAAGCAAAATAGTTGTGTAATCCCTCTTTGAGGTAGTTCCTTTCTGGAGATAACTGTCATGTTTCCTCTAAGACCTTTTTTTTCTGTATCCTATGTGACTGCAATCACATTAGCCATTCCTAATATGGCATGGTATAGTTTCAAGTCCCTTTACCATCCTGGTCAGCCCCTGAATACACTCCAGCTTGTCAATTCATGCATGAAAATACACTTTTACAAATGCATCTTTTCAAGCACATTGAGGTGAGCATCCTTTGTCATCCATATTTTGGAATTTGATCATATTTCTTCCAAGAAGATGATCTCGAAGCATCCAAGCACTCTCCAATTAGCCACAACGAGGTGGGAGAAAGGGCCAAGGAAGACACATAATCGTCAGAATCCTGAGTTTTCTCAGAGCTCCTGGGTATTGTAACTACCTGGAAGCTAGCTGAAACATGGAACATGCTCTTTTTCATAACCAAACAGACCTTGAATGCTTCCATAATAGTTAACGTTTCTATAGTGCTTACTAGGTGTCAGCTACTGACACAGTATTAAATACTTTTCAATTATTATCTCCTTCTGTTCTTCACAACAGCTGTGGGAAGGAGGTGCTATTATTATCTTCATTTTGCAGATGAGAAAACTGAGGCAAACAGAGCTTAAGTGACTTGGTCACAGCCACATAGCTAATAAGTGTCCAAGGCAAGATCTGAATTCAGGTCTCCTTGATTCTAGGCCAGGGGCTTAACATGCTGTTATCACCTATCTGCCCCTAATATTTGACAATCTGTCATTTCTTTGTTGGGAGTTCTCTTGGTACTGACACAGATCTCAGCTGCTGTATACAATTCAGTAAACTGGCGGTTGAAAGTTGTTTTGGTTCCCAGATACATCATACTGTGGTCACCCTGATGATGAAGCATCTCAAGATTTTATGTAGGCTGGTCCTCAGACAACAGAAATACATACTTGATCTCTATGAAAAGGCTTTATAGGATGTGCCAGAACTTGCATTCCATTGACATAGCCTACTATAACCCAGGGTCACCTACACACTACAGTGTTTCACTGGCATAGGCCTTCTAATGGTGTGTTCTAGTTTGTCAGGCAAACTTGTTGTACAAGGATGTTAAAAAAATAGTCTGTCTCAAAACTCGAATTATTTAGTCATTGTTTACCTTACTTAATGATCTTTTCCTTAGCAAAGGCATTCACTTTAAATGTTTCCCTAGTGCATTTCACATATTTAATGTATAAAAATAATGCAATTTGCATTTCACTTTCAGGGATGTCTTTTGCAGAAAGTTAGTTCAATTTGCAAAACATGTATTCTCTGAAAATGTTTTCTTTTCATGCCAACACTACCCATTAAAAAAAATCAAGCTTCCTGGTCCTCATGAGCAAAATTATGTGCTTTCGCTGTTATATTCTGATGTCTTATCACATTATTCTCAACAACTTTCATATCTTTTAACCTTTTCAAACATCGGGGAGGCATTTGAGACTTTGGGTTAAAGAAGACATACTATTGACTTTAGAATTAATTGATTAAAGGTAAGATACTGTTACATGTTGTCAAAGATCTGGATGAAAACTGAAAACTTTGCTCAGATATCTGAATCATCCTGAATTTTGAGATATTTGATATATCTGCAAAGCAATCATGTTTTTGGCCAAAATTTTCCATTTACTTTTAAAGGATTTGGTTGTTCTTTTCTCTTTCAGGCATTGAAAGTCTGTAACTTTTATACTTGTAGACCAACAAATAAAATCCAATATAGACAGTCATTCTACTTGAATACTCCGAGTCCTTCGCTCTGAAGCAGTGACCCATGCAGTATTCCCTCTAGGTTCCATATTAGAATTTGTTAAATTTCTGGTACCATCTGATAGGATCTACCGTCTGTCAGACAATACTTGGAGGAGGCTGGCAAAAATCTGCCTCACAAACAAACTTCCCTTGTGTGCCAAGTCCATAAATCTGAGAATAGCTTAATATCGTTAGTATCTATTATTCATTTAGTGCTAAACACACATCTACCCAATCATTTAGAAGAAAGGTTACTTGCCAGGAACTAAAGTCTCAATCCTGAGTGATTTAAAATCTGGAAATAGAGAAGTGAATGTTGGGACATCCCTCATAAAACGGCCATTCAGCAACTTCAATCCAAGAATATTCAGAATGAGACACTCTGTTGATGCTTAGAAGGAAATGAAAATAACTCTACCTTCTGTCTGACACTTTTAACTTTCCAGGTCGTTGTTGCATCTGTTACCTCATTGCAAATGCCCTGCCAGGTAGCAAGGTCAGGTATCATCATCCTCTACTTTACTTACAAAAGAACTTGAGACTCAGAGGTCAAGGGACAAGAGGCAGTTCTGCACACTTATTTTGGAATCAAGGAACCTCAGAATCCTCAGTTTAAATCTCACCTTTGCTACTTGGTACATGTGTAACCATGGACAAGTTACTTAATTCCTTGGACTTTCCTAGGGGGAAAAGTTTCTTATGTGCAAAATGAGGATGAAATGACCTCTGAATTACCTCCCAGCTCTACAACTATAATCTTATGATCTTGTGAATTTATTACTTTTCTAAGAAAATATATCTGATCCATGATTGACCCAAGATTGGCCCAAGACCCATCTTCTCTGACTTTGAAGTCATGAATGCAAATGTCAACAAGGTAAAGTGCAAAGAACATTGGTTCTGGAGTCCAAAAGTCTGGATTTATATCCTTTCTCTGACAGTTATACTTGTGTGATTATAAACAATTCATTAAGTCCTTTTGAGCCTCAGTTTCCTCACCTGTAGAAAAAATAAAGAGGATTGCAAGGCAATTCCAAGGGAAAAATGCTCTTTGCCTCCAAGGAGAGAACTGATGAATTCTGAGTCCGGACAGAAGCATATTGCTTTTCACTTTATTTTTCATTCTATTTTTTGTAATAAGGAAATATGTTTTGCATGACTTCACTTGTATAATGAATATTCTATTGCTTGCCTTCTCCATGGGTGGGAGAGGGGATTGAGGTAGAAAAATAAATTGGAACTCTAAATTTAAAAAGAAAACATTAAAAACAATTAAATCAACAAATAATAAATAAAAGAACAAAGAAAGGGAGGGGGGTTGAACTAGAAGGCCCCTAAGGTTCTTTCCAGCTCTGTATCTATTATCTTCTTTTTTCCACTCAACCATATTGCCCGCTGTTAATGTTAGATCCTTTAAACATTAGTTAACAAGCTGTAACATCATTGATAGCTACAGCTAAAACAGCAGGCCTCACCAAACCTTTACCGGATGCTGTGACCTCTCTTGCACCTGTAAAAAATGTCCTAATACACTAGTGTGTAAATGTAGCACTAAATGAATGTACTGGTACATATTAGCACATGTGTTACTAATGTTAATGCTAGTATTCTTAGCATAGTACCTTGTGCACAATAGGTATTTAATAAGTTTGTTTAATTTTATTAAATGATCTCTTAGTCGTCATCTGATACTGTAGATATCTTTATAATCTTTATAATAAATGATATTAAAAATGGAAATAGCATTTGAATTAGAGCCAGAAGCTTTGGGTTCAAATCCTGCCTGAGACACTTACTGGATACATGACTTTGGGAAAGTCATTTCATCTTAATAGGTTTCAGATTCCTCATCTATAAAATGTAAGAGTAGTACTCAATTTAAAATTTCCCTCCCATCTCTGACATTCCATGTTTCTAGGACGGGTAATCTTTCCACCACAAATATGGATGGTTCACATTTATAACACATCAAGGTTTTCCATTCTCTTTACCCATGTTATCCTACATTATCCTCACAACAATGCTATGAAGTAGGTTGTATTATTATTCCCATTTAGGACCAGAGAGTGAAGTGGTTTTCCCAGATTTATATAATCAGTAAGTGTCTCTGGTATGATTGGAACCCACGTTTTCCTGCCTTTAGCTCTAGCATTCTTCATATTGTTCTAGTACATCCTTTAGATGCAGTCTTTAAAAAATGTGATGGCTAACTGTTTACTGAAACTTTTGCTAATTGGTTACTCTGCTTCTGCCTTAAGAGATCAATTAAGCAGTTCCTTAATGGTTACAACTCAAACCCTTTCTACTTAGAAAACATTGCAAGGACCTGGATGGCAGAGACCACTGGGAACAGCCCAAGTTGTCAGCTCACACCAGGATCTCCTCTTGCAGAGAGAGCAACCTAGGAATCCCCAGTCTTGCCCATTTGCCCTATAGCTGAACGCTTCTGCACAAAATTTATCCCCCAACTAAAGTGGAACCTCTTTGATAGGAAACATTGTCTCAGTTTAAAAAAGTAGCATTCTTAGTGCTTAGAAAATAGTAAGTACTTAATTAATGCTTTTCCTTCCTATTCCATTTTATTTCATTCTGTATATCTGCTGCCCACCTGATATTGCTGAGAATTTTACTATTAGATATTCAGTCTCTTGCATCTATATACATCCATCTTTTAAAATGAAAATGTCCTCATGCCTGCTGGTAATAGATAGATCAGCAAATTCTTTCTATTGCTGTTGCTTCCCAGAAGCTGATGGCTAAGTCCCATTGTTCAATGTCACACTCCAGTATATCCGTAGAAAAAGGGGTCTTAAATTTTTCTTCGTCATGAAGTCTTTTGTCAGTTTGCTAAACCTATAAACTCCTTCTCAGAGTAATGTTTTTAAATACAGAAAGTTAAATAGTAGCATTCCCAAAGAAATAAAATGTTATCCAAAAAAGTTCATAGACCCGAATTGAAGAACCCCAACTCTTCTCCCATCCAACTTGCTTGTAGGAACATGTATTCCAAATCACTGAGCAGGAGTAAGCAGAAGTCCTGTTGTCACTCATCCAACCCTGGTGCCCAGCCCAAGGAAGTTGAGTTGCAGGTAACAGAGGCAGCTTTGGGGCTGGAGAACTGGCTTCACTCCAGGGCTTTGTCATTGGTGATCTTGCTTTACCATCTGACACTAAATACAGCTTGGGGATGTTGCAGTTGGAAGGACTCCAGAATTTTTATTTTCTAGTGTTGAAGATACAGCTAACATTGTTCTCTCTTCTCTTTAAATTAGAATCTTTTATCCCTTATGTATTCTGCACCACAATGAATCAATCAATAAACATTTATTTAGTGTCTACTTACTATATGTCAGGCACAGCTTTAAGCACTGGGCATACAAAAAAAAGTAAAAATAGTATGTACCCTCAAAGAGCTCACATTCTAAAGAGGGGGACAGCATACCAACAGCTGTGAACAAATAAGATAAATGTAGGATAAATTGAATGCAATCACAGAGGGGAGAGATTAACGTTAAGGAAGTCTAGGAAAAGCTTCTTGCAAGTGATATTTTAGCTGACACTTGAAGGAGGTCAAAGACGTCAGGAATTCATGAAGAAGGAGAGTATTTGTGGCATGGGCTTCAGTCAATGAAACTACGTGGAGACATGGAGTGAGATGATGGAATGTCTTCTTCAAGGAATAGCAAGGAGATCAATGTCACTGGATTACAGAGTGGGTGGAATTGTTAATGTCTGTTTACCCCAGGTTGAAGTCAATGCCTCCTTAGCTGAACTTCCAACTGAAGAAGAAGTATTGAGGGCCATTAGGCTCCTTTCACACGGCAAAGCACCTCGTGCTGATTCTGTTCCAGTTGAGATTTACAAGATAGGGGGACTATTGTTCACACAAAAGCTGACTGAAAATTTCCAGGTTACATGGCAAGAGGAGGTTATCCCCCAGGAAGTCAAGGATGCCTCCATTGTCCATCTCTATAAAGGTAAAGGGAATAGATCATCCCATGCAGTCAGAGGGGGGTATCTCCCTTAGTCATTATTGGCAAAATTCTTGCTAAAGTCCTTCTTAATAGGCTGATCCTTTACCTGGAAGATGGTCATAATAATATGCTTCAACCTGCACTCAGACTCCTTATTCTTTCTCTCTATGTGGATAGCATTTCCCATTGTGAGTCTTTTGGTTTGTCTTGAATTATTCTATTGTTGAGAAGAGTTGTCAATCATAGTGAATCACAGCACGGTGTCACTATTATCGTGTGCAATAAACTTATATAATCTCTTTGCTAATGTTTTCTTTTTTAATTCTTTGCATCAATATTCTGTGGGGAAATTCTTCTTTAATTTTCTTTATCTGTGTTGGCTCTTCCTGGTTTAGGTATCAACATCACATCTGTGTCAGAAAAGGAGTTTGGTAGAACTCTTTCTTTACCTATTTTTCCAAAAAGCTTATATAGCATTAGAATTAATTGCTTTTTAAATGTTGGGTACAATTCACTTGTAAATTCACCAAGTCTGGGAGATTTTTCTTATGGAATTTATTGATTGTTTAATTTCTTTTTCTAAAACAAGGTTATTTTAGTATTGTATTTTCTCCTTTATTACTCTGAGTGATTTATATGTTTTCAAATATTCACCATTTCACTTACATTGTCAGATTTACTGGCATACAGTTGGGTAAAATAGTTCCTAATCATGTTTTAATTTCCTCTTCGTTTGGTGCTGAGTTCACTCTTCTCATTTTTGATCTTGATAATTTGTTTTTCTTTTTTCAAATCAAATTTACCAAAGACATATCTACTATTTTGGTTTCTTTTCCCTATAAAACCAGCTCTTAATATTATTTATTCATTCATTAGTTCTCTTATTTTCAATTTTATGAACCTCTCCTTTGAGTTTCAGAATTTCTAATTTAGTGTTTACTTGGGGAATTTTTACGTGTGCTTCTTCTAGCTTTCTTTTTAGTTGCATGCCCAAAACATTGATCACCTCTTTGTTTTATTCATGGTAACATTTAGAGATATAAAATTTCCACAAGTATAGCTTTGGCTTCATCCCATGAGTTTTGGCATGTTGTCTTATTTTTGTCATTCTATTGGATGAAGTTATTGATTGTTTCTATGATTTGTTGCTTGACCCACTCATTTTTTTAGGATTAGGTTATTTACTTCCCAATTAATTTCTAATCTATCTTTCCAAGGTAAAATTATTATATTAATTTTTATTACATCATGATCTGAAAAGGATTCATTAAATATTTCTGCCTTTCTCCATTAGATTGTGATGTTTTTATGCCCTACTACATTGTCAAGTTTTGTGTAGGTGCCATGTACCACCAAGAAAAAGGTATATTTCTTTCTATCCCCATTCAATTTTCTCTAGATGTAAATCCTATTTAACTTTTCTAAAATTATATTCACCTCCTTAATTTCTTTCTTGTTTATTTTGTGGTTAGATTTATCTAATTCTGATAGGAGAAAATTGAGATCCACCACAAGTATAGTTTTGCTGTCTATTTCTTCCTGTAACTCACCTAACTACTCTAAGAATGTGGATGCTATACCACTACATGCATATATGTTTAGTATTACCTCATTGGACATGGTACCTTTGTACCTTTTAGTAAGATGTAGTTTCCTCCCTTATCTCTTTTATTTAGGTCTATTTTTGCTTTTGCTTTGTCTGAGATCACAATTGCTACCTCTGCTTTTTTTTTTTTTAACTTCAGCTGAAGCATAATATGTTTTGCTCCATCCTTTTACCTTTAGTCTGAGGGTATCTCTCTGTTTCAAATGTGATTTTTTTAAACAACATAGTGTGGGATTGCGCTTTTTAATTCAGTCTGTTAACTGCTTCCATTTTTTGGGAAAGTTCATTCCATTCACATTCACAGCTATGATTACTGTGTATTTCTTTCCATCCTATTTTCCCCATTTATGCTTTTCTCTCTCTCCTTTCACCTTGCCCCTCCTCACCAGTGTTTGCTTTTGACCACCACCTCTCTCAATCTGCCCTTCTATAAGCCCCCTCTTTTGTTTTCCTCCTCTGCTACTTCCCTATAGGGTAAAATAGATTTCTTTACCCAACTGAATATGGAATACCCACTTTGAGCCAAATACAATAAGAGTAAGGTTCAAACACTGTTCATCCCATCCCTTCTTTCCTTCTACTGTAATAGATCTTTCAAGGCTCTTAATCTAATAAAATTTACCCCATTCTTCCTCCCCATTTCCTCTTCTCCCAGTACATTTTTTTTACCCCTTAATTAATTATTTTAATCATCATATCAAATTCAACTCATATCCACACCTTCTGGCTAAGTATATTCCTTATAACTACCCTGATAGAAATAAAGTTCTTACAAGTTACAAATATCATCTCATGTAGGGATGTAAACAGCTTAACCTTATTAATAGAATGTTTTTTTCCTTGCTTGTTTGCTTAACCTTTTATGCTTCTCTTGTGTCTTCTACTTGAAGATCAAAATTTGGGTTCAGCTCTCATCTTGTCATCAGGAAATTTGAAAGTCCCATATTTTGTTGAAGGTCAATATTTTCTCTTGAGAGATTATGCTCATTTTTGCTAGATAATTGATTTTTGATTGTAATCGAAGTTCCTTTGCCTTCCAGAAAATCATATTCCAAGCCCTCTGATCCTTTAATGTAAAAGCTGCTAAGTCTTCTGTAATCCTTATGGAGGCTCCTTGATATTTGAGTGGTTCCTGGATGTTTGCAGTATTTTCTCCTTGACCTTATAGTTCTGCAATTTGGTTGCAATATTCCTTGGAGTTTTCATTTTGGAATCTCTTTCAGGAGGTGATCACTGTACTCTCAATGACTATTTTGCATCTGGTTCTAGAATATCAGGACAGCTTTCTTTGATAATGTCATGAATAATGCTGTCCAAGCTCTTTTTTGATTATGGCTTTCAGATAGTCCAATGCTTCTTAAATTTTCTCTCTGAAATCTATTTCCTATTCCAGCTGTTTTGTCAATGAAATATTTTCTATTTTTCAATTATTTTATTCTTTTCATTTTGTTTGATTGATTCTTGATGTTTCATAGAGTTGTTAGCTTCCACTTGCCCAATTCTATTTTTTCAAGAATTGTTTTCTTCAAGTAGCTTTTGCACCCCCTTTTACATTTGTCCAATTCTGGTTTTAAAGGAGTTTTCTTCAATAGATCCCTCCCCATTTTGCTAATTTTATTTTTAAGGAGTTGTTTAATTCAGTCAATTTTTGTTCTTCCTTTTCCAAGCTGTTAAGTCTTTTTTCCTAATTAATTTGCATAACCCTCATTTCTTTTACCATTTTTTCTTCTCCTCTTACTTCATTTTGAAAACACTTTTTGAGCTCTTCGAAGAGGACTTTTTGGTCTTGAAACCAATTCATATTCCCCTTTTAGGCCTGAGTGTAGGCATTTGACATTATTGCCCTCTTCTGAGTTTATGTTTTGATCTTCCTTGTTGTCATAATGGTTTTCTATGGTCAGGGCTCTTGTTATTCTGCTCATTTTTAAAAAGTCAAGCTCTACTTCTGGAGTACAGGGGACAATGTACCAAGCTTCTTACACTGGGAGGCAGGTATCTGGTCACTGTCTTTCTGCACATGGGCCTCTGGGACTGGCAGTTTGCCCATTGTACTAAGGTGACCCAGCCTATTTGTGCTTATTTTGCCCTGGGTTCTATGGATGACAGTTTGCCTGCTACACTAGGGCTGGAGGTCTCAGAGATTACCTGCTCTGCTACTGGCCTACCAAGCTCAGACAAAGGGGCTAGGGTTTTTGTCCTGTGCTGTGGCTCCCACTGACTTGCCTGGACACTGCCTGCCCTAGACTGCACTCCCGTTTTAATCAAGTGAGACAGACCTTTCCTAATATCCTCCTAAGTTTTCTTGGGTTGGAAAATTGTTTCATCCCAATTTACATGGATTCTGTTACTTCAGAATTCTTTTAATGACCTGATTTAGCTTTTTTTCCAAGGGAAAATGGAGAGAGCTCATTCAACTTCTTAGCTTTGGCTCTGCCCTGCACCACTTCCCTCCCCATGTATTTCTTATGGAGAAGCACTTAACTAGGAGTCAGGGGACCTTGATTCCAGCACCAAATCTGCTAATAGCTTACTCTTGAAAATGCAACACATTTCTTCCCCTCTTGGTCTTAGTTACTTCATCTATAATATAAAGTGGTTTAACTCAATGTTTTTAAGGTTCTTTCCAGTGCTTTGCATTCTGTGAATTTATATAGGGAAGGAGCAAATGATAAAAGGTGAAAGAATAGTAGTGAGAACAGAGGAACGATTGCTTTGATTTTGTGGATGTTGTTCAGTGATTTCAGACTCCTTGTTATCTCACTTGGCGTGTCCTTGGAAAAAATATTGAAGTGATTTTCCATTTTCTTCTCCAGATGAGGAACTGAAGCAAACAAGTTAAGTCACTTGCCCAGAGTCACACAGTAATTGTCTGAGACCAGATTTGAACTCCACAAGATAAGGCTTCCTGACCTGCTACTCAACCCACTGTACCACCTAGCTGCTCCTGTCCCTTTGTCACCTACATAGATAAGGATAGGTCTAGTAGAAGGATATTAATTAGACCTAGAGCACCATATTCTGATCCATTAAGCAATATGCTAAGAAATATAGCTTTTTGACACTAGTGTTATGGTGCAGATATTCACAGAATACAGCCCTCTGGACTCTGTTTTTCCTGGGACAAAAATATAAAATCAGAAGGGGAGAAAACAGTTCTCACCAAGGCATTGTGGGATTTTTTTCTGAAACTCAAAGGCATCAATAGAAAGCTACATACAACACAGACTCCCCAAACCAGCAATGCTGGCCATAAATCCTGGCAAACCTTGCACAGGGAAGAGCTGAGCACATTTTAATGGCACCAGCAATGTTATGCTGAAGCAAGAGGATCAGGATTTCAGTAAGATGGACCAATATAGTGGTGGTGGAAGCTTTGGTAGAGTAGGAGTAGGAGAACATGTGTATATATTTATCTATATATGTGTATAGAAGTGGAGGGAAGATTGTGTGTTATTGAATAATACTGAGATCTCTTTTAAATTACGTGCAAACTTTTGTTCCTTCTTAGAAGACTGTAAAGACTACGATTGAGTTAAAAAGCATTTATTAAGCTTTTTTTTGGGACAGTCACTGTGCTAAGCACTGTAATATAACTACAAAGGAGCATGATGGCCAGTGCTCTCAAGAAGCTCACATTTTAATTTGAGAACACAACCCATGCTGCTAAGTAATGGCCAGGGAGGAATATTTTGTAGTGGGAAATCCTAGACAATAGAGATTGAGCCATGAGGTACCTGATTAGCATGTCCTTTCTGGAACTGGTAATGTTGATTTTACTATTGTTTTTTGAGCTTGAGCTGAAAATAGGCTAGCTAGATAGTGCAATATTCAAGATGGATGGAGATGTCTGAGAAACAGCATGGTTGGCCTGAGTCCAGAACAATAAAGTGATTGTTCACCAATCAGAGATCACGGTCTCATGGGTGGGACTATGGGTACAGAATACCACATATAATGTCAGTTTTGATCAATATATTGCCTAGTTTTGCTGAGATGGTTTTCCTCTTCTCACTTATTTTCATTGATATAAGTGATGGCTGGAAAAGGGAGAGAGAGGGATAAATTGGGAAATAAAGGTGATGTAAAAACACAAACTATTAATAAAATTTTGTATTACAAAATAACAAAGCAAATGCCGAAAATATGCAAATCTTTTCATGTACTCTTTTGAATCCTGATGTATAAGACTTTTCTAATGTCACTCTAATAAGGTTTATTGACAGTAAGACAAACAGAGCTCTGGGAACGAAGACAAAATACATCCTCAAGAGTCACAGATTACAATGACAAGTCCAGAGGATGACAATGCCAGATGTCATGTCCTTAGATCACCTCAGTGCTATTCAAAATGGTGTACTTTGCCAATGTCCTTGTTAGAGAAAGATTCAGCAATTCAATTCATTAAACATACAGTACAAAAAAATCTTCAGATTAAATGCCCACTGTGAACAGTGTGCCAGTAAGGCCCATCACCCATCCATGATCGCTATATATCACAGGATACTGTCTACTTTTGTTTGTAGATATAAGGCTGAAGAGGACCTTCAAGGCCACAGGGTCTAACCCTCTTATGTTACAGATAATGAAACTGAGATTCAGAGAGGTTAAGGGTCTTACCCACAGTCATACAAGTAGTAAACATCTGAGATTTTAAATACTGGTTCTCTGAATCCAAATCCAGTGTTCTTCCTATCATGCTATGCCATTATGTCCCAAGAGGTAATGTTTCACAAGGTCTGTGTACACTGGCCTTTATCTATAATTTAGAAAAAAATGATAAACATCTCTCAAATTCCCATTTTCTTCTTCTATGTCTAGTATTTTTTTTTTAGTAATAATCGTATGGGTTCCTATCCAGAACACAATACACACACACACACGCACAGTATTAGTACATGACCTGTGTACCTCCTGCATTTGGAGTCAGATTATTCAGGTTCGAATCCTGGCTCTGCTGCTTATTAACTCTGTGACCTTTGAAGGATCAATTTATCTTTCTATCTCTTTGTATCCTTACTCATGAAATAAAAGGTTGGACAAGAACAGAGAATCTTCACTTGGAGTCCTTAAACGTTTTTTTAAAATAATATTCCAATAACTGTGTTATAATTAATTTCCTTTATAATATTGTATATTTTATTTTATCTATTTGAAAATGTTCTTTAAAGAATAGGTTCCTACGCTTCACTAGAGTGTCAAAAAAGGGTTCTGTTATCAAAAAGAGTTAAATGCCTCTAACCATAAGGTATCTTCCAGCTCCAAATCCCATGATTACATAGCCTAGAAATATTTTATTTTTTCTTGGTTCATGACAATTTCAGGGTTGGAAGTTGTTAAATTGAAAGACCCAACCATCTAGCACAATATATATTGTCAGGAAAGCTGGAATATAGGTGACATCCAGCCTGTACATGTGACCCAGTGCTGTACTTGCCCCTGGAACAATTCCACTATGATGTTTTCAATTCTCAGAGGCCTCCCCATGCATGCACATCATCTCACCCCAAAGTTCTGCTGAAAATTATAACAAACTTCCTCCCAGCATGCACCAGTCATGTTTTCCTGACCTCATCATTACAAGGTCTTAAGCAGTAGAAAAAGCCATCCATGTTTTAAATTGTTATGTGGGTGATGAGTGTACTGAATGCCAAATGTGTCCTTTACAGCTTTAGCCCACACAGTGATGGAAAGAAAATAAACTAAAACCAGATAATGAGGAGGCACCCTGGTGTGTAGCATGTGCTCTGAGAAGCCAGCACAAATAGGAGAATCCATCATAATAAGCCTGTAGTCTTTGCTTTAAGCTTAAATATTTTATCTTGGCTCTCCTGTAATGCCAGAGGGTTAAGGGCATCATAGCTCTGTGCGCTGCCTTCTAACACACTAATTCAAACAATATTCTTAATACTGCTACCACCCCCACCATCATCATCACTATCCCCATTATTTGGTAATCACAAAGTGCTTAAAGGGGATATATCTGGCCCCTTTACAAGACAAAATCAAAGCATACCATTTACTTTCTCTGCTTTATTTTCTGAATCACCTGATCAGTTCTCAGGGTTTCCTGCTGTATGGGAAAATGAGCATGACAGAAATAAATGCTTTGGAATAAAGGCTCTGCTCATCAAAAAAAGCTACTCACCTTTGCTGAATGGTTACTTACCTGACAACCTATTTTGAGTTAGATTTAATAATAGTGAGTAGCAGTGAGGTGTAATAAAGAGAAGGTTATCCTTGGAGTTAGAATGAGGTACAAAGATGGCAGATTCCAGATTTCTGCAAACACTCTATCAGGGCTTAAAGGCTTATCTTTTCAATAAGTGATAGAAAGAATCACATGTCTTACCTAACCCAACCCAGAAACACACAGAGAGACTCTTGGAGCCTTGTACAGATTCTTGGGTACATGGGAGTGGGGAGGGGGTGAAGAGAAAGGGACAGGTTGAAATCAAGACCAGAGTATGTAGGCAGGCAGGCAGCTTTCAGTGTAGTCACAGCTGTCTGTGCCCAAATTCCATAGAAGCCAAACTCATTCAGCCAAACCTGAGGATTCCCTGAGACCCATTGTTGCAGGAGAAAGACTTCAGAACCTTCTGATCCAGTGCTTCTTGCCCAAGCCATGGAACACTGGAGCCCAGGTTGCTTAACACATGGCTAACTGCCTAAGCTTGCTTCTTGAGGGAATAGCATGGAGTCTTCCTCATGGATCTATTTCAGCACACTGCAAAACAAACACTAAGGGTCACCCAGTTAGCAACAAGACCGGAACCTAGCATTGACCTAGCAGAGAAAGTAGCTTAAGTATCAGTTGTCCCAGTCAATCTGTAAGGAAAAGCTCCTAGGCAAAATTCAATTAGAGTAATCCCTGAAGCCTTTGGCAAGATCCAAGCTTATGATTAAACCCTGAGCGCTAGTGACTAGTTTAAGAGTAGCCTAGGAATCCCTTGAAAGGGAGGTGTTAGTCACTATACTCAGGATAGATCAAGTCCTGTTGACATCAGTTTCAGAACTTTAAGCCACTCCCTTCCTTGATAAAACCAAAAAAACTCTGAGCACTTCAAAGACATATCTTGTTCAAGAAACATTCAGGAGCTAAACCCTGAAGAGAGCAGTGACCCAACTACAAGTCTAGTTAAATCCTCAATGGAGAAAAAACAATAAACTCTCATCATAGGACTACAGGAGTACTTAAAGGAAATGAAATTAGAGCTATAGAATGGAAAAGCTAGGGAAGAAAGAATGACAAGAAATATTTATATCCTAGAACAGATAGTAGAAAACTTTAGTAATCAAATGACCTAAAATTATAATGGGCCAGAAAAAAAAAGAAATAAAGTGATTCAACAATATAAGAAAAAATTGAAAACTAACAAGAAAGAAAGAAAGAAAGAAAGAAAGAAAGAAAGAAAGAAAGAAAGAAAGAAAGAAAGAAAGAAAGAAAGAAAGAAAGGAAGAAAGAAAGGAAGGAGAGGAAGGAAGGAAGGAAGGAAGGAAGGAAGGAAGGAAGGAAGAAAGAAAGAAAGAAAGAAAGAAAGAAAGAAAGAAAGAAAGAAAGAAAGAAAGAAAGAAAGAGAGAAAGAAAGGAAGGAAGGAAGGAAGGAAGGAAGGAAGGAAGGAAGGAAAGAAGAAAGAAGAAAGAAATCTTAGAAATGTAACAACAAAACAGACTTGGAAAATAGTTCAAGAGTTAATCTAAGAATTATTAGATTTTCTTAAAATTACGATTGAAAGAAAATTTAGATATGATACCACAGAATGTAATTCATGAAAATTTCCCAGAACTCTTAGAACCAGAGGACAACATAAAATTTAGTGGTCACTTCTAGAAATGAACTCTAAAATGAAAATGCCCCAGAAACATTATAGCCATGATCCAGAGTTTTCAATTCACAGGGAAAAGAATTCAAGCAGCCGCAAAAGGAGATCATGTACCAAGGAGTAACAAACAGGATTACACAAGACTTAATAGCTGCCTCTTTCTAGGAGAGAAAAACTTTGAATATGATATTCCAAAATGCAAGCAACAAAGGTTTGCAACCAAGGATAACCTATCTAACAAAATTAAATGTAAATCTACAAGAAAACAAAATGGATCTTCAATAAAACAGAGGATTTCCAAATATTCCAGATGAAAAATTCAGAAATGAATAGTCATTTGGAAATGGAAATGCAAGTGTGATAGAAGAAACACAGAGAAGCACACATATTTAAATAGTTGAAAGGAAATAAATGGGTTGAATTGTTCATGTTTTAATATGAGGATATGGAAAAGAAATCTTGGAACCCTAATATTTTTAAGGGTTAGAGAAAAAATAAAATGACAATTTCTTGGCATCTTAACAGTCTTAGGAGAAGTATTATACTAAGGAGTAAAGGGAAAAGAATGAGATAAATCACTATTACGTAATAGAGGTGCATCAGATGAAGAATTATATAGCCAGGTTGAAGGAATGGAGACAGCAGGCATATCACAACATATCGCAAACCTCATTTGCTTCTTAATTGTATAAAGGAAGATTTAATGCAATTGCACATTCCCCAACATGTATACGTACAATATATACATGCACACACAGACATACGTATGTATAATGTATATATAAGGAAAGAGTGAGTGAGAGAGAGAGATCTCAGCTGAGAAGTGCATTAAACTCAAAAGAAAAATAAAAGGGGACAGAGAAAAGGGACATATACATAAGGTAATCATATAAACAAGACAGTCTTGAATGCTGAAAGGGGCAATTCAAAGAGAAAACTAAATAAATAGGAAGAAAAGGTAGAAACCTGAGATTAAAAATAGAGTAAAAAGAGAGAGGAAACAGATTTATATTTTTTCCACTTATGTAATCACAAATATTAGGCAAAATCCCTCTCTTTTATTAATTTTTTCTCTTTATTTTAAAGAGGAACATGACAGCTCTGAGCAGTTATTGATCTATTGGAACACAGATTCCAAAGTAACTCCCATGTTGGTAAATCTCCATATGATAGGATCAGAGCTCCCCTATTTCCCATAATAGGTAATGGTTTTCTCCAAAAGGAAACAAAACTGTCCCTGGGATTTAATTGAATCCTAGCTTCCTGGTCACCTAAGGACATAAAAAGTTCCATCCAGGTAGAGCTGAGAGGTTTCTAACTTGATGGATTTCTGAAGACCACTCAAGTTTCCATATCCCATCCTGTTGAATATTTGCATTGATATGTCCAGGCTAGCTAAATATCACCATGTGTTATGTTAGGGAAAAGTAAAGTTCCATTTGTTGACTGTTCAATGAATCATGACTGCCTCATTTCCTCCCAATATCAAACAAGATAGCACCGGTGTTAAGCTTGTCCCTAAGACCTTGTCTATGAGATATAATTATTTTTTTTGAGTTATGTTTAGTGCTTGCCACTTCCAATGTCTTCTGCTTATCTTCTTAAGTGAAGCATTGATAATAATAACTTATGTAGCTCTTTAAAAAAATGTGCACTATTGTACTTGCTCCTCACAACAAGTGTTATTATACTGATTTTACCAAACTGGGGCTCAGGAAACTTAAATAACTGGGTCATGTTCACATAGTATTGGAAGAGAGATTTGAACTCAGCTCTTCATGACTCCAAGTCTAATGTTTTATCCACTGTGCAAAACTGCCTTTGTCATTGGGCACAGAATTCCATCTCTTTCTTTTCTCATAACTGAGTCATCATTTATGCCACCATTTTTTCCATTGTTCTCCTGTACGCTCTTCAGTGACTTCTAGATTTTTTTTGATTATGTATACTTATCAATGATATTAACTGTTGTTGTTATTTGGCATTCAACCTTCAGTAAGTGGACACTTATAAATTAAATTCATGTGCTACTAATAATTATGGGATAGGAACTGTACCTATGATCTTATTGATATAGGGAAATCTCCTACGGAGAAATTGCTTTTACCAATGTAGGTTAGCATCTTCATTGCAACTTTTAGTTTTAGAGTTGTGTAAACATTGAGAGAGTAGATGACTTGCCCAGGGTCACATAACTTTTATGTGTTAGAATTGAACTTGAACCCAGGTCTTCCTGGCTCTGAGGTCAGTTTCTTATTCATTATACCACTATTATTAATATGACCCATTATTCAGCAAGAGGAACCTTCATTATGATTATGGAACAGAAGATTGAAAAAAAATTCTTTAAGTTTGAATTTTCATTGATAGAAGGGGAAAAAAAACCCCAAAAAGTAGAATTTCCCAGAAATAGAATTCTTAAGAAGAGAAAAAAAATGATTTTTAAACATAGAAATTTTAAAATAAAATAGAATTTAGATTTTTAATTTTTGGGGAGAGGGAGAGGTAATAGTGGTTAAGTGACTTTCCCAGGGTCACAAAGCTCACATAGTGAGGCTGAGCTTGAGCTCAGGTACTCTGGCCTCCAGACTCATTACTCTATCCACTGTCCATCTAGCTGCTATCACAATAAAAAGAAAGACTAAAGAAATATAGAATTATTTGGCATAGTGCTTTAGCTTACTTCCCATTTTTTGTTAAAAAGGCAAACATGCTGCTTCAGTTCAAGATATACAGATATGCAGACACCAAAATCTTTGCTTCTGAACAAAAATATTAATGTTCAACCATTTGAGGCATTAAAGTGGTTGACTATTGTTAAATAGATTTAATTGGAAAGTGGTATCAGTCTTAGGAATTATTAAATCAAGATAAGAGAATCAATGACTGGTAGTAGTTTTCCAATTACTTAACCTCACAATTTGCCCCTATTGTTGAAATTCTATCCAATCTCTGATTGGCTTTTGCCTTGGAAGGAAATAAACCTATTTAAAGGACTACCAAGGGTTGCTTGTTTAATCCTATTGGCAAAGTATATGTTGGCAAGTGATTTGGTTTCTCAGCATGTTGAAGTTTGGTGAACCAAGCTCCAGTCACCAGGAGCCTAGGAAAAAATTCCCTCCTGAATCTCATTTAAAAGAGACGTGTTTTTTGATAAGCTCCAATCCAATATATTGATTTTTTAAATGATGACAGACTTTTCTTGCACCTCATTGTGAAAAATGTCATTGCACTCAAATTCCCAAGGAATATAGTTTCTGAGATTTAGAAAAGAATTAAAAGGCCATTTAATCTAGCATATATTTAATTGAGAATACCTTCTCTAAAATGTCTAGTAAGTAGTCATCCCCTCTTTGCCCAAAGATGCTGGGCATCTCATTCCACTTTTAGACAGTTTTGTTTAGAAAGTTTTTCCTTAGCCTGATCATAAGTTTATCCCAGGAAATTCTACCCATCCTTTTCTTGTGACCTGGTAGATATGGTTTCTGAGTTTTACAATTTATAAAATAGAAAACACCACAATAAGCATACATGCCTATGCATAATACAGATATTTTAATACAAGTATTGAACAAAATGTTAGTTTAGATTTAGCTTCATTCATTACATTACTTTCCACAGAAGAGCAGGATGGAAGCAATATTTACTTTTTATTTCTCAGTACTTAGAGACCCTGTTGGGTGGACTCTTTGATTCAGATGGATCAGAATTTCAGAAAAATTCACCCAGGACTATTGATTATTGCTTATATTACTCTGAGAAACTAATTTAACAGGGGAAGAGAGAGAGCTCTTCTGTTGTCTTATCTACGAAATCAAGTGCATGGATCAGATGTCCCTCTGACATTCTGTGATGCAAGGATTCTAACTATTCTAATATGAAAATAAATGCTTCAATGAACAAATGAATGAAGGGAGATTATGTGACAGGCAGGAAAAGTCTCTCATCCTATTCAATATTACCCAATTAAAACTAAGACCCAGTGAACACCAGAACTGCAGGAAATGTCAGCCAGAGAGTATGTGAGAGAGGAAGCTCTCCTTAGTTAAGGTCCATTCATTCCTCCTGCTTGATCTGCCAGGCACAATTAACATGGCAAAGGAAAATTAGCCAAGGAGAAGATGGGCCATTTCCTTCTGAAGCAGCCTGAGCCAAAGCCAGACTTAGTAGAGCAGAGCAAACAAAAGAAAAGGAAACAAAAATATCCAGAGACCTACTTATGGTAAAGCTCCTATCAGCCTCAGCACGTTTTACTTATTTTATTTTTTAATACTATTTGTTTTTCCCCAATTATACATTTAAAATAACTTTTAATATATTTTTTATAAAGTTTCGTGTTCCAAATTCTATTGCTCCTTCCCTCTCTCTCCTCCTTCCTCCCTGAGATGGAAAACAAGGCAATGTAAGTTATACATACGAAATCATGTAAAACATTTCCATATTAGTCATTTTGTACAATAAAGAATGAAAATAAGAAGGCAGGAAGGAAGGAAGTGAGAACAGTATGCTTCAATCTGTATTGAGACTGTATTCAGTTTTTTCTCTGGAGATGAATAGCATGTTTCATCATGAGTCCTTTGGCATTGTCTTGGATCATTATATTGCTGTGAATAGCTAAGTCATTCACAGTTCTTCGTCATACATTATTGCTGTTACTGTGTACAATGTTCTCCTGTTTCTGCTTATTTGACTTTGCATCAGCTCATGTAAGTTTTTCCAGTTTTTTTCTGAAATCTGCCTGTTCATCATTTCTTATATCCAATAACATTCCATCACAATCATATACCACAGCTTGTTCAGCCATTCCAGATATGATGGGCATTGACTTGATTTCCAGTCCTTAGCTACCAGGAAAGGAATTGCTATAAATATTTTTGTATAAATACATCTCCTCTATGTATCTATCATCTATCTATCTATCTATCTATCTATCTATCTATCTATCTATCTATCTATCTATCTATCTATCTACCTATCCATCTAAGATCTAACAGTGGTATTACTTTATCAAAGGGTATGCACAGTTTTATAGCCCTTTGGGAATAGTTCCCAGTTGTTATCCGGAATGTTTGGATCAGTTCACCAGTCCCCCAATAGGGCATTAGTGTCTCAGTTTTCCCATATCCCCTCCAATCCATATCATTTTTCTTTTTTGTCGTATTAGGCAATCTGATAAGTTTGAGGTGATAGAGTTCTTTTAATTGGTACTACTCTAATCAATGATGATGTAGAACATTTTTTCATTTGACTACAGATAGCTTTAATTTCTTTGTCTGAAAACTGCCTGTTCATATGCTTTGACAGTTTATCAGTTGGGAAATTGTGTGTATCCTTATAAATTTGACTCAGTTTTCTATATATGTGAGAAATTAGGCTTTTATCAGCCTCATTTGTTGTAATCCTCTCCCCTCCTCCCCTGGTTTTCAGCTCTCCTTCTAATCTTGGTTAAATTGGTTTTGCTTGTTGAAATATGTTTTAATTTTACATAATCAAAACTGTTTTACATTTTGTAATGCTCTCTCTATATTTTTTGGTCCTAAATACTTCCCTTATGCATAGATCTGATTGGTAAAATATCCCTTTTTCTCCTAATTAACTTATGGTATGATGCTTTATGTGTAAAGCATGTACCCATTTTGACCTTATCTTGATATACAGTGTGAGATATTGGTCTATACCTAGTTTCTGCCATACTGTTTTCCAGGTTTCTAGCAGTTTTTGTCCCTGAAGCTTGGATCTTTGGGTTTATCATTATTAAATATGGTGATTTACCATAATGTATTGTATACCTAATCTAGTCCACTGATCCACAACTCTATTTCTTGGCCAGTAGCAGATCTCCTCAATATTTTAAAGACTCATGGTAGTTGTGTGGTTTACCCTCTGGTATTCTAAAAAGATGGAACCTGCTTTCCATTATTTTATAAGGGGCAACTTAATTCCATGAAACCAATGCATGAGAGCTAGCAACAGGATAGAGTCAGAGACATATGTGTTGGAGTCTCGAGTATGACACATGTCAATATATGCCAAATACTCTATGTTTCTGGGGCACAGGGACCTTCCTAAGAGTACAGTGACACAAGTGTTGATCTCCTTTGATAGGTGGAGATTTCGCACTGAGAGAGATCCCAGTAACCCTCACCCTACCCTGCAATAAACAAAAGAAAAAAAATGTATATGGAAAGGCTAAAGAAATTAGGAGATGTGGGTCCTCTTGCTGGCTTTCCATTAATTAGAATCCTTTAGATAGTTGTTTCTTTTCTCTGTACATCAACTTCCTCTTCTGTTCACATTTCTATAGCACTTCAAAATTTAGAAAATGTTTTGAAAAACATCTCTCAGTATAAGGAGATCCTCCCCGTATCCCCCTGTATAGAGGGATCACAGCAATGTAAATGAAAAGATCACTAAAAATGAAGTTAAATTGACCAGTTGAAAAGACCTTGTACCAGAGAACAAGTAAGTAATGCAGGATATTTAATATTCTTGGTAGACAGGTGGGAGACTATGAAGGCAGAATGTTGCATAAATTGTAAAATGCCTCCATTCTATTGTTTCCCTTGTTTCTGCTTGACAAGGATAAGGTCAAATGATAGTAAAGTAGAAAAAGAAGTATGTGTAGAAAGAGTTAATATGGAAAAGCAAAAGTCACCAATGAGAAGGGTAGGACATATCCAGAAATGGCTGAAATGTAAAGCAAAAAGGCATTATTAAAACTTAAAAGAAAGTGCTTTCCCACCACGTGAGGTAGGTGATGGTAACCATTATCTTCACTTCCAGATGAAGATACTGAAACTCAGATAGCATATTTCACTGCATAATTGTCACACTCATTTTTTCCAGTCCAAAAAATTGTTTATAACCCTTCATTGCATAATCGTAGCATGATATGATTCTGTTCAGCATACTGCTTCAAAGGTAAATAGAGCAGCAATGCCTTCACCAGTAGCATATGGATACATACTTATCTGTCATGCGTTACTAGCTGTGAGTCTAGAATTTTCAGTCTACACACATTGTCAGTGTTCAATTTTAAAGTACATTCACAAGTATTCTGTGCATTCTAATCTTGCACCAGACACTTTGGTAATAAATGATTTTTAAATAATATCAGCATATTTTTAAAAGCTTCACATAATGGTTGCTTCCCATTTTTTGTGAAAATAATGGCATGAAATCTGCAACAATTATGAGGTAAAGCACAGTAAGAGAAATGACAGAAAGACTAACTGTAACAGGACTTAATCCAGTGTTTTGATTCTATCTCATCGTCACTAGAAAATCTCTAAGGTCCCTCCCAGCTCTGAAATTTTAAGACTTTCATTCTCCTCCAGGATCTACTCTTGACTCTCCTCTGGGACTTTCTCTACAAAGCCTCTGCTTTGTAGCTTATTCTTCCCAATGCCTTTTCCAGAGTCCTTTAATAGGTTGTCTTCTTGATTCTGGAATGTAAGGTTTTATCTTTCCGCTTTCATTTGTATTCCCAGTGCTTAGTACAATGCCTAGAAACAGAGTAAGTGCTTAAAAAGACTCCTTGACTCAACATGTGGATCCTATATCTCACCCTAATTGGTGGATGAGGCTGGCATGGGGTGGATTGGAATAGAATGTAGACATTTATGCTGTCCCATAAATGCTTTGAAAGTATTACTTAAATCAAGGGGGCTGAGGGCAGTTTTGATTATAATAAGTACTCAGACAGGAACAGATGTTTTTTACATCATAGGACTTGAGGAAATTTTGCCTCAGTTCCCTTGCTGCCTGTTCCAGGTGGATCCCCACTAAAATTTTGTGTTTGAAAGTCTTTTGTCATATATCGTGTACCAGAAGGATGCTGACAGGCAAGTGTGCTAAGCATCACATGGAATGCTCCAGAGAAAAGGCCCCTTTCCAACCATCTGTGTCACAAACTATAGTCAGCCTCTGCTTCTAACAGGTATTTAATGAAGTGAAAAGAAACATGTTTAAAGGTACTGGGTGCTGTAGCTGAGGAAATTTCTTTGGAAACTTTTTTTTCACTCTCCATTTGACAGAATTAGAGTCCATACTTTGCTTGCTATTAGTCTATGCATGTCAATCGCAGCCCATGAGTCCCTCAGATGGGGAACACTGGTATAGTATTATGTAACAGACAGTTTTCCCTAAGCAACAAAATGAAGGAGGGCAACAACACATGGATTATTTCTTCTACTGGAAGGGAGATTTAGTGTAGTGGGAAGAACACTGACTAGCAGTCAAAAACCTGGTCTCACTTCTACAACTTTTAATATAAACTGAGAACAAGTAACTGAGATACAATTTTTTGATCTAAAAAAAAGGATAATAATATCTTCAGGGAGAAAAGATGGTTCTTTCATAGGCTTTAATATTATCATCTATAAAATGGGGGTATTAAAGTTGATTGGAGAACACTATGACATTGTGTTGTATTTGTGGCTAGGAAAACTGGGTCTCAATTCCAGCCTGGTACTAATTGTATGAATATAAATTATCTGAGCCTCAGTTTCTTTCTCTGCAAAATGGGGATAATATTTCCTATAATAATGCATGCTGCATAGGGTTGTTGTGAGGATATAATGAGATAAAGCATTTGGAACACTTTAAAATTGTTAAAGACTATTAAAAAAATGATTATCATTATTGTGAACAGTATAGGTCATGATCTAGGCCATTCTACTGGCACAACAGGTATCAATCACCTATATGCAGCAGGGAAGTAAACCTACTCCCCTCCATAGCAAAGCCATTTCTGCTTTGGGCATTTTAGGTTCCATTCACCTTGGAAGCAGTTCTTGCTCTAGGATGCAGCAAGGGAATTTCATCCACTGCTTTATTATCCTTCTGAATTAATCCCACCCTCAATGGACTAATGATTTTTCCCCAGAATATTAGAACTCTGGAAAGGATTTCTGAGAATAAAACATTTATAAAATTGAGTCTCGATGGTCAGAATTTAATGAAAAATATCTGGTTGTCTATGTTAATAAGTTTTATGTGTCCTGGTCCTAAGCAGAGGTGGTTATCCCTAGTTTATTTCTTATTTTTTCTTGACCTTATAGAGTTGAGTTCACTTGAGAATTCCTATGAGTCTTAGTTTATAGAAGGGGGATGAATAGGTCCTGATTGAGCTGAGCCATATGTGTGGGTCAATAGCTTGGGATAAGAGGTGACTCACAGACTAAACTCCTAGACTCCCCTATGATGTTCATTCTGAGTTTCCCCTTAATCATTAGTAGATGGAATAGAGTAAGAGGGTAGGGTGTGAAAGGCCAAGGGAAGAAGATAAAAAGGAGTTATCACATAGATGATACACAAGGACTCTTTCAACTCTTGCATTTTATGATTCGATTTCCAGTTTTTCAAGCTACAGTTTGCCATTTTAACAGTTAAAATACCTGGGTCTCATTTGTGAGATTTTCTAGTGATAATTATGACCCATCTAGATCTTAGCATATGGTTTTTGATAGTTGCTATAGTTGAAGATTTCTTTAACCTGATATCAACCTGGTGCTGAAGCACTACTGAGTTATGGTGATCCTCAGACAACTTACACATGGTCACTTATTGGATTTGTCCTCAAAATCTTTCTAGCCTGTGTTCTCTGGACATGGTATTAGAGAAATAACAATGAGATAGTGAAGTAGAAATTTAAAAGAGGCTTTTAGACTTTATTCAGTAGAAAACTAGGAAGTCATATTTCTAGTATTACAAATGAATTCCCCATACTCAGTATATGTTTGACCTTAAAATTGGGACAATGCTGAAACTACACAGAATCATTGTCAAAGCAATCTACCATAATCAGTTTACAACTATTAAATCCTCTAGGTTATATGAAAGAATTTAATCAACTCATTGAAATAATTTCTTAGTTGTGACAATTTAGGCTTATTCATCACTATTTGGTTTTCATACATCCGAACTTTCAAAATTTTGCTGCATTGGCTGATAATAGCAGCAATTATGATGAATAGCATTTGTTTATCACTTTAAGGTTTCTAAAGTGTTGTACATACAACTCATTAGATTAGATTAGATTTCATTTGTCAAGTGCTCCTACAGTCATAGCAGGAGGCTGTAAGTGGAAGGGTATTATGGTCTGTTTCTAGGTCTTAAAAGATCTTCACAGAAGAATTAGCGGAGCCAGTTGATGCTGAAAGTCATAAGGTATTTATTTAGCACATTTTAGGTAAAGGTATATGATTTGATTGTAGGATAACAAAGGCGTATTTTCAATAAAGGAAGAATTCTAGGGCAGCATACTCTACCATTCAACTATGATAGCAGCCAATAACTTCAAACAGAATGGATAAAGACAAGATAGGGATACATTCAAGTGTGTTCAACGGCTTCCAGGCATGACATTTTCAGACAATGACAAGAAGAGGTTGCATGACCTTGCTTGATTAGCTCCACCTAGATCTTTGAACATTATTATATCAAGTTCTTATTTGTTCTTAGTGGAGGATGGGGAATAGTGCTCTATGCACCAGAGCAGATTCAGAATCTGAACATGACCAGGAATATCATAGGCAAGAGGGAGAGCTAAGGTCTCACTCAAGCAAGTATGGTTTATTTCCCAATTAGGATATAACAGTAAGGGAGGTAATAATCAACGAAGTTACCCAGAAGATGAAAGTTTGAATCCAAGTAGATTCCAGAAAAGGAGAGGGTGACAGAGAAAAGGACAGAATGGAGTTAGAGAAGAGATTGCCTGTCAGAAAAGCTAGGTCCAGAAATGAGGTTTCTTTATGCTAGTTGAAAAAACTGTACTCTAGCTTGCACTGATGGCTAAATAGAGAGTAATGTGTGTTCATCCTTTGTTGCTGAAGAAGACCTTGCCATCAGAGAAATAATGACATGACTTGCACTTGACTTTGTTTTTTTCAGTAAGGGAGGGTTGTGCAGGTCACCAGCCTCACTTATCCTCCAGAGCCATCTGAACTCAGTGACTAAATATTCATCAAGATGACTGGTGATGACCCAGAATGAGGCAATTGGGGTTTTGACTTGCCCAAGGTCATATGGCTAGTGAGTGTCAAGTGTCTGAGGTGAGATTTGAACTCAGATCCTCCTGACTTCTTCACTGGTGCTCTATCTACTGCACCACCTAACTGCCCCTGAAGTGCAGAGGACAGCCCAAAGAGAGGACTAGTTGATCTGAGAGAAAGCAGCCAGCCTCCGTGAGACTCCAGTCCTTGCTCTTAAGGGACTGGGTAGAAGGCAGCCCCTGGAAAAGTGGGCACTACAGGGATGGATGGTCTAAAGGTAGTTGACTAGAGCACATGAGGAATTCCAGCTGAGGTTCATAAAGGAAACATGCCTACTTTATCAGCTATCTGAATGGAGTAAAATGATATTTACCCTATGCTACTTAAGGTTCTGAAAAGTCTACTTGTTCCTGATACCAAGTGCTTCTGACAGCAGCAAATATCTATCTCCAAAGTTCCCCCTTTATAATATGTTCTCCCAGTTCAGACTCCATCAAAAAAGAAGGAATGCCTGGTCCTAAATTCTCTTAACTTGCAGCTGTTATTAAATGGCCGCCTTCTGTAAACCATCTCTAGCAAAGATGCAACCCAACGTACGTATCCTGACAGTGAAAGCAGGAACTTCAAATATAGAGAGTGATAGAAATTAAGCAAAGAAGAAAGGGAAGAATAAGAAAGAAATGATTTGGAACATTGTGAAATAATTCTTAACTAACACTTACTTTTCATAGAACCATATTATATTAGCACTGGAAGAGACCGTAGAGAAAATTTAGTCCCTTTTTTTCTTGGGTGGAGGGGATGTCTGAAATTGTGATTTCATTGGCAAGGGGAACTCCCAATGTGGAAAATTACTCCACTGGTAATAAACTTATCTGCAGCTTACAGTTTTAAAGCGTTGTTTTGGGGGCACTAAGAGATTAAGTGACTACACAGTCAGCATGAATCAAAACAAGGTTCAAATTGAGTGCTTCATTACTCCAAGGCTACCCCTTTATCCATTATGTTATGTTGTCACATAGAATCTCAAACTGAAGGTTAGGACTTTTAGAACTTGAAGAGCCATGCCAAAGAAGAGGGTTCTATGCTATTCTGTTGAATAATACCTTGGAGACACTAGATGCAATCGTTCTTAGGCTACATTGACTTGAAACGTACTAAATTTCTGGAAGTAAGGAAATAAAACCTGAGACCTTCACAAGTCCCCCACCTTGGGACTTGAATCAACAGCCAAGGAAAACAGTTTCTGGACAGACGCTGGAAACAAGGGACCTCCTGAGTCTCTCAATGAATAAACCTTGTATTCTGTCAAGAGAGCAGCAAAGAAAATGAGAATGAACACAGGATTCCATTTTTCTAAGTAAACTTGCCAGTACAGAGAAGATGTGTAACCATTCTCCTTTCCAGAAACCTTCTGGGAACAGATTTAAATCCTAAACCTAAAGTCATTTAACTTCAACACAACTGTGCAGGAGATGCCAGTACACACACACACACACACACACACAAACATACACACAGAGTTTCTAGCCAGTGCAGGGGGAAAAAATAAGCTGTTTTTGGTGAAGCCTCAAAACCTTGAAAACATTATTTGACATTCATTTGCCTCTCCTTTTCCTATCACAGAAAAACATGAAGGCTCAGGAAAAGGGAAAAAACCACCAAAAAGGAACATTTTAATAAGGGATTTAATCCTAAATATTTCACTCAAAGCCAACATACAATGATAAGCATTTTCTGACATAAAAAGAGACCTATATAACTTGTTTTCCCCTGAATCAGAATCATAACTAGGGCAGAGCAATTAAGACTTTGCCCTAGGGTACCAAATTTAGAAGGTGCTGATAACACCCTCCTTATAAAACTGAAACAACTGAACTTACCACATTTTTACACAAAAATAATTAGTTAAATTAAAAAGCTACAAAATGGTGCTCCAAAGTGACTGTATCCCAGGTGAGTCTCTTCTCCATGTCTTACTCTTTCTTTTGACAGTTCACTCCACAGTATAGGCCTTCACAATGTTTTGCACATATGACCAGAGTCCTGGGATCTCTGATTCTCTCTCATAGGATAGTATCCTAGGATTTCTTTCTCCATGGGGACTTATGTCTGGATGTCCAAGATGTCTCCTCAAAGCACTCAAATGCCAGTGAATTCCTTGTCCTTAAAACCAGAATAAACACTGAAGAGTTCTGCCCTGAACAAATATTTCTGAGAATCAGAAGTCTAGTTTAGAAAACATTTCCTTTGGGTATACTTAAAAAAGACAAATAGTAATCAAGATTTTCTATGAGTGACTCTGGTCTTCTTTAGCATTTATTGACTCTGCTTTTCAGTCTACTTAGAGAACATTTCAATCCATTTTATCTTAATGAATGTTGTTGTTGTGTGTTCGTCCTTCGTTGCTGAAGAAGACCATGACATCAGAGAAATGATGACATCACATGCACTTGACTTTGTTTGGAATAAGTGGGTCCCCTAAGTGGGTATCTGAATACACTTTGGCCTAAAGGGGTCAAAGTCTCCTATTGCATCCTGGGTCATCGTCAGTCATCCTGATGAATATCTGGTCACTGGATTCAGATGACTCTGGAGGACAAGTGAAGCTGGTAATGCCAATGAACTATTAGGCATTTGGATGGTGGTAGAAGGTCTAGGCACTCCTTGTGTTATAGATAGCACCATCCAAGTCAGTTACCTGATGGTTATAGGTATATCCAGTGCAGAGAAAATATGATTGTGGTGTCCCATAAACTTACTGGGCAATTAAATGAGTCAATACAAGCTTAAATCAATACATTAATTCACTTACAAAAAAGTTATTTTTTTCTGTTTGTGTTATAGTACATATTGTTTTTAATTTTATTCTTAAGTTATAAAAGAAGCATTTCCACAATATAGTAGAAAGATGATTGCATATGGAACTGCAAATTTTTTATGTACAACTTTCTATTCTTTGAAAATGTGTAATAAAATTATCATATAAATTTAATTTTCCCTCTCTCTGCACTAGAGATAGCTATCATTAATGTGTGTGTACATACAAAACCATTCTCTTCATACTTCTATTTATCAATTATTTCTCTTGATGCAGATAATGCATTCCTTTGTAGTTAATTTGTGTACTTATGATAGAATGACTTCCTCACTTAAAGATGCTCTTAAATAGTATTGCTGTTATTGCATACAATATTCTCTTGATTCTGCTCATTTCATTCTTCATCATTTCATACAAGTCTATCCATGTTTTTTTCCTAAGTTTCTTGAGCTCATTATTTCTTATAGCAAAGTAGTATTCCATCACAACCATATTCTACAATTCTTTCAGCCACTCCGCAATTGATGGGCATCTCCATATTTGCCAGTTCTTTGCTACCACAAAGGTGCTGCAATAAATCCTTTAGAGTATATAGGTTTTTTAACTTTTTCCCAAATCATCTTGGGAAATAGACCTAGTATTGGTATTACTGGGTTAAAGGGTATAGGCATTCTTAATAATTCTTTGGATATAATTCCAGTATGCTCTCCAAAATGTTTAGATCAGTTCACAGTTCCCCCAACAGTGAATTAGTTTTTCAATTTTTCCCCGTGCCAATCAAAATTTGTCACTTTCTCCTTCAATCATTTTAGCCAATCTGATAGATATAAAATGATATCTCACAGTTGTTTTAATTTGTAATTCTCTAACCAGTAATGAGTGAGAGCATTTTTTATAGGACTATAAATTACTTTGATTTCTTCACTGGAAAGCTATCTGTTCATATCCTTTCATCATTTATCAATTGGGGAATGATTCATATTAAAGATTTAATGAAGTTCTTTCTATGCTGGAGACATGAAACCTTAATCTGATAAGCCGTCTATAATTCCCTTGCAATTTTTTTCTTTCCTTCTGAGACTGGCTACATTTGTTTTATTTTTACAAAACCTTTTTATTTCTGAAATTTCTTTCGCTATGATTTTTTAAAATTTAAAGCTAAAAATAATAGGTCATTAGTCAGTGAACATAACAGTTTCTCAGCTGAAACAGATACTCATCAGACACAACTGCAAAAACAACAATCAAAAATAAATTGTTTTTGATTTCAAGTCAGCAAAAAGATTTTTATCTAAATCTGTTCCACTTTCTTTACATGGCGTTGCTTAATTACATTTTTCTTTCATTTTTTTTAGCTTTTTAAAATATTTATTTATTTATTTTTAGTTTACAACATTCAATTCCATGTGCTTTTGAGTGTCAAATTTTCTCCTCCTCCTTTCCCTCTCCCCTCCCCAAGATGGCATGCAATCTGATATAGGCTCTACATATACATTCATATTAAACATATTTTCATATTAGTCCAGTTGTAAAGAAGAATTATAACCAATGGAATGAACCATAAGAAAGGATAAACAAAACAAAAATAAGCGAATAGTATGTTTCAATCTGCTTTCAGATTCCATAATTTTTTCTCTGGATGTGGATAGCATTTTCCATCATGAGTCTTTCAGAGTTGTCCAGAACCTTGCATTTCTGAGAAAAGCCAAGTCTATCACAGTTAGTCGTTGCACAATGTGGCTGTAATTGTGTACAACATTCTCCTGCTTCTGTTCACTTCACTCAGAGTCAGTTCAGATAGGTCTTTCCAGGTTTTTTTGAAGTCTACCTGCTCATCATTTCTTATAGCACAATAGTACTCCAACATATTCATATACCACAACTTGTTCAGCCATTAACCAGTTGATGGACATACCCTCAATTTCCAATTCCTTGCCACCACAAAAAACAGCTACTATTAATATTTTTGTATACATGGGTCCTTTCCCCATTTGTATGATCTTTTTGGGATACAGACCTAGAACTGGTATTGCTGGATCAATGAGTAAGCATATTTTTATAGCCCTCTGGGCGTAGTTTCAAATTGCTCTCCAAAATAGCTGGAATAATTTACAACTCTACCAAAAAATTATTTTAATTTGATGTAATTGACATTATGCATTTTACTTTACACTCTTCTCTCTTGTTTATTAATAAATTGTTTGCATAGCCATCAGTCAAGGGGTAATATCTTTCATGTCCTTCTACTTTCCTTGTATAATTTATCTTTATATCTAGGTAATGTACTCATTTTGACCTTATTTTGGTAAATAAAGTGACATATTGGTCCATTTCCAATTTCTTTAGACTGCTTTCAATCTTTTCCATAAATTTTAACCAAACAATGAAGTCTTACTCCCAAAACTTAAACCTTTAAGTTTGTCAAACATAAGGTTACTATAGCCATTTGCTACCGCAAATTGTGTGTCTACTGTGTTCCACTGATCTTTTTATTTCTTAGCCACTACCAGATGGTTTTGATAATTACTGTTAAACCTCCTTCCTTTACATTTTTTCATTAGTTCCTTTGATGTCTTTGATCTTTTGTTCTTCCAAATGAATTCTATTCTTTTTCTCATTTTGTATATTTTTTTGTAATTTAATTGGGATAGCATTGGATATATAAATTATGCAGAATTGTCTTTTTTATTATGTTGGTCCTGACTATCCATGGACAATGAATATTTCTTGATTTAGATCTGATTTTATTTGTATAAAACGTGTTTCTATAATTTTATTTGTATAGTTTCCAGGTGTGTTCTGGCAGGTATACTCCAAGGTTTTTATGCAGTCTAGGGTTATTTTAAATGAGGGTATCTCTTACTATTTCTTGCTGGAGGATTTTCTTGGTGATTTATAGAAATATCAATGCTTTGTGTGGATTTACTTTATTTTTTATGCAAGTTCCATGAAGCAGAGTCACAATAGTCATTTTTTCCTTCCAAATTTGTTAATTTATCTGCTTTCAATTTTTAACAATCACTTCCATAAGTTCCAAATTTTCTCCCTCTCCTTCCACCCTCCTTCCTCAAGATGGCATGCTGTCTTGTATAGGTTTTATACATACATTCTTATTAAACACATTTTCACATAAGCAATGTTGCATAGAGAAATGAAAATTAATAGGAGAAACCGTGAGAAATGTAAAACAAAACATAGCAAAAGAGAAAACAGTCTGCTTCATTCTGCATTCTGACTCTATAGCTCTTTCTCTGGATATCGATGACATTTTGCAATATGACTCCTTTGGAAATGTTTCAGGTCCTTGCATTGCTGTGAAGGGTTAAGTGTATCAAAAACAGTTCTATCATACTGTGACTGTTACTATGCATAATGTTCTCCTGGTTTCCTCACTTCACTCAGCATCAGTTCATATAAGTCTTTCCAGGTTTTTCTGAAATCTGTCTGTTCATCATTTCTCATTGCACAATAGTATTCCATTACGTTTATATACCACAACTTGTTCAGCCATTCCTTTGATTTCCAGTTCTTGGCCACCACAAAAAGAGGTTCTATGAATATTTTTAATATGTAGGTCATTTTCCCATTTTTATGATGCCTTTGGAATACAGCCTGAGAAGGGATATTGCTGGGTAAAAGGCAATGGCCTGTTTCATAGCCCTTTGAGCATCATTACAAATTGCTCTCCAGAATGGTTGGATCAGCTCATAGCTCCACCAACAATGAATTAGCATTCCAACTTCCCCATATCTCCTTCAACACTTATCATTTTCCTGTTTTGCCCTGTTAGCCAATCTGATAGACGTGATGTGTTATCTCAGAGTTGTTTTGATTTGCATCTCTCCGATCAATAGTGATTTAGAACATTTTTTCATATGACTTTAGATATCTTTAATTTCTTTCTGTGAAAACTACTTATTCATATCCTTTGATAATTTATCAATTGGGGAACGACTTGTATTCTTGCAAATTTGATTCAAGTTCCCTACATATTTTAGAAATGAGGCCTTTATCACAAATACTAGTTGTAAAAAGTGGATTTACTTTATATCTTGTTACTTTGCTAAAATCATTAATTGTTTTGGCTAACATTTTAGCTGAGTCTTTCAGATTTTCCAAGTATATTAACATATCATCTGCAAATAGAGATAGTTTTATCATCTTATTTTGATTCCTTCTGTTTCTTTTTCTTTTCATTGCTATTGCTAGGATTTCTAATACAATAGTGAATATTAGCAATGATAGTGAAGATATTTGTTTCACAGCTGATCTTACTGGGAAGGCTCCTAGCTTATCCCCATTACAAATAATGCTTGCTAATGGTTTTAGGTAAATGCTTTTGTTAAATACCTTTAAAGAAAATGCATTCGTAACTATACTTTTAAGTGTTTTAATAGAAATGAGTGTATTACTTCATCAAATGTTTTTTTATATCTATTGATTCTTACTATGATTTTTCTTACTTTTATTGTGGTTATAATCAATGACGTTAATAGTTTTCCTTATGTTAAACCATCCCTGTGAAAAAAATATCTGCATTCATATTGAGAGGAAGATAGTGAGGTAAAAAAGCTACTTCTACCCTAAAGATCAGCATCAAATGATCACATACCCCAAGAGTTCTTGGAAGAACTTAGCAAGAACTTCTAAAGATCCATAGAAAGTTAACTGTAAAAGAGTAATAGTAGGATACCAATTTTTCATTAGATCACTTCTATCTGAAATCTAGCTACCCATCAAAACTCTGAAAAAAGTGATAGCAATGGTGATATAAAATCGATAGAAAGCATAATAAAATATCCCCCTTCAAAGTTCAATCCATCAACCTTTCCAGGGAGAGGAGGGGGGAATATATAATAGAATAATTTCAGTCAGGGTTATGTACAGTCGAAAATGCTCATATCCTGAGAGCACTATGATACCTGTGTCTATATGATAGAAACTCTGAGACACTAGTGGATTCTGTTCTCATGATACCACTGATTGGGTGAACATTACCATAGGAGTCAAAGAAATCAATGGGCCACCTTAGGGCTACAAGTTGGCTTTATTCAAAACTGTCTTGACAATCTTTGCGACCCTAAGAACACTAGAGTGAATGATGCACCCTCATCTTTTGGTATCACAAGAAGGTAAGATATACCATAATAAATAAGAAAAAGTACTAATTCTCCACTGACTAGAAATATGTCTGACTATTAAAGAAGGCAAGCCACAAAGGAACATATAATTGAAGACAGAAGCAACTTATATTTGCATATAAACTTCAAGGTTTTAAAATCACTTCATATACATTAGTTCATTTGAAATAACTCTTTCATATGTGCTCTACTTATTTTCTTTGACCTCTGAATTAAATGTTTCTTCTCTGATCTTTGTGAACAGCCTACTTGTGAGGAGACTTATTAAGAATCCATTTAATGTTGTAATATTAAGTTCCCAAATTTTCTCAGTGGGCATCCAGAGAACCAGAGAATTGAGAAATCCTCCCAAATCTAATTAAACTCTTCATGACACATAAAAAGGTTACAACCCATTCATTCTTTCATTCATTATCCCACCAGTTATCATTCTCTATCTCCTTACCTTCTCTGCTGAGTCATTTAAATGTTTTCTATACCTTTGCCTCCTTTTTCCCTCCTCTCTCTCTTATGAAACATCTAAAATCTTCCTTTTGGACTCTATCATTCAACTGAACCTGTTCTCTACAAAGTTACCTGTTATCTCTTACTTGAAAAATATAGGGTCCTTTTGTTCAACTCTCATCCTTTTTGGTCTTTTTGCAGAATTTGGCACTATTGATTGCCCTCTCCTCCTAATATATTTTCCTCTCTGGGTTTTAATGATATTGCATTCTCTGGATTCTCTTACCTTTCCAATCACTGTTCAGTCTCTTTTGCTGTGTCTACATCTTTATCATGTCCTCTAAATGTGAGTACCCCCAAGACTGTCTCCTGAGCATTCTTCTCTTCCCTGTATACTATTTTGCTTGGTGATCTCATCATTCTCATAGGTACAATTTTCATCCCAAAGCATATGTAAGTATAATATATGCACTTAGGTATGTACACATATATGCACATATAATATGAATACATACAGATACACATATATATCCTGACTAAGCTCCAATATCCTTTACTAAGCTCCAATCCCATATTTGTATCCCTATTTTATGTAACTATATACCTGGGGTCTCATAAAAATTTCTTGGGTGAAAAAGGGAAAAAAGTTTAAGAAGCTCTGGCATACAAAATGCACTTAATAAAGGCATTTCCATCTGAGTGTCTCAAAGGTAGTCAGTATGTCTAAAATGAAACTCATTATCTTTTATCCCAAAACACTCCCCTCTCTCAAAATTGGTTACTACTGTCACAGACATCATTATCTTCCTAGTCAATCAAATTTTCAACTTGGAAATTATGCTTGGCTCCTCACTCTCACTAACTCCACTCATTCAAATTTCTAGTTTCCATCTTAGTGACATCATTCTTAAATGTTTCCTTTCCATTCACACAGTCATTTACCTATTTTAGGACCTTATCACTTCCCCACCGTACTGTTACAAAAGTTTTCTATCTTTGCTTCAACTCTCTCCCCTTTGTGATCCATGATCCATAAAACTGTGGTAGTGATTTTCCAAACGATAAGAGTGCCCATATGATTTCCTTTTCAATAAATTCCAGTAGCTCTCTGTTACATCAAGGATCAAATATAAACTTTTGTTTAGCATTTAAGAAGTCATAACCTGGTCCCTTCCTATCATTCTGGTCTTCTTATACTTTACTGCCTTCTAGAAACTCTGTAGTCTGCTGATATTGACCAACTTGTTGTGCAAAATACCCCATTTCCTATTTCAAATCCTTTCACTTGTTTTCTTCCATACTTATAATGCTTACCTCCACCTCTTATCGTTCATCATTTGTTTCAAAACTCAGCTCACCATTAGAAGGTTTTTTTGGTTCTCCCCACAGTGTGAACCTTCAGCTCCAAAGTTCCCTTTTGTCTATTCTGCAAATATCTCATATGTACCTATATATTTACATATTCACTCCCTTATTAGAATATATGCTTCATGTAAGCAGGGATATTTTTGCATTTCTTTGCATCCCTACTGGTTAACACATTACCTGACATAGGTACAGGAGCTTCTTAAAATGTGGGTTGTGACTCCACATGAAATCATGTAACTGAATGTGGTGGTGGTGGGGGTCAAAAAAATTTGACAACAATAGCAGTTTTCTGAATGGGCAGTGTCCAAAAATTTATTCAAAATCAAACACATAATGAATCAGAGTTATTTCTGGCAGTGCTTGCCCATGTTACATCATGTAACTTCACTGTAGTCTTGGATCTGAACACACAACATGTGCACTTTGCTCTGCCCTTGTTGTCACACCACAAAGTGCCAGTAAATGTTGCCAGAAACACCTCGGTTCTGATTTGAGATGATTATATGTTATGAATTGCAGTGTTTTTACTGTGCATACAAAATCGTTAAATGAATTTTGACTTGGGATTGGTATAGAATTTCCAACAATTTCTGAAATGGCCTTAAACATACTTCTGCTATTCTGTACTATATATTTATGCAAAGTGGCATTCTCACCATTGATGATGATAAAATCAAAATATTGATCAACATTGAAAAATGTTGAAGATGCTCTACATCCTGCAATATCAAATATTCTGCCAAGATTTAATTCTCTGTGCAAAAATACATAAGCACATCCATCCCATTAGTATGCAAATTCACTTTCATCTTTAATAAATGATAAAATTATATGTATGCCAAATAATTCTTTTAAAATAAATTTCTTTATCATTTATTCTCAGTAAATGTTTGATTTGTGTGCCGGTTTTACATAACTATATACTTGGGGTCACATAAAAATTTCTTGGGCCCAAAGGGGTGACAAGTGGAAAATGTTTAAGAAACTCTGGCACAGAATATGCACTTAATAAATTCTGGTCAATTGATTTACGGTTATTCATCCATCCATCCATCCATCCATCCATCCATCCATCCATCCATCCATCAGTCCATAAGGCTGGTGGCTAAAGAAGATGACTTTACTTCCTACACTTTTATTTTGTTTTTTTTCCCAAGAAGTATTTTAAAAATAAGGATGTTATAATTTTTTCTCTATAGCTCACATTGAAATCTCATAAGCCAGTATTCATATTACCATAAAAAAATGGTGACCCTAATGTATTTAACCCTTTCTTTTTTTTTTTTTAAGTTTCCAAATTCTTTATTTGTTCCTCATAAAAAACAAAAAGAGAAAGGAAAAAAGCCTGACTGATTTCTGCATGTTTGAAAATTTGTGGTAAAAAATCCCATGATTGTTTTTCCTCCCTTATCTGAAGAGAGCACTTTTCCTCCCTTCTTTTTTTTTTTTTTAATTAAACTTTTAATTTTGGGTTACAAATTTTCTCCCCTTTTTACCCCCTCCCCCCCCCAGACCCAAGTTTTCTAATTGCCCCTGTGACCTATCTGCTCTCTCCTCTATCCTCCCTCCCTGCCCTTGTCTCCATCTTCTCTTTTGTCCTGTAGGGCCGGATAGCTTTCTTGACCCCTTAACCTGTGTTTCTTTTTATCCAGTGGTAAGAACATTACATTTGGTCCTAACACTTTGAGTTCCAACTTCTTTAGCTCCCTCCCTCTCTACCCCTTCCCCTTGGAAGACAGGCAGTTCAATATAGGTCATATCTGTTTAGTTTTGGAAATGATTTCCATACTAGTTGTGTTGTATAAGACTAACTGTATTTCCCTCCATCCTGTCCTGTGCCCCATTACTTCTATTTTCTTATGGTCCTTTCCCTCCCCGTGAGTGTCGACCTCGTATGGCATTCTCCTCCCCATGCCCTCCCCTCTATCCTCCCCCCCCTTCCTGCTTGTGCCCCTGTCCCCCACTCTCCTGTATTATGAGATAGGTTTTCCTATCAGAATGAGTGTGCATTATATTCTTTCCTTTAGTGGAATGTGATGAGAGTAGATCTCATGTTTTTCTCTTGCCTCCCCTCTTTATCCCACCACTAATAAGTCATTTGCTTGCCTCTTTTATGAGAGATAATTTGCCCCATATAACTTCTCCCTTTCTCCTCCCAATATTTCTCTCTCACTGCTTGATTTCATTTTTTTTTTTTAGTATATGATCCCATCCTCTTCATTTCACTCTGTGCACTCTGTCTCTATGTATGTGTGCGTGTGTGCATGTGTGTGTGTGTGTACTCCCACCCAGTGCTCAGATACTGAAATGTTTCAAGAGTTATAAATATTGTCTTTCCATGTAGGAATGTAAACAGTTCAACTTTAGTAAGTCCCTTATGATTTCTCTCCGCTGTTCGCCTTCCTATGGTTCTCTTCATTCTTGTGTTAGAAAGTCAAATTTTCTTTCCAGCTCTGGTCTTTTCATCAGGAAAATTTGAAAGTCTTCTATTTCATTGAAAGACCATTTTTTCTCCTGAAGTATTATACTCAGTTTTGCTGGGTAGGTGATTCTTGGCTTCAGTCCTAGTTCCTTTGACCTCTGGAATATCCTATTCCATTCCCTTCTATCCCTCAATGTAGAAGGTGCCAGATCCTGTACTATCCTGATTGTATTTCCACTATACTTGAATTGTTTCTTTCTAGCTGCTTGCAATATCTTCTCCTTCACCTGGGAATTCTGGAATTTGGCCACAATGCTCCTAGGAGTTTCTCTTTTTGGATCTCTTTCATGCGGTGTTCTGCGGATTCCTTGAATATTTATTTTGCCTTCTGGTTCTAGAATCTCAGGGCAGTTTTCCTTGATAATTTCGTGGAGTATGATGTCTAGGCTCTTCTTTTGATCGTGGTTTTTAGGTAGACCCAGAATTTTTACATTGTCTCTCCTGATTCTATTTTCCAGGTCAGTTGTTTTTCCAATAAGATATTTCACATTATCTTCCATTTTTCGAATCTGCGCGGTATGTTCTGAGATATCTGTCTTTCTCGAAAAGTCCAAAGCTTCCATCTGTACCATTCCAGATTTGAGAGATCTATTTTCTTCACTAAGCTTTTGAATCTCCTTTTCCATTTGGTTAATTCTGCTTTTGAAAGCATTCTTCTCCTCATTGGCCCCTTGCACCTCCCTTGCCAGCTGACTTAGGCTAGTTCTCAAGGTGCCAATTTCTTCAAGATTTTTTTGGTTCTCCTTTAGCAGGAAGCTGATCTGTTTTTCATGCTTCTCCCTTATCCCTCTCATTTCCCTTCCCAGTCTTTCCTCCACCTCTCTAACTTGATTTTCAAAATTCCTCTTGAGCTCTTCCATGGCCCGAGCCCACTGGGTGGGCTGGGGCACAGAGTCCTCGATTTCTGTGTCTTTGCCTGATGGCAAGCCTTGTTCCTCCCCATCAGAAAGGAAGGGAGGAAGTGATTTTTCTCCAATAAAGTACCCTTCAATAGTTTTATTTCTTTTCCCTTTTCTTGGCATTGTCTCCCCCTAGTGGACTGACCTCTGAATGTTCTCCTCACACCCACCTGGCCTCCTGGTCCTCCCAGCCAGCGTTTGGGGACTGAGATTCAAATGCTGCTTCCCGCCTTAGGATTTTTGGCGGGGGCAGGTCTGTTATTCAGTGTTAAATTAGGCTCAGATGCTGAGGTCAGGGGCAGGGCCGCCTCTCTGGCTCAATTCCCTCAGGGGATTTATACACAGACCTTCCACAATGGATCCAGGCTTCCGCTCGTTTGGGGGGGCCCCCCGTCCGCAGCCGCCTCTCAGCCCCCACCTCCCGGGGGGCCCGAGCTATGGGGGCACCATGCTCCCCTCTCAACCCGCCAAAGAGACTCTCTCACCTACCCCACGTCAGTCACCTGTCGGTGGGAAGCCCGTGCAGCTGCTGAAGATCCCGCCTCCGGATCCCTCTCAGAACTTTGTCTCTCGGAGCCGCGGCTGTTGTCGCCACCGCAGGTCCGGGCTGGGCACCGTGTCTGCAGCGCAACGGACCTTTTGCGAGAGGTTTGCAGGTCCCTCTGTGGGTGGGGGGACCCGTGTGGCCTCTGGATCTCTTTCTCACGGTGTCGCTGCCGTGGCAGGGCTGCTCTCCTCTTCCCGCTCCAGCGTCCAGTCCCCGGAGCGAAGGTCCCCCCGTGAGAGGTTTGCAGGTCTCTCCGGAACAAAAATCTCCCTCGCTCCAATATTCCGTGGTCTCTGGGTGCAGAATTCGCCCTGGGTTAGTCCCCTCTGTGGTTCTGTTGTTTGTGGGTTCGGAGCTATGTGTATGTGCGTCTTTCTACTTCGCCATCTTGGTTCCGCCCCCCTAACCCTTTCTTTTTTAAAGTAAATTTAAAAGTGTGTGTGTATGTGTATGTGTGTGTGTGTGTTTATGTGTGTGTACATGCTTGTAGGAATGGGAATGTGAAATTCCCTTAATGCTTTTTAAAATAAGTATTAAAAGGCTTTTGTTGTTGTCTCAGTTGAGCGGTAAACACACACATACACAATCAAATAAATGAAAAATCTTTGGTCATCAAGAGCCTCTTTCTCCATTGCAAACTCTGCTAGTTTTAATTTTCATACCTTCATGTTCATTAATAATAATATTTACATAAAGTTATAATCTTTTCTTCAACTGTCCCAGTGTCTTTTTCCTCATCCAGAGTTACATTCCCACATCTATGGGAGTCACAATTAGTTGCTGCAGAACCATTTATAGGATTTATGGCACTGGAAAGAAAGAATTCTAGGGAACAGGCCAACTTCCAAAGCAGAGTGTTTATGTTCATGTCAAAACCATTTGTAATTGAAATGGAGGAGGAAATAAGGAAAGAAAAAAGTTTAGCTAAACATTTTTTCCCCTGAAGGTTATATTACTGACAGAGATTTTTATCTATAAATAGAAGTAAATATATGAAAATATTTGTCCTGTTGCATGCATCTAGAATTACTTGTCTAGGAGTCAAGACACCTGGCTTTTAATTTTATCCCTAGCAGCTTAACCTATCTAAAGTTGTCTTGCTTATCCTCTCTTACCCTCAGTTTCATCATATGTAAAAATGCAGAGTGACTTTCTTGCCCTACCTCCTATAGAGAATTGTTGAGAGGATTAAGACAGATGATGAATTTGGAAGCACTTTGTGATTATGCATAGATGAGTGGAAGGTACTTTTTTATTTCATTTTTTAAATTTTATATTTAAATACTAAAACTTAAACAATGAAAAAGGAGTAAAAATATAAACTTAAATATTTAAACTTAAATACAAAATAAGAAAAGAAATAAAACATCATGTGCACAACAGAATGAATATACAGAAATATATACATGAAAACATAGAACAATAAACTACCATTTTAGGAAAGCCTATATAATAAATGCTATGCATTGTCTTGAGAACTGTACATATTTTCTTTGCATCCTTGTAAGTTTTTGCTGTTTTCTGCTGTGCACTTTTTACTTTGTTCTTTTTCATTTCCTGCCCCAAAGGCTAAAATTAAGTCTGGATATATTTATATATAGATATTCACACACACACATATACATATACACACATACATTCATACATACATGCATAGATACATACATGTATAGATAGATACTTTCCCTAACAAATTCTATTCTTGGTCTTTATTTTTATGTTTCTGCATATCTCTTATTTCCTATCCCTCCTAACTCCTCTCCTTTATTTCTACACATAACCTTGCCTTCCTATTACTTAGCCTACCATCTCTCCAAGGATCCCTCCCTTATCCTCCCATTCCCATAAGTCTAAACACCCTTCTACACCCCCCTCCTTTGACTTACTACCTCGTCCTCTTCTCTAGAGGTTCCCACCCTTATTCTCTTCTCCCACCCCATTCCCTTTGTGTGTTATTTCTTTTTGAATTTAGAAGACTTTTATACTCTTCTAGATATACATGTATTGTTCCCTCTTAAACTCATTCTCAATGGAAGTAGATTTCCAGAACTAACAGCCCACCTCCCGCATCTAATTCCTCTGTGTTGGTTCTTCCTCTTGCACCACATTTGTACAAAATTCCATTTTAGCTTTTTTAAAACAGGTTTACTTTTTAAAATCATATCATAGTCAGGTGTTCTCCAATCTTTCTTATCAATTGCCTTATTACTACTAATGACCTTAGACATACTTTTTACATTTTACCCATTAAAGGTAAACAGTTCGTCCTCATTGAGTCCCTTTTAATTAGTCTTTGGTACCTATCTCATATTTCTCTTGGCTCTTGTATGTAAAATCTTCTATTAAGTTCAAGTTGTTTTCCCGTTTAACAAACTTCTGAAAGTCTGACGACTCATTAAATGTCCATTTGTTTTCCCATTCAACATTATGCTTGTCTTTACTGTGTATGATATTTTTGGCTGGAGCCCCAGTTCTTTTGCATTTCAGTATATAGTGCCCCAAGTCCTGTACTCTTTTAGTGTCATCATTACTAGGTCTTATGTGATTTTAATTGTGGCAGAGTCACATTTAAGTTGTTTTATTTTTCTTGTTGCTCACAATGTTTTATCCTTGAGCTGAGAGTTTCAGAATTTGACTACAATGTTCACATAGGTTTTCTTCATTGACACTCTTTCAACAAAAACTTACAAGGATGCAAAGAAAATATGTACAGTTCTCAAGACAATGTGTAGTATTTATTATATAGGTTTTCCTAAAATGGTAGTTTATTGTTCTTTGTTTTCATGTATATATTTCTATATATTCATTCTGTTGTGCACATGATGTTTTATTTCTTTTCTTATTTTGTATTTAAGTTTAAATATTTAAGTTTATAATATTTTTACTCCTTTTTCATTGTTTAAAATGAAAGAATACCAATGAGGAAAACCCATGGGAACATTGTGATCAGTGGATTTTTCTATTTCTACTTTCTCTTCTTATTCTAATGCTTCATGACAATCTTCTTTAATCATTTCTTGTATTATTGTATCAAGCTTATCTTTTTGATCATAGCTTTCATGTAGTCTGTTTATTCTTATGTGTTCTCTTCTTGATCTTCTCTCCAGATCAATTGTTTTTCTTATGAGATATTTCACATTCTCTTCTATTTTTTCATATTTTCTAATTTGTTTTTATTATTTCTTGGTCTCTTATGACTTCAATGGCTACCTCTTTCCCTATTCTGATTTGCAAGGAGTCATTTTCTTCCTTAAGATTCTGGATCTTGGGGGCAGAGCCAAGATAGTGGAGTAACAGCTTGGACTTCCTAGAGCACTCCCACTAAGCCCAGCCAAATACCTGTAAAAATGTGTCTAAATAAATTCTGGAGCTTCGGAACCCACAGAATTATGGAGTGAAACAAATCTCCAACCCAAGACAGACTTGAAGGTCATCAGAAAGTGTCTATTACAGCACAATGGGAAAAGAATGCAGTCCAGTGTGGGCCTCAAGTGCACAGAGGGGACATGAGCAGGGCTTGGGTGTCTAGATCTCTCAAACCTATGGTGGTTTCCAGATTTCACAACCCCAAAACGCTGAGAATAAATTGGCAGTTCAGTGGAGAAAGCCTGTGGGACCAGTGCAGGAGAATGAAGTGGTCAGGACCCAGCTCCAGGGCCTCAGAGAGGGGAAGGGGCAGAGGATTCCTCAGCAGCCACAACAGCAGCAGGGGCAGCTGCAGCCGATGTTTCTGGAGCTCTAGGCCCACAGATTGTGGGGGGATCGAGGGGCTGAAAATATCTCTTCCCCCCTCTCCCCCCCCCCGCCCCCCACCGCTGGAAGCAGAGTATTACCTTGACAAGGAGCTCAAAAGTCAGGTAAATGGCTGGGGAAATTAGCAAAAACTGGAAAAATAATCAGACTATTAAATCTCACTTTGGTGACAAGGAAGACCAAATTATGCTAGCAGAAGAAAACAAAGTCAAAGCTACTCCATTCAAAGACTACAATAAAAATAAGAATTTCTATCAGGCCATGAAACAGTTCAAAATGGATTTTGAAAATCAAGTAAGAGAAGTAGAGCAAAAATTGGGAAGAGAAATGAGAGTGATGCAAGAAAATCATGAAGAAGGAATCAGCTGCTTGATAAAGAACACCTAAAAAAATGACAAAGAAAAAAACACGTTAAAAAATAGACTAACCCACATAACCTCTCAAGGAGGAGAAGAATGCCCTAAAAAGCAGAATTGACCAGGTGGAAAAGGAGATCAAAAAACTCACTGAAGAAAATAATTTCTTAAAGATTAGAATATAGTAGAAGGAAACTAATGACTTTATGAAAAATCAAGAAGTAATAAAGCAAAACCAAAGGATAGAAAAAATAGCAGAAAATGTGAAATATCTCACTGGAAAAACAACTGACCTGGAAAATAGATCCAGGAGAGATAATTTAAAAATTATGGAACTAATAGAAAGCTATGATCAAAAAAAGAGCCTAGATATCATCTCTCATGAAATTATGAAGGAAAATTGCCCTAATATTCTAGATCCAGAGGTTAAAATAAGTTTTGAAAGAATCCACCAATCACCTCCTGAAAATGATCCAAAAAAAAAAAAACTCCTAGGAACATTGTAGCCAAATTTCAGAGTTCCTAGGTCAAGGAGAAAATATTGCAGTCAGAAAGTAACAATTCAAGTATTGTGGAAATATAATCAGGATAACACAAGATCTAGAAGCTTCTATGATAAGGGATCAAAGGGCTTGGAATATGATATTCCATAAATCAAAGGAGCTAGGATTAAAATCAAGAATCACCTACCCAGAAAAACTGAGTATAATACTTCAAGGGAAAAATTAATCATTCAATGAAATAGAGGACTTTCAGGCATTCTTGATGAAAAGACCACAACTGAATATAAAATCTGACTTTCAAACACAAGAATCAAGAAAAGCATGAAAAGGTAAACAGGAAAGAGAAATCAGAAGGGACTTTCTCAAGTTGAACTGTTTACATTTCTATGCGGAAAAATAATATTTGTAACTTTTGAGACTTCTCTCGGTATTTGGGTAGTTGGAAGGATTGTATACATGTAGATAGAGGGCACAGGGCGAGTTGAATAGGAAGGGATGATATCTAAAAAAAATGAAATTAATGGATGGGAGAGGAATATATTGGGAAGAGAAAGGGAGAATTGGATGGGGCAAATTATCTCTCATAAAAGAGGCAAGAAAAAGGTTTTTCAATGGAGGAAAAAAATGAGGAATTGAGAGGGAAGTGAAGCTTACTCTCATCACATTTGGCTTAAGGAGAGAGTAACATGAGCACTCAATTTGGTATGAAAATCTATCTTATACAACAGGAAAATAAGGGAGAAGGGGATACGTGGAGTATGTGGGGGAATGATAGAAGGGAGAGCAAATAGGAGGAGGAGATAATTAGAAGTAAACACTTTTGAGGAGGGACAAAGTTAAAGTAGAGCATAGAATAAATGGGGGCACAGGATAGAATGTAGGGAAATATTATTAGTCTCTCACAACATGACTTTTATGGAAGTTTTTTGGATAACTATACATGTATAACATATTGAATTGCCTGCCTTCTCAATTGAGATGGGTAGGGAGGGAGTAAGGGAGAAATGTTGGAATTCAAAATTTTAAAAACAAATATTAAAATTGTTTTTACATGAAACTGCAAAATAAGATATACAGGTAATGGGATATAGAAATCTATCTTGCCCTACAAGAAAATAGGGGAGATGGGGATAAAGGAAGGGAGGGGTGTGATAGAAGAAAAGGCAGATTTGGGGAGGGGGTAATCAGAATGAACGATGTCTTGGGGTGGGGGGAGGAGAGAGATAGAGAGAAAATTTGAAACTCCAAATCTTGAGGAAATGAAGGTTGAAAACTAAAAATAAATTAATTAACTTTATAAAAAGATTCTGGATCTCCTTTTCTAATTTGTTGACTTTCTTTTCAGAATCTACTTTTTCTTGGATTATTCTTTCTTTTAGTTTTTTCCTCAGTCTTTCTCATTTGATTTTTAAAGTCTTTTCTTTGAAAACTATTAAATGAATTCTTTTGGGACAGGTGACCATTTGACATTACTCTTTGGGGTAGAGAGAATTTCTTTGCTTCAGTATCCTCTGAAAATGAAGCCCAGTCTTTTCTATTCCCATAGTAACTCTCTATGGTTCAATTCTTCCTCCTTTGCCTGTGCTTTTTTTTTTTTCAATTTGTAGTAACTTAGTTTTTGTAATCATCTCTAGTCCTAGGGTATGGGGGATGGTTTGGCTTCAGAGCCTCCTTTAGTTTCCCCCCTTGGATCTGGAATAAAAGCCAAGACCTCCAGCCTCCTGGAAGAGTCTGCAGCCAGTTGGGTACTCTCCACATTGTTTCCACAGTCACTGGAATGGTTTTTTCTTACCCTGCCCCACACCTCTCTTCAGCATAGCTGGGTCTGGTATTCGTTGTCAGCTGAAGTTCCCTCAGTCTTCCCTAGCTCAGTTGCCCAACTCCTCTCACTGTCCCAGATGTAAAAGTTTCTGTGTCTGGGGCTGAGGCAGTTTCCCAACCCAACAAACCTCAGGGTTACCAGATTGTTGTTTTAGTTGTCCTAGACTGGAGGTGTTTGCTTTTCTCAGGGACCAAACCTCATCCTGGGATTTTTCTTCAGATCTTCTCTGATTGTCCCTGGAAAGCCCCTGTTCCATCCTACTCTTGTTTATTTTTACCCCTCTAACTTCACCCTGAGGTGATATTTTATCTCAGTTATGGGGGGGGGAAGGAATCTTGAGATCTTGTAATTTATTGATCTACTCTATCATCTTCCCAAAATTCTCTCTCAATATATTGCTATAAAATTCTTCTCATTAATGGCAGCTTGATATAGTAGATAAGATAGTCAGCGCCAGATTTAAGATGACTTCCATTCAAGTCTACTTCTGATGCACATGGGCTGTGTAACTCTGGACAATTTATCTAATCCCACAGTGCCCTAAAAAGCTATTTCACAATATAAATTACAAATCATATGGACCTCTACTGGTAAAGTGAAAAGGAGGTAAATGGTAAACATTTAAGTGGGTGTGCAAATGTTAAAGGCATTTAAAGTAAGGAAGGATAGGATAGAGTTAGTCTGAAAAAGCTTCTTTTTTAAGCCAATTCTCTTCAGGGGACACAAGGATATATCTCCCTTATCATCTTGCTTCATATTCTCAAAAACATCCTAAGAATTTTGTGTGAGAAATACCACATTGCTCCATTTAACCTGTCTTTAAGAAGAACTCCAAGGGAAAGACAGATTAAAAATGTTTCCCCAAATATTCCTAGTTTTTACTAGCATTAAGTTATAAAACTATTATCTATGGAATGATATACTTCTGCTTGTCCTTATATGTAATTGTGGAGTATGTCCTGGGAAAATTAGCTCCATAAATTTGCCCCCTGTTCTTTATATTAGAAACATGTTTGATTTATTTAAAAAGATTTCTTCTTATCTTCATGGTTGGACCTTGACAAGTGATCATCCAGCTTCTTCTGAAAGACTTCCAAAGAAACAGAACCCTCCTACCTCCAGAGACTGTGCATTTGCAGACAACATAAGTGCTTAAGAAGTTTCTCCTTATGTTGAGTGGAAATCTCTGTCTCAGAAAATTCTTTCCATTCTTCCTAGTTTTACCATCTTAGCCCAAGTGGAACAAGTTTAATATTTCTTTCAAGGGACTGCCATTCAACTATTTGAAGAGAGTTAATATGCCATATTTTACTCCTCTAAACATTGCTAGTTCCCTTAAAAGTTCATTATATGAAAGAAAGGACCTTTATTAAGTGCTTCCTATTTTTAAAGATACCATGATAATCCTTCGGGATACAAACAGAAAAGCAATATGGACTTTATTCTTAAAGAACTCACATTCTAATAGGGGAGATCATTCATGTAAGAGCTACAAGTCAGATACAAATGTCCAAGGCTCCTTAGGCTACAGTGGTAAGGCAGATGGTAATGAATCTTCTTTACTTTCACTTCCATTGATAAGACTATTTCTGTTTTATGGTATGATTTCTATGCCTTTTACTTTCATTGTTATCTTTGCATAGAATGCTGCAGTTTATTAATATTCTTTCTAAAATTTGTTACTCAAATTGGCCAAGATACATCATTTATATAACTAGGACAGAGTCAAGCTCTCCAATTCTGTACAACAGAGGTATCAAACGTATGGCCCACTGGATACACAACAGTACCTAGTATTGCCAAAGGCAGATTAAAATATAATGTAGAAATAGTCAACAAAATAAAAAAATACAACAAAAAATAGGTACTATTAGTTTTTGATTTTCTAAGTCAATATGCTCTTTCAGGGATTTTTATGTATGATTTAGTTATCTCAGTTTATATTTGCATTTGAAGCCATTGTTGTATGTATAATGCTTCTATTAATGGAATTTAGGATTGACTTCCATGGCATGCTACTGATTCATATTGAAATTGAATGCCATTGAAGGTATTGGTTTAAGGCAGGAACAGCTATGAGTTATTCTTTCTGACCCCCCTTGCCTTAGATCCTCTACTTGTGGGTTGATTTTTGGATCCCAGGTTAGATCTCTAGAGTTAATCCTAATAAATTTATTTTTATTAATTTTTACTCACTCACAGTTTCGCTTGTGAATATGAATTGTCATCTAACAACAAGGGATATGTGTTATCTCTCTAAGAACTGTACAGTTGATGCTCATCCTTAGTTTATCATATGGGGAAAATTAAATTTCTGAAGCTATGCAGTCAAGCCATGAGACTTGCATTGTCTCTGAATATTAAGGAGTGCTCAATAATAATAGTTATAGTGATACTCTATACTGGTTAGTCTGCAGTGATTGGTGCTCCTTATTTCCTAAACTACTCTTTTGCACTGGAAGATCTGAAGAGGAATTTGAAACATGTTATCTATCTGAGACATATAGAACTAGAACAATAACAGGAGTAGAGTTGCATATGGGTAGTACCTCTGAATATGATGAGCCTACATATCACAAAACCTTGAACATGCAAATTCTGATATGAATAAGTATCTAAAAATTAAATAAAAACAGTGACCATGAAGAACCAGTCTGTCTTTATCAGGAATAGGTTATATCACACTAGGGTTGTTTCTTTTTTATAGACTAGGTTACTAAGCTTTCAGAAAGAATTTTCACTCTGGAAGTTCCACATTGATAAAATCACTACATTTTGAATGTTGATGACCAAAACCATAGTTATATAAGTAGATAAAAAGAATTGTAAATTAATACCAATGATAAATAACAAAACAAAAATTTTAAATAACACATCAGCAAAAAGGGTAAAATAATATATTGAAAATTATTCCATTATGATCAAGTTGCATTTATATCAGAGATGGACAGGTAGTTCCATATTGGGAAGTAGTTATGATAGATATGGATAGAACCAATAATGTTGAAAAACATAGCCCATTCATAATTAATCATATTAACAACAAGGACAATGACCAAAAATAACCATGACTATATCAACAGATACAGGAAAACTTCAACAAAATATAGCACTCATGTATTTTTAAAGTGATAAAAGTGAAAGAATGAAAACTTTCTTAACATGATCTGAATCACTTATCTAAAATCAAAAGTCAGCATTATTTTCAATGGTGAAATATTGGAATTTTTCTGAATTAGACTAATCATGAAACAAGAATGTCCATAATAGCAAGATAAAGGTGGGATATAAATTTTCATCGTTCATTAACAAGGCAAATAAATGTAAAGAAATCTCAGAATAAGAAAAGGGAAGGTTTGTGAAAAGTATGCTTATGAATATTAAAGAGGTAGAAACAAGTTATATCGTCATCGTGGTATTGTATGACACACACAAGCTAGAGAGGAAAATGAAAAAAAAATGACTGCGAACAGATCAAAAGTCTTATAGTGAGGTACAAACAACAGTAATTAGATTATCATACCATTATGAGATTATACATTTAGAGATATACTTCAGAGGTCCTTTAGGTTACTCCTTTTCTTTTATAGATTAGGAAGTTGAGGTCTTGAGAGGTTAAGTGATTTTCACTCAAATCATACTGGTAATGTCAGAGAAGTTTGAATAGAACCTCTGAGTAGAACCATTATTTTTTCCACTGTCCCATTCTGCTTTTTAACTATCCAGTATTTACTATAACTCTTTCTCTATAGAAATAAAGCAGTGAAGAATTTGTACAGAAGCAAAGCAGATACAAATTTTAGCATTTCCCTAGATAATAATTTCATCCTTTTATGAGTCTTTTTTAGTTTTTGACATTCATTGCCATAAAATTTTGAGTTCCAAATTTTCTCTCCATCTCTCCCCTCCCCCCACCCCATAATGCCTTGAATTCTGATTAGCCCCTCCCCCAATATGCCCACTCCTCCATCATACCTCTCCCTCCCCTTATCCCCATCTTCTCTCTTTTCTTGTAGGGCAAAATAGATTTCTATACTCCATTACCTGTATTTCTCATTTCCCAATTGTATGCAAAAACAATTCTCAACATTCATTTCTAATACTTTGAATTCTAACTTCTCTCTCTTCCTACCCCCCACCCACCCCTACTGAGAAGGCAAGCAATCCAATATAGGCTATATATGTGTAGTTCTGCAAAAGACTTCCATAATAGTCATGTTGTGTAAGACTAACAATATTTCCCTACATCCTATCCTGCCCCCATTTATTCAGTTCTCTCATTTGACCTTGTCCTTCCCCAAAAGGGTATACTTCTAATTACTGTCTTCTCCCATTTGTCCTCCCTTCTATAATCCCCCTCATCTCACTTGTCCCCTTCTCCTCTACTTTCCGGAAGTGTAAGATAGATTTTCATACCAAATTGAGTGAGCATGTTATTCCCTCCTTAAGACAAATATGAAAAGAGTAAGCATCACTTTTTTTCTCACACCGCCTCCCTTTTCTCCTCCATTGATAAAGCTTTTTCTTGCCTCTTTTATGAGTGATAATTTGCCCCTTTCCATTTCTCTTTCTCCTCCCAATATATTCCTCTCTCATTACTTAATTTTATTTTTTTTAGATATCATCCTTTCTTATTCAACTCAACCCATGCTCTCTGTCCATGTGTGTGTGTGTGTGTGTGTGTGTGCATGTGTGTGTGTGTGTGTGTGTGTGTGTGTATGTGTGTGTAATCCCTCCAACTACCCAAATACTGAGAAAAGTTTCAAGATTTACAAATATTATCTTTCCCCTTAGGAATGTAAACAGTTAAACTTTAGAAAGTACTTTATCATTTTTCTTTCCTGTTTACCTTTTCATGCTTCTCTTGATTGTTGTGTTTGAAATTCAAATTTTATATTCAGTTCTGGCCTTTCAATCATGAATGCTTGAAAGTCCTCTATATCATTGAATGACCATTTTTTCCTCTGAAGCATTATACTCAGTTTTTCTGGGTAGGTGATTCTTGTTTTTAAACCCAGTTTCTTTGACTTCTGGAATATCATATTCCAAGGTCTTTGATCCCATAACGTAGAAGTTGCCAGATCCTGTGTTATCCTGATCATATTTCCACAATACTTGAATTGTTTCTTTCTGGCTGCTTGCGGTATTTTCTCCTTGACCTGAGAAGTCTGAAATTTGGCTACAATATTCCAAGGAGTTTCTCTTTTTGAATCTCTTTCAAGAGGTGATTGGTGGGTTCTTTCAATATTTATTTTGCCCTCTGTTTCTAGAATATTAGGGCAGTTTTCCTAGATAATTTCATGAAAGATTATGCCTAGGCTCTTTTTCTGATCATGGCTTTTAGGTAGTCCCATACTTTTTAAATTGTCTCCCGTGGATCTATTTTCCAGGTCAGTTGTTTGTCCAATGAGATATTTCATATTATCTTCCATTTTTTCATTCTTTTGATTCTGTTTTGTAATTTCTTGGTTTCTCATAAAATTATCAGCTTCCATCTGCTCCATTCTCATTTTTTTAAAAAAAATATTTTCTTCAGTGAGCTTTTGAACCTCCTGTTAATTCTGCTTTTTAAGGCATTCTTCTCCTCATTGGCTTTTTGGACCTCTTTTACCGATTGAGTTAGCTTATTTTTAGAGGTGTTATTTTCCTCAGCATTTTTTTTTTTTGGTCTCCTTTAGCAAACTGTTGACTCACTTTTCATGATTTTCTTGCATGGCTTTCATTTCTCTTCTCAATGTTTCCTCCACCTCTCTTACTTGATTTTCAAAATCCTTTTTGAGCTCTTCGATGGTATGAGACCATTGCATATTTATTTTGGAGGCTTCTGATGGTAAACATTGTTCTTCCTCATCTAAAAGGATGGAGACAAATACCTGTTCACCAAGAAAGTAGCCTTCTATAGTCTTATTGTTTTCCCTTTCTTGGGCATTTTCCCAACCAGTTACTTGACTTTTGACCTTTGTCAAGAGGAGGGCATACTCTGGGAATCTCTAAGTTTCAGTTCCTCCAAGGTGGTTCAGTCAAAGGAGAGGAGTTGACTCTTCTCCTGGTCTGCACTCTGGTCTGGGAGCTACCAAAACTTTTCTGCTCAGGATCTGCAAGTAGAATTCCCTTTCCAGAGCTTCCACCAGCTCCACCATGCCAGCCAGCACTCTTCCTCACTGTTGGGCCACCACTCAGGGCTGAGACCCAAATAAGCAGCTCAATTCCCCCATGGGTTTTAGGCTGAGGGTTCCAAAAATGGATGCTGCTCTTGCTGCTCCTGCTGCCTTCGCCTGGGGCCGGGGCTAGGGGAGGACCCTGCTCCCTTCTCACCCATGAGGACCTTTGAAGAGTCTTTAGTGTTTGTGGACAGAGGGATCTGAGAACCTCTGCTGTTACTGAGGATTCCACCCCAGAGGCCTGTTCCAGTCCTGTCCCTGCTGTGCCATGTCCAAGGCTGGGTGGGGCTTCATGGACTGTGCTTCCCTCTGCTCTCCATGTGAGAGACCCCTCCTGTTGGCCCGTCAGGCTACCTTGCACTGGAAATCTCTTTCCTCTCCTGTTTTATGGTTTCTGGTGCTCTAGAATTTGCTTAGAGTCATTTTTTACAAGTAGTTGTTGGATTGTGGATGAAGTGCTCCAGTATGTGTGTCTTTCTACTCTACCCTATGTATCTAATTCTTAAAAGAAGGAAAAGTTGGTTTCTAGAATAGAAATGAGAGATACCAAACAGAAGGTGCCATTCCATCTTAGAATATGTGAGAGAGAGGAGAAAAAGAAAGTTAAGCATAGTTTGACATGGACCCTAGATTTGTCAGAGTAAATTTCAAAGGCAACAGATTCTCTAGATCAAAAACATAGACTAAAAGTCATTATGGTAGGTCAATTCAAGAGGGATAGGAAACTCAAGAACAAATTTTGATTCATCAAACAGATGAAAGGAAGAAGAAAACAATACACATGTACAAAAATATTTATAGCGTCTCTTTTTATGGTGAACTAGAAACTAAGAAGGTACTCATCATTTGGAGAATGAACAAACTAAAAAATGTGAATGTAATTGAATAGTATTACACCATGAGAAAAGATGAAAGGGACAGTTTCAGATAAACCTACACAGGCACGTGAATAGAACAAGGAGAACAATTTACACAATAACAAAATAATAAAGAAAAAATAACTAAGAAAGATTTAAGAATGATAATCAACCATGATTTCAGAGGACTAGTGATGAATCATACTGTTTGCCTCCTGACAGGGAGGAGAGTAACTCAAGGACAGAATGAAAATTTTTAGACATCTCCAATTCTGGGATTTGTTTTGCCTAGCTATGCATGTTTGATAAAGAAAAGATTTTGTTTTCCTTTCTCTCAGTTTTGGAGAGGAAATTGAAGGGTAGGGTAGGATACAGTTACCAAACTGGCAAAAAAGGAGCAAAAAAGAAAAGCGGGTCACAGAAATATTAGAAAACTACAGAGCAGAGAACAGAAGAAAAATCAGTTAGGAAATGCCTACAAAGCAGGAGAGCTTTAACAATAAAATATTGACTTTATCACATTGTTAGAGGGAGAAGTAAGCTGTACATGAGGTAAATTTATTTCTGTATGTACAATTCTCTCTCCTTTTTTGGTTCTGCTTTGTATATGGAAATAGTAATTATTTTGTGGTTATTAAGTTCAAAATAAAAACAAATTATCTTACAACAAAAGAAAAAAATGAAATTCAGAAGACCAAAGGAAACAATTCAGTGAAAAGCGAAGAGGGGAATTGTTTAAAGGGAGCAATAAAGGAACAATGAATCTGCACAAGGAACTCCCCAATTTACTTAGATATTTTAAAGTGTACAAAAGATGGAGACAAGAGTAGGTAATAAGGGATGAATACAAAAATCCTGGATATATCTGTATGAATAATGTAAGCAATGCTGAGTCTCAAAATGAACTCTGTCTTATAAGAGAAGTAAAGCATAGAAAAACAAGCATTTTACCTAAATATAGAGAAAGAGAAGGATCAAAAGATGGAATCACTGATTATTGTGATATTGATTGATGGAGAGAGGGCAGAATTACTTATTTTGTTTTGATTTTCTCTGCATCTCTGCCAAGGGGCAATCTTTGCACCAGAAGGGTCAAGGTAGAGAATGGCTAATATAATACTTATATCAAAGATTAGAAGGAAGATAGTAAAAGGGTGCTTAGGTCACTTGATTGATTTTCTGCCACTCGTCCTAGGTGAACTACAACCAAGAATAATCAAAGAGCTGGTGCATATGATTGCTGAGCCATCGTCAATAATATTTGAAAGATTAGAGTATAGTGGAGAAAACCAGAGCTGAGGAGAAACTCTGAAATACAAGCAAGAGAAACCTAGAAAGGAAACTAAATATATCTCAGCAATTTGAAGGGAGGTAAATACTGTTCATATGTCTGCTTTTTAATTGAGAGTAAAATGAAATGCTCCTTTAAAGCCTCAGTTTTCTAGTAAAAAAGGGATCAAAGAAAGAGAGACACAGTGCCCGAGTGGGATTCAGTATCTTGCTTGCTTCTTTATTTACTTATGACAGTAAAGAAAAGAGAGGAAAAAAAGAATAAAGTGGAGAAGAAATGAGGAAGAATGGGGAGAACATTACTCTTTTTATAACTGAAGTATGTCAGAAGAATATATAATCATGAAAGTAGAAGTTGAGAGAGGTCACCTCATGGTATCTGAATTAGGAGAAGGAAGTTTGAACTCATACACAGAAATTTTTGTGTAAAATACATTTAAAACAATAGGGAAATTAGGAGGGGTCAAAGAAAGGGAAGAATATGGATTAAACACTACCAATTAGAGAAATAAAAATTGACCAAAGTGACAAATGTTGGCTTTAGGGCAAAGCTTTAGGAAAACAGTCACATTAATACATTCTTAGTGAATCCGTGAATTCTTGTAATCATTCTGGAAAGTGATTTGGTATGATGCAGAAAAATTTGCTAAAAAGGGAGAGAGGGTGGAATAAAGGAGGGAGGGTGTAATGGAGGAAGGGAAGGATGGTGGGGGGGAAGAAAGTAAAGGAGGAAGAATAGAAAGAAGGAAGGAAAGAAGAAAGGAAGGAAGCATTTATATAGTGCCTCTTATGTACTAGTCAGTGTGCTAAGCACTGGACAAATGTTACCTTTTTTGATTCTCACAACAACCCTTTAAGGTACATATTATAATTATTCCCATTTTTCAGTTGAGGGAACTGAGGCAAGTAGGAGTTAAGACTTTTCCAGTGTTACACAGTAAGTATCTGAGGCTGTATTTGTGTTCAATCTTTTCTGACCCCAGAACCAGTGCTCTAACCACTACAACATCTAGTTGCATTAAAGAGGTTATAGGAACTTATTAAAAATATTATTCATTATGATTAGTAAGTATGTATACCAGATTTGTAAGACTGGTCAACATTAGTGAAATTACAAACATAATAAATAGAATAAAAACAAAGCCATTAAAATGATTTTACAAGATGCAGAATAAACCTTTTGATAAAATAAGACAAATATAGAACTAACAACACTAGAACTCATAGTAATAAGTAGACTTTTTCTTAATATGATAAATCATATTTATTGAAAATAAAAAACTAGCTTTATCTCTAATAGAGAAACACTAGATACCTTTCTAATATGATCTCAAACCACGGAAAACAGTAATTGTTACAGCTGCTTTTTAATATAGCTCTAGAAATACAAATTATAGTAATGATGAGATAAATAAATTGAGGGAATAATCAAAAGCTACAAGTAAACACAATTATAGACATTTGCAAATCATGTTATGGTTTAGATAATACACATAAGTAAAATTAATTAAAGTAGTTATTAACTTCAATGAAGTAGCAAGGTGTAAAATAAATTCCCTAAATTGTCAGTCTTTCTGTATATTACTAACAGAACTTGAAAAGAAGTGGTAGGAAAAAAAAATAAGATTCAACATAGCTACAAAATCCAAAAATTACATGGAAATTCAGATAAAAAGAAACAAGCAGGTCTCATTTAATGTATGAATGCAAATAAGAAATACTTTTTGAAGAAAGCAAGATAAATAGTTGGAGAGATTAATTTCCTCATGAGTGTATCATGCAAATATAACAAAATCATAATATGTAAGTTAATTTATATACAAATAAAACTAATTGGGGTTATTTTATAGACTCATGAAACATATTAACAAAATTCAGCTAGAAGAAAAAGAAGTCAACAATCTTAAGGGAAATAATTTGGAAAAAAGTACGAATGAAGGGGTCTTAGAAGTGAAACAAATCTCAAATTATACTGCAAAATATTAACCATCAAAGCAATTTGTTACTGGTTTAAAAAGGTAGAAGAGGAAAAGATTGGGCAAGCAAAATGTATAATCAATTGACCATAATAATATAGTATTTCAAAAGTTCAAGGACATGAGCTAGCATAATGATGTCTTTCAACAAAAACTGCTGGGAAAACAGAAAAGCAACGTGACAAAACTTAGATTTTCACCAACATCTTATGCCATACACCCTGATAAACTCTAAATAGATTAGTGATCTAAATATAAAAGTTCATATCACAAAGAAATTAGAGGGAAAAAGAAGGTGACATCATTCCCAACTCTGATTAAAGAAAGAATTATTATTTAAGTGATACAGATAGTCATAAAAGAAAAAATGATCAATATCCATTACGTAAAACTGAAAGCAAAAACATCTTCTGAATAAGTAACATAAAGGTGAAAATAATACTGTTATAGATAATCTTTACTTCAAATATCTTTGATCAAGCTTTAATATTGAAAATACATTAAGAGTAGTATACATAGAACAAAAATCATTTTCCAAATTAAAATGTTTTAAATAACAGTATAAAAATTCTCCAAATCACTAATAAAAGATACAGATTAAAGGAACTCTGAAATGTTACTTCACAATCATTAGATTGACAAAGATGGTATAAGAGTAAACCAGAGATTTTTGGAAGAACTGTAGGAAGAGATAGATGGGAGACAGAGACAAAGAGAGAGACAGAGAGAGATGGATGGATAGAAAGGAAGCAATCGGGCAAGCATATATTATCACATAATATATCAAGCACTATTCTAAGTGCTGGAAATACAAATATAAGATAGAAAAAAGGCATTTCCTGCCCTCCAAGAACTTGCATTTTCCTAAGGGGGTGAGGGTGAGGGTGGAGGAGACAACACATAAGAGGGACTCAAAAAAGTGAATCATGAATGTGAAGCAGCAAAAGTACTGAAGTGGGGCATGAAGTGAATATGAATAACCTTGTGTAATGAGATTTAAAGATCTTCCCATCCATTAATTGGCCTCATGTGGAGCCCATTAAGGGAAGCTTGATTAGGAGAGGCTTGTTTTGTAAGAAGATCCACACCTTTTGTTAATTTCTAATGAGGTACTTTGTCAGGAGAGTCCTGATGTCCTTCAGCTCTAAAAGGTGTATGTATGTTCTGAGGTGAGGTTTTGCTTTGCTGGCTTACTCTTTGGAAAAAGGTTCATGTGCCAGATGAGATTCTGGGTAGCCATCAAGGAGCCAACTGGCTTTGAAAACCCAGATGTTGGTGCTTCTTTTTCTGATAACTATGTATGTATGTAATAGTCAGACAGTTTGATATGTCTGTTGATCTCTGATCTATGTCTTGCTTATGTATTGCCCTATCTCATGGTATTTAATTTCTCTGCTTGTATTTTCTCTGTTGGTATATGTGGTTAAAGAAGATTGTGGGCCCCTCAAAAATTGCTTTCATTTTCAAAAAGTAGATCTAAGAATCTGTGCTAGCACTGCATCCTGGATGCGTCAGGGTACTTGCTGTTACACCTTGGCACCTCTTAAAATGATGGTTGAACCAGGCACTCACCAATCAAAGGAGAAGACCACAGGGGACAGAGGCATCTCCAGGATGAGAAGACTGCTTGACGGATAAAGTCTTGAGTTTCAGAGTGGAATGAATATGGACAGCAGGAATAATGATTTGGAACTATAATCCTCCCCCTCCCCAAATCACCAAATGGAATAGACCCTTTAACCTAGCAATGTGACTTTCAACCACATACTACAGAAAAATCAAAGGATAGAACAAAAGGAGTCATAAACAATACATTCATAGCTGGATCTTTGTGACTACAAAGGACAGAATACAAAGTGGGTTTAGTACAACAAATTGTGTCATCTAAATATAACAGAATTGGAGGGGTGTAAGAAATGATGAATATGACAGTTTAAGAGAAATATGGAAAGACTTGAACTAATGCAGATTAAAATAAGCAGAACTAGGAAAACTTTTAAGTATTAATCACAAGCATTACATCAGGGCAAACATCTCTGGAAAAATCTCAGAACTCTAACTAAAATAGCAACCAATCATAATTTTAGAAGGTTGTTGATGAAACATAACTCCCATTTCTGGGCCAAAATGTTGGAAACTAGAGGTGCAGAATGATAAATACATTCTCAGACATTGCCAATACATTGATTGGATTTTTACGTAACTGTACATAAGCATAAAAAGAGAGGGCCTCTACTAGGAGTAGTTTAGTAAGAATTAATGACATTAAAAGACTATCAAAACATTAAATAAATGCACAGAAGAAAAAACTACAGGAGGTGACAGAAATTTGTTTTGCTACTTTGTGAAACAGATACAAAAAAAATCTCACTATTAAAAAAGTCATAATTTCTTACATAATCATCTTTTCTGTTCTTTGTATCTTGAAATGTATGTTAATAAATAAGATCGCAATAGTAGAAACTTAATAAATGATTGTTGATTGATCGAATTATTCTTGATTTTGAAGTCAGTTCTTACCCACTGTAACATATTTCACCTTGAAGATAACACGTTTAATAACCACTACTGTAATGGAATCTTATGATTTAACTGGGGAGTGGTCTAATTACCTGCACTTGAGATCTCTACTATAGAACACTTTGAAGCTGATACTAATTACTAGAGAATTCACAGCAAAGTCAACTCATTTCTTTTCTGTTTTCTTTTTTTGGAGATAATCATGATGGGAAACTTCCTCCACAATATGTTTATAACATTCCCTTTTTCAAGATTCCTAAGTGGCTGAATGTTGATGTCATTTCAGGTAAACATCTTTTAAAAAGATTTTGTCTGATGAAAAAAATACAACCAAGATCTCACCAAATTGTCCTATTGGGAAACAAATGGTGTAAAGATAGCAAGAACATTTTTCCTTCTGCCAAAGGAGCTTTTATCTTATCTGTATCACTAAATTTGTTGAACTGGGTAGGAGGAAAGCTATAATGTTGAATTTCTTATAACTACCACTATTGCAGTCACAGCACTAGAAAGCTCTGAAATGGAACGATTCTTCCAAGTTGACTCATTTGTTAGTTTTTATCCAAGTGCTTGTCCTAAAAGAGATTACATCATTAACCCAAGCATTAATAATTCAGTTTCAATTCAGCAAATATATTGAGTGCCTACTATGTCAAAGGCCCCGATAGACTCTGAAGATGGTAAAGGATAAATAAGTCACAATTTTGGCATGGAGTCAAGGAAATCACAGAGCTCTCAGATTGCTCAGAACCATGCCTTTGAATATGTATATATTAGGAATCCTTCTACAACTTTCTCAACTTAAAGACCACTAGGGAAAAGAAACCAGCTCTTTTGAAGATGGGTTGTTTCTCTTTTGGGTAGCACTAATTTAGCATTCCTCTTCTGCCTTCTGATTCCATATGGAAGTTCTTCAAATTTTCAAAGACAGTTATCATTTTGGGCACTAGGACCTCTATTCTTTAGGTGTTCCAAATTCCTTCAATCTATGTTAATTTGTCTTAACTCCGAATTTTTTCATAATCCTAGTTGCCCTGCTTTGAGCATGTTCATATTTGTCAATGTACCTCATAAAATATGGTACCCAGAATTAATACAATTCTTCAGATGTTACTTGATCAAAGAAAAGATAGTGGGAGCATTATTTCCTTGCTTTCTAGAAATTGGTTCAGTTGATGAATTAAGGTCAGATTAATTCATTGGCTTGACTTGTTTTGTTTTATTTCGGAAACCATTTCATACCACTAGATTTCATAGACCTTGTAGATTTTTCTATAGGTGCTATTGACAATTAATACCTTCCTCATTATCTCTCTCTCTCTCTCTCTCTCTCTCTCTCTCTCTCTCTCTCTCTCTCTCTCTCTCTCTCTCATTACTGATATGATACAAAGGAAATAATTAAGAAAGGGAAGACAATATAATTAAGAGGGGTTAGGAAGAGCTTCCCATAGAAGGTAGAATTTTAGTTGGTACTTAAAAGAAGACAGTAAATTTAGTAGGCAGAGATGGAGGGAAGGACATTTTTTCTACAAATGTAATAATCCTGGAGGAGAAAAAAAACAGCTTAGACTTTTTTCCTTTCATTATTTCTTCTCATACACTGAAGTGATTAATAATATATAAAAGAAAAAAGCCTACATAAAGCATATATTACATTTCAATCTTGAATGCATGTCTCACATTTATGTATTATATATATTTATGTGTGCACATATCACATTTTAAAAAGCCATCATAACAATAACCCATCATACTGATATTGCTTATAGTCATCACTGAATAGCTATTTGATAAATTAGATAAATGCAATGTGCATAAACATACATATATATGCATATGTGTATATTTGAGATAATCAACAGTGATGGCACTAGCATTAAATAGGAAGAAAGGCATTTTGCAGATACCAGGGATTTAGCTGGGACTTGAAGGAAACTAGTGAACATTTGGAGATGGAAGATCTCTTTTAAGGAAGAGCAAGGAGGCAAGTGCCACTGGAGTGTCAAATATGTATACAGCATGAAAAGGTTTAAGAAGACAGGAAAGATAATAGGGGAAGGTTATGAAGAGTTTTGAATGACAGAAGAATTTATATTTGATCATGTGATGATAGGGAGCCACAGAACTTTATTGAGAAGTATGGTGAGTGAAATGATTAGATATTTGGAATGTTTGGAAACTTTGGAAAGTTAATTTGACTTCTAAATGGAAGATGGATTAGAGTGGAGAGAGAATTAATACAGCAAGACCAAAAACCAAGAGTCTATCAGAGGTTCCCCAACTTGTTTGGCCTACCACCCCCTTTCCAAAATAAAATTACTGCGCCCTCTTGTAAATCTACTTTCTTTAATGCTTCAACTTTTTTTTTGAAATTTATGTAATTTCTTTTTTCTTTTTTTAATTCATTAATTTATTTTTGGTTTTTAGCATTCCTTTCCACAAGATTTTGAGTTCCAAATTTTCTCCTCATCTCTTCCCTCCATCACCCCCAAACACCATGCATTCTGATTATCCTTTCCCCCAATCTACCCTCTCTTCTATCATACCCCTCTCTTCCCTTATCCCCATCTTGTCTTTTGTAGGGCAGGATAGATTTCTATACCCCATTACCTGTATTTCTTATTTCTCAGTTGAATGAAAAAACAATTCTCAACATTTGTTCCTAAAACTTTGAGTTCCAACTTCTCTCCTATCCTCCCTTCCCACCCATACCCACTGAGAAGGAAAGCAATTCAATATAGGCAATAAATGTGTAGTTTTGCAAAAGACTTCCATAATAGTTATGTTGTGAAAGACTAACTATATTTCCCTCCATCCCATCATGCCCCCTCATTTATTCTATTCACTTTTTTGACCTTGTCACTCCCCTAAAGTGTTTACTTCTAATTACTTGCTCCTCCCATTTGCTCTCCCTTCTATTGTCTCCCACCCCTCTTATCCCCTTCTCCCCTACTTTCCTACAGTGCACGATAATTTTTCATTCTAAATTGAGTGCATGTTACTCCCTCCTTAAGTCAAATGTGATGAGAGTAAGTTTCACTTTTTCCCTCTCACCTTCCCCATTTTCCCCTCCATTAGAAAAGCTTTTCCTTGCCTCTTTTATGTGAGAGGTAATTTGCCTCATTCCAATTCTCCCTTTCTCTTCCCAATATATTCCTCTCTCTCCCCTTAATTTTATTTTTTTAAATATCATTCCTTCCTATTCAATTCACCCTGTGCCCTCTGTGTGTATATATGTGCGTGTATAAGAAGAGAAAAGTTTCAAGAGTTACAAATATTATCTTCCCATGTAGGAATATAAACAGTTCAACTTTAGTAACTCCCTTATGATTTCTCTTTTCCTTTTACCTTTTCATGCTTCTCTTGATTCTTGTGTCTGAAAGTCAAATTTTCTATTCAACTCTGGTCGTTTCATCAACAATGCGTGAAAGTCCTCTATTTCACTGAATGATCATTTTTTTCCCTTGAAACCTACTCAGTTTTGCTGGGTAGGTGATTTCTGGTTTTAATCCTAGTTCCTTTGACTTCTGGAATATCATATCCCAAACCCTTCAATCCCTTAATGTACAAGCTACTAGATCTTGTATTATCCTGATTGTATTTCCACAATAGTCACATTGTTTCTTTCTGATTGCTTGCAATATTTTCTCCTTGACCTGGGAATGCTGGCATTTGTCTACAATATACCTAGGAGTTTTTCTTTTTAGATCTCTTTCAGGAGGTGATTGGTGGATTCTTTCAATATTTATTTTGCTCTCTGGTTCTAGAATATCAGGGCAGTTTTCCTTGATAATTTCATGAAAGACGATATCCAGGCTCTTTTTTTGATCATAGTTTTCAGGTAGACCAATAATTTTTAAATTGCCTCTCCTGGATCTATTTTCCAGGTCAGTTGTTTAACCAATGAAATATTTCACATTGTTTCCTATTTTTTCATTCTTTTGGTTTTGTTTTGTAATTTCTTAGTTTCTCATAATGTTGTTAGCTTCTATCTGCTCAATTTTAATTTTTAAAGAACTATTTTGTTCAATGAACTTTTGAAGCTCCTTTTCCATTTGAGTAATTCTGTTTTTTAAAGCATTATTCTCCTCATTGGATTTTTGGACCTCTTTTACCATTTGAGTTAGTCTATTTTTAAAGCTTTTATTTTCTTCAACATTTTTTGGGTGTCCTTTAGCAAGTTGTTGACTCACTTTTCATGATTTTCTTTCATTGCTCTCTTTTCTCTTCCCAATTTTTCTCCACCTCTCTTACTTGATTTTCAAATCCTTTTTGAGCTCTTCCATGGCCTGAGATCATTGCATATTGATTTTGGAGGTTTAGGATGCAGAAGCCTTGACTTTTATGTCTTCCTCTAATAGTATGCATTGTTCTTCCTCATTGGAAAGGATGGAAGAAAATACCTCTTCACCAAGAAAGTTACCTTCTGTAGTCTTATTTTTTTCCCTTTTTTTTGGGAGCATTTTCCAGCCTGTTACTTGACTTTTTAGTCCTTTGTCAACAGGAGGGTATATTTTAGGGACCTGTAAGTTCTCAGTTCCTCCAAGGTGGCACAATCATGGGAGAGAAGTTTACTCCTCTCTTGGCCTGTGATCGGATCTGAGAGTGACCATAAGCTTTTCTGCCCAGGATCTGCAAGTAGACTTCCCTCTCCAGAGCCTCCACTAGCTCCACCAGGGCAGCGGTCTTCTTCACCCCTGGACCACCACTCAGGGCTGAGAGTCAGATCAGCTACTTAATTCCCCCAGGGTTGTTAGCCCAAGGGCTGCAGTTGCCTGAAGGTCGGGTTAGGCCAGGACTCTGCTCCCTTCTCACCCAAGTGAAAGAGCTCTCTTACTGACCTTTGAAGCTGTCTTTGGCATTTGTGGGTTTAGAAATCTGGAAATTGCAGCTGCTGTCCAGGATTCCATGCCCTGAAGCCTGCTCTCATCCTGTTCATACCACACCAAGCAACCAAGGGTAGGCTATTCTCTGTGGGCTGCTCTCAGCTCTGAGACAGGTGCTATAGACGTTTGCTGTCATCCTTCCAGTCTGCCTTGGACTTGAAATCTCTTTCACTCTGTTGTTTTGTAGCTTCTGCTACAGAAATTTATGTAATTTCAAAAAATATATGATATATTTTTTTAATCAATGCATGTTAATTTTAATTACTTATTGGAAATCGTTTCAGGTTTTTCTTTGAATTGAATTCTTGATGACACAATATTTTATTATGTAACCATATAGTATTGTAATGTAAACAAGTCATTATATGCACATATTCCTGCTGATTCATGCTGGACTTCCTGAAAATGCATCATGATAACCTCACCTGTCAATACTTGCTTGTTTAGGCCTATAGGCTGACTTGACCACTCGTTGGTTATAACTTGGATTTCATGTGTTTATTTGAAAAATTATGTAGTCACTATGACTTTAATTCTGTTACATAACAGATAAAATATGTATGAATGGTTTTTCAAAATTTTCTTCTCTTCTTTGCATATGCTTCCAATGGCCTCCTATTTTCAGTTAGAAGCCCTGGGCTAAAATCTCAATTAAGTCACTAGCTGGGTGACCTTGGATAAGTCATTTAACCATTAGCTCTTAGTTTTCTGACTTGTAAAGTGAGGGGACTCACTTCTCTGTGCCCATTCAGTTCTAAAGCTGTACTCCTATAGCTGTTCCATAAATTTTTTTATCTTTATGCAATTCCTCAAGGTGTTCTTTATTCCTAAAACATCCTCCACTGCCCATTCACCTACTTGATTCCCACTCATCTTTAAAGTTCAACTCAACTGCTATCCTCTTATAATGAGCAAAACAAAGCTTTTCTAACTTGGTAGGACCTGCCAGAACTCTGCTGGCATCATCCTCAAGAACCTAAGGTCACCTTATGTGGTGATTAGATATCCAAGGATATGATATTATTACAAAAATATGAAATTCTTGGCATGCAACATTGGAATGACTACCTGCCAGACCCATCTTCACTGATTTAAGAAAATTAATATTGACCACATAACTTCTGAAATAATTTCTTGTCCCACAATTCTAAGAAGCTAAGAAATATTATTATGTCTAATATATTTACAAATAAGGTTAAGTATTAACTTTAGATAGGAGTAGAAGAATGGTGAACAGATTGCATCAATTTGTAGTCAAAGGGCTTGACTTCATATACTCCCAGTGTAATTTCCTATGTGACCTTGGAAAAGTCATTTAACTACATTGAGTAGTTTTACTAAATGATTTTTAAATTCTCTTCTAGGTCTAAATGCTGTGGCTACAAAGAAAAATTGGCTTAAGGTCAAAGAGCCACTTGTGCAATTTAAGAAAGTGCTCCCTAAATACTGATGTTTTATTGGAAACTGTGCTAGTTGGAGAAATGGCAATGGAATGACCATAATTCCTAGTCTCAAAGGGTATTCTGAGCTAGCAAAGTATGTATACTTTCAATGAAGTATGTAGAGAACAATCTAAAGACGAGATAAATGGAAAAAAATTTGATGGGTTCAAGATTATTTCAGAAGAATTAGTGGAGAAGGTGAGTATTGAAATTGACCACAAAGGATAAACAAAATTCGATTTGATGGAGTGCAGAAAACATTCAAAGTAGAAAAAATAGTGTTATCACATGAATATATACTGAAAAAGTGATATTATGAAGCACTGAGTGATTAGATTGGATAAATAAGATATAGAGATTTGAATGACAGGCTCAGAAATTTAGAATTGATTTAATGGATGATAGGAAGCCACTATAGGATGGTCTTATGATAGCATTTAATACATAGTAGGAATTTAATAAATTGATTACTTATTGATTTGATCAGTAGCATGTATGACAGATTAGAAGAAAACTGGACAGAAAAGAGAATATTATTATAGCAATCTAGTGTAAGAAGATGAAGATTTCAACAAGAAAGTTTTGTGGAGAACAGAAGAGGAAAATATAAGTTTCATTGCTAAAGAAAAGCACTTGGCAACTGGCAGGTTGCAAAAAAAAAGATGGATGTTAGCCATACAAATGAATATCATCAAATTTAGCAATTCAATTTAATAACAATAACAAAAAAACCTCTATTAAGTACATTCTATGCACAAGGCAATTTGCTAAGTATTGAGCACATAATGATTAAAAATTAAGTAGACTCTCTCCTCAAAGTCCTTACAATCCTACAGGGAACATTGTGTCATATACAAGTAGAGTATGAGTGAAACTAAGGAGAGATCTGAAAAAAATGATTTAAGAAAGTTTGGCAGGAGAGAGATTACATTCATCTGGAAAAATTGTGGTAGGAAGGGACAAATCAGGAATCCGTCTGTGTTGGACATTCCATGAAGGAAAGACTCTCAGCAAGCAGAGATGATGGCAAAATTAATTCCAGTCAAGTAGAATAATGCTAGGATGCATTTGAGGCAAGTGGCATGACGTATATGAATGGCAATGGGATAGTTTCGCAGAAGTTGTTTTTTTTCGGGGGGGTGGGGTGGGGAGCAGCTAGTTTGACATACAGGTAGAATGTGTAAAGGGGAATAGTGTAAAATATTCAGGCTAGGAGGTACTTTGAAGTTAGACTGTGAAGGGACATCAATACTGGTCTAAGACATTTTTGTTATATATTGTTAGAAATAAAGATCTGGTGAAGGTTTTTGAATATGTTAAGTTCCATGATAAGACTGCTGCTTCTAGTCATTTTCAGTCTTTTAAATTCCTTAATAAGTGAAGGCGGTGCCATGTATAGATTGCCAGACCTGGAGTCTAGAATACTCTTCTTCATGAGTTGAAATGTGATCTCAGACACTAGCTGTGTGACCCTGATCAAATCACTTAACCCTATTTACCTCAGTTTCTTCATCTGTAAAATGAGCTGGAGAAGGAAATGGCAAACTGATGCTTTTGTCAAAAAAGCCCAAATGGTGTCATAAAGAATGAAACATTACTGAAAAATGACTGAACACAATGAGGGATGCCATATCTGTTTCACATTCTTTCTTCCTTATGTTGCTCACTGAAACTTAGTGTACTCTAGAAGACCAATTTCCTGAAGCCACCTTCAAGGATAATCATGTTCCCCTCCCCCTCTGAATGCATATGTGTGTGTATATGTATATATGTGTGTATACATATATGTGTGTACATATGTAGGTGTGTATATACACACATATACATTTACACATGCAAATATATCAGAATCCCTGCTTTCCAGTGGTAGCTATCTATTTACAAATATAGGTGTGTATACTTACACACATATGTGTGAGTATGTGTGTGTGTGTGTGTGTGTGTGTGTGTGTGTGTACTAGACTGACTTTCCCTTTCCTTCTCCAATTCATTTTATAGATAAGGAAAATAAAGTAAACAGTTAAGTGACTTTCCCAGATTCCAGGTCCACTTTCCAATCTACTACACTAAGTAGTTACCTATGTTTGTTACAGATACATTATGCTATATGTAATGTATAACTAACGTTTATACACACACATATACATACACACACAAACATTCATACCTTGTTCTGTTGAATATCATTTCTTGGCAACATAAAAATTAATAATAGTGAAAAGAGCATTGAACTTAACAAGTTGTACTTGGAGTCACACTATGTGTGAATCCCAATGTGACCTGGAACAAATTAATAAACCTCTCAAGAATTCCGTTTCCTCAACTGTCAAGTGACGATGCTGGACTGGATCGTCTGTGAGGTCCCTTCAAGCTCTGGATCTATAATCCAGGCACTCTTTGCCAATATGGGAACGTTTGGGTATATCCTGGGGTAAGGGGTTTATGGATGGGAAAACCTGTTAGAGTCATTGACAGAACTGGTTCACTCTACTCATGAAACTAAACATGTACATAGAACTAAATGTTCGGTCTTCCATAGCCCAGTCTCCTTAATTGCCTTGAAGTTTCCATGCCTCTCAGCTAGACAAATACTTTTAAAGCATCTTGGCACAATCGTTGTGGTCCAAAATACTAGTGTCTCATTATGATCTTTCACAGTCTGTCTCAAACTTTTTCACAAACCTTCCTGCCGGAAATGTTTTTTAGCTACTTCTTTGGCAGAAGCAGCTACATTTACTACTTAAAAACTATTTTTAGCTTTCTTTATTGCTCTGCATTTCACACTTGTCTCATTCAGTGGCACTCTAACTACTTTTGAAGGCATATTCATCTTGTGCCTTCCTTTGTAGTTATATTATCTTGTGATTTAATATCCATATTTTCTGAGACACTTCTCCTCCCATTCTCAATATTTGCCTCCATTAACTGTCTTCACCTACTATTCTTTTTTCCTCTAACGTTATTATATCCTTTGAAACATGATCTCTTTCTAAAACATCCGCTTTCACTTAATTTGGAATGTTTCTCCCATATCTTTCAAGCATTTTCTTTTGAATTTCCAGCTTTATTATGGAAAGGGATATTATGCATTTTTCAGATTTATCAATATAATTTTGCCTTTTCTATATATGCTTCAATTCAATTAATTTACTTCAAGTTTCTCTCTATGTGTCTTTCTCTGTCTCTCTCTCTCTGTCTCTGTCTCTCTGTCTCTCTCTTTCTCTCTCCATCTGTCTTTGTTTCTATCTCTCTCTGTTTCTCTTTCTACACATACACACACAGAGGCAAATAAGAAAGCACTGTGAGGTCGTAAATAGAGTATTGACCTCAGAGTAAGAACTGGGTTCAACTCTCACCTTGGACCCATACTGGGTATATAACTTTGGTTAAATCATTTGGATCTTTTGGTATTCCAAATAATGCTCTAATTCTCTGAAACAATAAGTTGCAAAAGAATTGCTAGACTGCATTGTAAGAGGAAAGTTACTTTTCAGGGTATTCCCCATGCTGAAGAAATCCCGTATCTCCATAAAGAAAAGCAAAGTATTGTGATGAGTTGTACAATTTATAAGATCTTTCAGGTCCACTTTCCAAGAGATTAGAAACAAGTAGGAGAGACATGTACACTAGTAACTATAGCAAAATGTAGAAAGAAATTTGGTCCTTAAAAATGGTTATACATTGTGTGCTTCTAAAGCTTATTTTCAGTCAGTCAGTAAACAAGCATTTATTAATTAATTTGTTTGTTTTCAGTTTTCAACAATCATTTCTATAAATTTTAAATTTTCTCTCCCTTCTTTGCCCTTCTTTCCCCAAGATGGTATACAATTTCATATAAGCTTTGCACATACATTCTTATTAAATACATTTTCACATTATTCATGTGGCATAGAAAAATTAAAACCAATAGGAGAAACCATGAGAAGAACCAAAACAAAACATAACACAAAAGAAAATAGTCTGCTTATTCTATGTTCCAAATTTATAGCTCTTTCTCTGGATTTGGATGATATTTTGCATCAGCAAGGGTCCTTTGGGGATGTTTCAGGTCCTTTCATTGCTGTGAAGGGCTAAATCTAGGAGAAACAGTCCTCGTATCCTGTGACTGTATAATGTTCTCCTGCTTCTGCTCATTTCACTAAGCATCAGTTCATCAGTTTTTTTGAAGTCTGCCTGTTCATCTTTTCTCATAGCATAATGGTATTCCATTACATTCATATACCACAACTTGTTTAGTCATTTTCCAGTTGATGGGGATTTCCCTGATTTCCAGTTCTTTGCCACCACAAAAAAGAGCTGCTATAAGTATTTTTGTACGTATGGGTCCTTTCCCCATTTTTATAACCTCTTTGGGATATGGCTTAGAAGCAATAGTACTGGGTCAAAGGGTATGCACATTTTTATAGACCTTTAAGGATAGTTCCAAATTACTCTCCAGAATGGTTGGATCAGCTCACATCTCCACCAACAGAAAATTAGTGTTCCAATTTTCCTACATCTTCTCCAACATTTATCATCTTCCTGTTTTGTCGTGTTAGCCAATCTGATAGGTGTGCTGTGGTACCTCAGAGTTGTTTTGATTTGCATCTCTCTAATCAATAAAAATTTACAGCATTTTTTTTCATATAACTATAGATAACTTTAATTTCTTCTTCTAAAAACTGCCTGTTCATATCCTTAGACCATTTCTCAACTGGTGAATGACTTGTATTCTTGTAAATTTGACTCAGTACTCTATATATTTTAGAAATGAGGCCTTTATCATGGACACTAGTAGTAAAAATTCTTTCCCAGTTTTAATCACTCTTAGGGCAGGAAGATCCAGAAGAGAGCAGTGTTGTCCAAACTTCAGAGTGCAGTAGGTTTAACATTTTGAGAAAAGAGAAGAGGGGAGGGGAGGAGAGGAGAGGAGTATAAAAAGTTTATCCACTTTCTTGAATGAATGTAACCTGCTCTCCAGAATGTGTCAGTAGACAGCCTCCCATTATACCTGGATATTTACTGTGCCAATTTTTGTCAAATTTGCAAGTTTTAAGGGTATACTATGTAATATTATTGCCTTAATACGCATTTATCTTATTATTAGTGATTTGGAATATATTTTCTTATGGATATTTATAGTTTGAAACTCATGTTAGAAATTATTCATACATTTTGACCACTTTTATTGAGAATAACTGATACACGCAAATATACATATATATGTATATTGTGTGTGAATGTATATATATGCAAATATATATACATACATGTGTGTATGTATCTCTACATATCTTAGTAATGCTTGAGAAATACTGAGTTCTGTCACTAAATTTTATTAATAAATTAGTAAAATATAAGGCTATAGTTTCCAATTACTTGTAGATCTTGTTCATATGATATGTTGCATAAATTTACCTTTTTTTGTTATTTTCTACCACAAGCAAATGATTATTCTCTTTTTAAAATATATAATTTATTTTCAGTTTACAACATTTACTTCCACAAGATTTTGAATTCTCAATTTTCTCCCCATCTTTCCCCATCCACCACCCCAGGACAGAGTGCAACCTATCCATCTCTTCACCCAATTTGTCCTCCCTTCTATCACCCACCTTCTCCAATCCCTTCCCTTCTACTTTTCTGGCAGGCAAGATAGATTTACGTACTTCATTGTCTGTACATCTTATTTCCCAGTTGCATGCAAAAACTATTTTTAACATTCATTTTTAAAGCTATGAATTCATAAGGGCTTATTTCTAAAATATGTAGAGAACTGAGTCAAATTTGCAGGAATAAAATGTGCATGCCCTTTGACCCAGCAATACTGCTTCTAGGGCTATATCCCAAAGAGATCATAAAAATGGGAAAAAGACCCACATGTGCAAAAATATTTATAGCAGCTCTTTTTGTGGTGGCCAAAAACTAAAAACGGAGGGAATGCCTATCAATTAGGGAATGACTGAACAAATTGCAGTATATGAATGTAATGAAATACTATTGCACTATAAAAAAAAATGACAGACAGGAGGACTTCAGAAAAACCTGGAAATATTTATGTGAACTGATGGTTAATGAAGTGAGAAGAACCAGCAGAACATTTATATACAGTAAGAGTCAGAGTGTGCATGGACTGTATCTGATAAACTTAGACCTTTACAGAAATGCAAAGACCGAAAACAATTCCAAAGGACTCATGATGGTAAATGCCATCCACATCCCGAGAAAGAACTGTGGAGTCAGAACACAGAATGAAGTAGACTATTTTCTCTTTTGTAAAGTTTTGTTTTATTTTGGTTTTTCTCATGATTTCTCTCATTCAATTTAGTTCTTCTATGTAACATGATTAATGTGAAAATGTGTTTAATATGAATGTATGTATAGAATCCATATAAGATTGCATGCCATTGTGGGGAGAGAGGGAGAAAATTTTAAACTTGTGGAAGTGATTGTTGAAAACTGAAAACAAATAAATTAATTATAAAAAAATAAATAAAAGAAAAAAAGCTTTGTGTTCCACATTCTCTCCCTTCCTCCTTCTTACCCCCCCACCCCACTGAGAATGCAAGCAATTTGATGTAGGTCATACATGTGTAGTCATGCAAAACACTTCCATAACAGTTATGTTGCGAAAGACTAGCTACATTTCCCTCTATCCTGTCCTGCCCTCCTTTTATTCTATTCACTCCCTTGGCTTGTCCCCCCACAATAGTATTTGCTTCTGACTACTCCTTCCCCCAATCTGCTGTCCTTTCTATTATCCTCTCTCTCCTATTCCCTTTCCCCTTGCCTTGCTGTAGGGTAAGATAGATTTCCATACTCAACTGAGTGTATGTGTATTATTCCCTCCTTAAGCCAAATTCAATGACAGTAAGTCTTACTTATTCCTTTTCACCTTCCCTCTCTTTCCCTTCATTGTAAAAGCTCTTTCTTGCCTCTTTTATGTGAGATGATCTACTATGTTCTATCTCTCCCTTTCTCTCTCTCCCAGTACATTCTGCTCAACAGTTAATTTAATTTTTTAGGTATTCTCCTTTCATATTCAGCTCACCCTTTGCTCCCTGTCTCTCTCTCTATGTGTGTGCATATACACATTTATAGATACACATGTATAATATAGACATACATTATATATACACATACATACACACACACACACACATACACACATACACACATATATATATATATACACATTCCCTCTATTCTGATACTGTGAATGGTCTCATGAGTTACTAATATCATCTTTTCATGTAGGAATATAAACAGTTCAACTTTCATGAGTCCCTTGTGTCTTCTCTTTACCGTTTGCCTTTTCTTTTCTTACCTTTACTGTTTACCTTCACTTGATTCTTGTATTTGAAAGTCAAATTTTCTATTCACCTTTGGTCTTTTCAACAAGAATGTGGGGAAGTCCTTTATTTTTAATGACATTCCATTTTTTTCCCTGAAGCTTTGCTGGGTAGGTTTTACTTGATTTTAATCCTAACTGCTTTAACCTCTGGAATATCATATTTCAAGTCCTATGATTCCTTAATGTAGAAGCTGCTAGATCTTGTGTTATCCTGCTTGTATTTCCACAATACTTCAATTCCTTCTTTCTGGTTGCTTGCAATATTTTCTCCTTGACCTAGGAACTCTGGAATTTGGTTACAATATTCCTAGGAGTTTTCCTTTTGGAGTTTCTTTCAGGAGATGATTGGTAGATTCTTTCAATTTATATTTTACCCTAAGGTTCTTGAATATTAGGACAGTTTTCCTTAATAATTTCTTAGATGGTGATGTCTACGCTCTTTTTTTGACCATGATCCTCAGGTTGACCAATAGTTTTTAAAATACCTCTCCTGGATCTATTCTAGATCAGTTGTTTTCCCAATGAGACATTTCACATTGTCTTCTATTTTTTCATTCTTTTGCTTTTGTTTTATAATTTCTTGATTTCTCATGAGGTCATTAGCTTCTATTTGCTTGATTTTAATTTTTAAGTTTTTATTTTCATCAGTGAACTTTCAGACCTCCCTTTCCATTCGGTCCATTCTGCTTTTTAAGGCAATCTTTTGCTGGTTGGTTTTTTGGACCTCTTTTCCCATTTGGCTTAGTATATTTTTATAGGTGTTATTTTCTTCAGCATTTTGTGGGTCTCCTTTACAAGCTGCTGACAATTTTTTCATGATTTTCTTGCATCACTCTCATTTCTCTTCCCAATTTTTCCTCTACTACTCTTACATGTTATAAATATTTTTGTACATGTGGGACCCTTTTGCATTTCTATGTTGTCTTTGGGACAGAGTCCCAGAAGCAATATTGTTGGGTCAAAGGGTACACAAATTTTTGTAGCCCTTTGAGCATAGTTCCAAATTGTTCTCCAGAATGGTTGGATCAGCTCACAGCTCCACCAACAATGAATTAGTGTTCCAACTCTCTCGTATCTTCTCCAACATTTATGATAATCCTGTTTTGTTGGGGGCAGAGCCAAGATGGCGGTGTAGAAAGACGCACATACACATAGCTCCGAACCCACAACCCATAGAACATCTACACAAATGTAACTCATGGAGAATTCTGCACCCAGAGGCCACAGAACATTGGAGCGAGGGAGATTTCTGTTCCAGAGAGACCTGCAAACCTCTTGCAAAAGGTCCCTCGTGCCGCGGACTGGGCGCCGGGACTGGGAGCTGAGTACAGCCCTGCCGCGGCCGCAGCACCGAGAGGAAAGGATCCGAGCAGGCTTCAGGGATGGGATCTCCAGCGGCCACATGGGTCCCTCCACCCACAGGTGACAGGGGTCGGTGAGAGGGTCTCTTTGGTGGGTCGAGAGGGGAGTGGGGTGCCCCCATAACTCAGGCCCCCTTGGGAGGCAACAGCAGAGGCAGGAGCAGACCAGGGGTCCCCAAGCAGGCAGGAGCCTGGATCCATTGTTGAAGGTCTCTGCATAAACCCCCTGAGGGAACTGAGCCAGTGAAGCGGCCCTGCCCCGACCTGAGCACCTGAACTTAATCACACACTGAATAGCAGCCTTGCCCCCACCAAAAGCCCTGAGGCTGGCAAGCAGCATTTGAATCTCAAACCCCAAGCACTGGCTGGGAGGATCCGGAGGCGAAGTGGGTGTGAAGAGAATATTCAGAAGTCAAATCACTGGCTGGGAAAATGCCCAGAAAAGGGAAAAGAAATAAGACTATAGAAGGTTACTTTTTGGTGAACAGGCATCTCCTCCCTTCCCTTCTGATGAGGAAGAACAATGCTTACCATCAGGCAAAGACATAGAAGACAAGGTCTCTGTATCCCAAACATCCAGACTAAATATTCTGTGGGCTCAGGCCATGGAAGAGCTCATAAAAAATCAAGTTAGAGAGGTGGAAGAAAAGCTGGGAAGAGAAATGAGAGACATGAAGTCAAAGCATGAACAGCAGATCAGCTCCGTGCTAAAAGAGGCCCCAAAAAATGCTGAAGAAAATAATACCTTGAAAAATAGGCTAACTCAATTGGCAAAAGAGGTTCAAGAAGCCAATGAGGAGAAGAATGCTTTCAAAAGCAGAATTAGCCAAATGGAAAAGGAGATTCAAAAGCTCTCTGAAGAAAATAATTCTTTCAAAATGAGAATGGAACAGATGGAGGCTAATGACTTTATAAGAAACCAAGAAATCACAAAACAAAACCAAAAGAATGAAAAAATGGAAGATAATGTGAAATATCTCATTGGAAAAACAACAGACCCAGAAAATAGATCCAGGAGAGACAATTTAAAAATTATGGGACTACCTGAAAGCCATGATCAAAAAAAGAGCCTAGACATCATCTTTCATGAAATTATCAAGGAAAACTGCCCTGAGATTCTAGAACCAGAGGGCAAAATAAGTATTCAAGGAATCCACAGATCACCACCTGAAAGAGATCCAAAAAGAGAAACTCCTAGGAACATTGTGGCCAAATTCCAGAGTTCCCAGATCAAGGAGAAAATATTGCAAGCAGCTAGAAAGAAACAATTCAAGTATTGTGGAAATACAATCAGGATAACACAAGATCTAGCAGCTTCCACATTAAGGGATCAAAGGGCATGGAAGAGGATATTCCAGAAGTCAAAGGAACTAGGACTAAAACCAAGAATCACCTACCCAGCAAAACTGAATATAATACTTCAGGGGAAAAATTGGTCTTTCAATGAAATAGAGGACTTTCAAGCATTCTTGATGAAAAGACCAGAGCTGAAAAGAAAATTTGACTTTCAAACACAAGAATGAAGAGAAGCATGAAAAAGTAAATAGCAAAGAGAAGTCATGAGGGACTTTACAAAAGTTGAACTGTTTACATTCCTACATGGAAAGACAATATTTGTAAGTCTTGAAACTATTCAGCATCTGGGTACAGGGTGGGATAACACACACACACATGCACACGCACACGCACACACACATAGAGACAGAGTGCACAGAGTGAACTGAAGAGGAGGGGATCATATCTTAAAAAAAAATGAAATCAAGCAGTGAGAGAGAAATATATTGGGAGGAGAAAGGGAGAAATGGAATGGGGCAAATTATCTCTCATAAGAGAGGCAAGCAAAAGACTTTTTAGTGAAGGGAAAAAGAGGGGAGGTGAGAGAAAAACATGAAGTTTACTCTCATCACATTCCACTAAAGGAAGGAGTAAAATGCACACTCATTTTGGTATGAAAACCTATCTTACAATACAGGAAAGTGGGGGACAAGGGGATAAGCAGGGTGGGGGGGATGATAGAAGGGAGGGCACGGGGAGGAGGGAACAATTTGAGGTCAACACTCATGGGGAGGGACAGGATCAAAAGAGAGAACAGAAGTAATGGGGGACAGGATAGGATGGAGGGAAATATAATTAGTTCTTACACAACACTACTATTATGGAAGTCATTTACAAAACTACACAGATCTGGCCTATATTAAATTGCTTGCATTCCAAAGGGGAGGGGTGGGGAGGGAGGGAGAACAGATTGGCAGACAGGGGCAATTAGAATGCTCGGGGTTTTGGGGTGGGGGGAGGGGACAAAAGGGGAGAAAATGTGGAACCCAACATTTTGTGAAAATGAATGTTAAAAGTTAAATAAATTTGTAAAAGAAATAAAATAAATAAAAAATAAAAATTAAAAAAAAATAATCCTGTTTTGTCATGTTAACCAATCTGACAGGTGCGATCTGATACCTCAGAATTATTTTTGATTTGCATCTCCCTAATCAATAGTGATTTAGAGCATTTTTTCATATGATTATAGATAGCTTTAATTTCTTCCTCTGAAAACTCCCTCTTCATATCCTTTGACTATTTATCGATTAGAGAACTACTTGTATTCTTGTATATTTGACTCCTTTACATATTTTAGAAATGAGGTCTTTATCACAGACACCAATTGCAAAAATTCTTTCCCAGTTTTCTGCTTCCTTTTTAATATTGGTATATTGGTCTTGTTTGTGCAAAACCTTTTCAATTTAATGTAATCAAAATTATCCATTTTGCATTTTGTAATGTTCCCTATCTATTGTTTGGTCATAAATTTCTCCATTCTCTATAAATCTGACAAATATACTATTCCATGCTCCTCTAATTTTTTTATAGTATCAATCTTTATGCCTAGATCATGTATTCATTTGGACTTTAGTCTTGTGTATGGTGTCAGACATTGGTCTGTGGCCAGTTTCCACCACATTGTTATCCAGTTTTCCCAGCAATTTTTGTCAAACAGTGAGTTCTTATCCCAGAAGCTGGGGTCCTTGGGTTTATCAAAGAGTAGATTTCTATATTCATTGACTACTGTATCTTGAGTACCTAACCTATTCCTCTGGTCTTTCGTTTTGATGATTGCTGCTTTATAATGCAATTTGGGATCTGGTAGGGCTAGGCCACCTTCCCTAGCATTGCTTTTCACTAGTTCCCTTGATATTTGGGACATTTTCTTCTTCCAGAAGAATTTTGATACTATTTTTTCTAACTCTAGAAAATTATTATCTGGATTTTGATGGTATGGCACTGACTAAGTAAATTAATTTAGGTAGAATTGTCATTTTTATTATATTAGCTCAGTCTACCCTGGAGCAACTGATGTATTTCCACTTACTTAGATCTGACTTCGTTTGTGTGAAAAGTGTTTTATAATTGTGTTCATATAGTCCCTGGGTTTGTTTTGGCAGGTAGACTCCCAGATATTTTATAAGGTCTATCATAGCTTTAAATGGGATTTCTCTTTCTATCTCTTGCTGTTGGGCTTTGTTAGTAATATATAGAAATGCAGATGATTTATCTGGGTCAAATAATAACTCTTTATTATACATATTTCAGTCTGGTAATGCTATGACCTTCTCTTCATACTTATGTGAATTGTTTTATTTTACATTCTAGACCTTCTTCTCCCTCTCAGGAATTGTTATTATATTGCTTAGTTCTATAAAATATCCCCTTTATAATTTGGCAGGAAGACCATCAAATCTATAGATTTTATTTACACAGTGATACAATTTTTATTGTATTGTCAGAGACTCAACCATTAGCACTGTATGTATCTCTAATTAATTGTCTTCATTTCTATAAATTCTATTTTGTAGTTGTGTTTATAAAATCATGAAATTGTCATGATAGTTTAACAACACTGTATCTTATTCATTTTGTAGTTACTTTGAAAAGAGTTTATCCAATTTTTTTCTTCCTAATTTTAGTTAGTACCATGTAGAGACGCTGACTTTTGTGGATTTATGTTATTCCTATTTTACTTAAACTAATTATCATTTCAATTATTTTCTTTGCTGACTTTGTGGGGTTTCCTGAGTATGATATCATGTTATTTATCCAAAGGCATAATTATTTTTTGACTTTTTTATGTTAAAACCTTTAATTTTGCTTTTTTTTTTTATTGGTGGAGAGAGCATTTTTAAAGATATGCTAAATATTACACATGAGGGGAATATCCTTCCTTTACCTTTCTCTGTATTTTAAAAGTTTCTCCACAAATAATTCTTGTTCTTGATTTTACCTATATGCATTTGATCATATTAAGGAAAGTTGGAGCCATGCTGATGTGTTTTAGGATTGGTAATATTAATATATCATTTTCTTTTTGTTCATATTAAATAATCATTTTTTTTGCTTTTTTTGTTGCATATGTGCTTAACTCATATTTTTTTCCTAATTTTGAACTATTCTAGTACCCCTGGATATGAATGAGGCAGTCAGGTGGCACAGTAAAAAAAGAGTTCCTGACCTGGAATTAGGAAGATCTGAGTTCATATTTGTCTATAGGCTAACTAACTAGCCTAGATCAACTAACAAAGCTGTTCCGCAGATCAAATGTGATAACATATGTAAAACACTTATCAGACCTTCAAGGAGTATATAAATTTTATAACCTATTTATAATTAATAATAATGATAACAATAGCACTATCCTACTTATTCATAGTGAATTATTTTATGCATGTATTACTTGTAGCCTCCTGGTAAAGATTTATATTAAATTTTGCCATCTATAAAATTTTGTGGAATTGGTTTATGCTTCTTTCTCTTTGCCTTTTCTTTTTCTACTCTGGATATCAGGATCACATTTGTCTGATAAGAAGTGTTTGAGAGAATATCTTGTTTATATTTGTTTGAGAATACATACTTTTTAATCATAGGTGTTGAGTATTCTCTACTTTTTTTGTTATCATTCAGCTGCAAATTTATCTCTCCTACCATCTTCCTCCTAAAATCTTCTTTGAAGTTTCATTCATGATTTACTCTATTTCTTTTTCTGTTTCGGAGTTATTTAATGTCCCTATTTATTTTTGCATTAACATAGGGTATTTTCAAATTTCTATAAGTTCTAATACACTTCCTTTACATTCATAATTTTGGTGACATGTCACTTAGGCTGGTTTCCTGAATATTTATCATCATTTCCTCTCTTTAGAATTTGCATGTTTAATTTTATTTTCCTCTCTAATCAAATCAGTTATAGCATTACACATCATATTAATCTTTTTAAAATAGTTCTATGTTTGCTTTGTAAGTGCTATAGTCTTTTTATTTTGAAAAAAATTCCATAATTTGCAGAACTCTTTCTTTCATGCAAGTCTTATAACTATGGATTTATTTTTAGTTTTTTTTTTAAATTACATGTACAGTCGATTTTTTGTCTTTTTTCTGTTTTGTTAATTTAAATTCTCCTTGGAAGACTATTTTGATTGTATTCCATAAGTTTAGTACATCTATTTTAAAAAGGTTCTGTTTGAAGATTAAATTTTTGATTCCTTCATTCATGATTTAATTATTTATCTTTATTTAGATCTGCATATTTTGTAAATTGGTTCCTTGGCAAAACAAAAAAAATGACATCACTATGTTATGCTCAAAGTATAGTGTACCCCACTGTGGCTAATCAGAAAAATATAAACTCATTGACTCTCCCAAAGATCAGGCACATATAATCCATATTAACATTTTTCACATCTCACATTTCTTTTGAGCTGCTGAAATTCTTCTTTGCCTATAAAGCTTAGTGCCTTATTTGATGTAGGTATGCCAGGAAGTGTTAATCCTGTGCTGGTTTTTATCATGTATCACAATAGGTTCCAAAGTTCTTCAGAAAGGCCTTGAAACTTTCTTTGTATCACTGCTTGTGTAAACACTTGCCTTATGTGAGTGTTATGTAAAATAGCACTTTATGGGAGTGTACTTTTCAACATGGTTAGCTCCTCTGAGTTGCATTCTCTGCATTGAGTTTGGATGCTTGACAGTTCAGCTTGAGAGAAGACTTCAGTGTCTTCCACCTTATCTTGCCAGATGATCTTTAGAACCATCCTAAGATAATTCAAATGGAAGTGATTCAGTTTTCTGGCATGATGATGGTATACTTACCAAGTTTAATAGTCATATAAGAATGAGATCATCACAATGAGAACTTCAGGATACTAGGTAGTCTAATACCTTTTTCCCACACTTTCCTTTGGAGCCTCTTAAACATAGAGCTAGTTCTGGCAATGCACGAGTCAACTGCATCACAGATAAGGATATCCCTGGAAAATATACTGCCAAGGTAAGTGACCTTATCTACAGCATTCAAAATTTCTTCATTTGGTTCCATGTATGGATGGTGCAGTGCAGAGATGATATAGAACCTCTATTTTCTTGGTGTTGTCAGGTCAAAATTAGCCCAAATAGCAGAGAACTAATTGGTGTTCCGCTGTTTCTCAGCATTGGATTTATGTTGAATGCACAATCACCTGTGATCAAAAAGTCACACACCAACTCTTCCTCTGCTTTAGTCTGGCTTGTAGCCTCTTCACATAAAATATTTTACCATCAGTGCTATAGATGACCTTGATGCCTCGTTGAAGACATCACTGAAAACATCAAGCTAAAGAGCATAGAAGGAAGGATGCAAGGACATCATTCATTGATGATTGGGAAAAATGTGAGATCGTCGTCCATTTTCCAGAACCCATTTAAGCATGCCATCATGAAACTGATGTACAATAATGATGAACTTCTATGGACAGCAAAATTTTTATATAAAAGTAAATAATTTGGGTTTTTTTTGGCTTTGTCATTGAATGTAAAATAGATTTAAAATGTATTTATACATTTGTTAGTTTTTATTATACCCTGAAATGTGATCAATTTTTGTAAAAGCATCAAGTTTATTCTACTTTATTTGATTATTAGACCTTATTTATTTTTTCCTATCTAGTGAGTTTTCATATACTTTAAAAAAGACACTAATTGAATTTTTGCTATTCACTGAATGTCTGAATTTAAAAAAAATGTTTATTAATCTCACATTTGCAAGTTGTCTTGTATTATATAAACTATTGTTTTGGGTTTCTTTGGAATGCTATATTCCATTTTTTCTTTCTAATTTTAAAAAGGTGAAATACTGTGGTACTGTGTCCTTTAAAATGAAAAAAAAAAGTTTTTTTGAATACCCACAGTCTTATTATTGGATAGCTGAGAGTCAAACATCATTTTTCTTGGTAAATTCTACAGAGGCTTTGTGGATTCCCTCAATCCATGTTTTGTTCTTTGTTTCTAACATTTTTGGAAAAAAAATCTTTATGTAATTGTGATATACTGTATATTGGGTTTTAATTTTTACCCTCAGATTATCTTTAATTTTAGTATTAGGTTTTGTACAACTTTAATGTATACTTATCATATTGTTTTATAATGTTTTTCTTTCTGTTCATATATTTTAGCATTCTAATTCTACTGATCCTATCTTTTCATTTACAGAGTAATTCTGTAATTTACTCTAAATTCTTCATTTTATGATAGATGCCAATTTCTTCATTGAAACTTCTGATTCTTGTCCTCATTGCTTTGCTATTTCATTTAATCCCTATATTTCTTCTCTGAACCACTTTGGAGATTTTTTTGGAATTGTTCTATTTTCATGTATAGGTATATTATGAAATGTATTTTAATCATTTCATTTTCTTTTATTTTTGCCTCTATTTTCTTTGCTGAAATTTTTTTTCATTGTGATGAAACTTTTTTTGGATTTTTGCCATTTTTTCATCTTTACCACTCTGATGGGTTTTCTGCAATAGTCTTTCTGTGATCATGCTACTCCTATCAATCCTTTTCCTTTTGCACTAGAGATTTGAGATAGGTTCTTCACTGTTTCACTTTTTGCCTTGTTCTCGTTGCTTGTTCTTTTTGTTTATGTGTTTAATTCTTACTTTTTTTTCTAATGTTGAACTATTCTAGTATCCTTGGATATAAATGACCACTCAGGGTTGATTTATATCTGAGGTCATTAGGGGTAGGAGTGATTTAATAGGCTTTGCTTCAGGGATATTCCAGAAAGTCCATGAAGTCAGGTCTATTCTGTACCATTTTCTTATCCCATTCTTCTAGACTGCTCCATCCCTGAAGTGATCAATTCTCTTCAGTTCCTAGACTTCTCTTCCACATTGATTCATGATGCATGAAACCACTGAAGTTTTGGGGCAGGTTCTAATCATCACAGTGACCTAGGAATATTCCCAATCAATGTCTTTTCTCTCCTTTCGTTCTCCCTTATATCTGCTACCTTTTTTCCTTCCTGAGCATCAAGGGAGCTGTTCCAATTTATAGGCTTCAATCAACCTGAAGAATGATGGACCCCTCCATGCCACCTTTGAGATGCTAACTCTAAAAGTTGATGCCTAAAACAACAACTTTCAGGAAGGATAGAGGCTGACCTGGGACAGTGTGACTATAGACTACATAAAAATGATACCAGAAATTGTGGAATATTTGAATACTTTTAATTATTTTTTCCATAAAAATTATATTGTGTTTATTAATTTCATTTCCTGTCTTCTAAGCACTCCTTCTGGAGCACTCATTGTTGGGTGTCTTTTCTTGTAGATTGAGGTAGTAAGAAAAAATTTGAGACTAAGATTGACTTTTCCTCCACCATTTTCCCAGAACTTCTCTTCCCAAGTTATTTCCTTAACTCAGCTTTCACCTAATGCTTCTACTTTCCAGCTTGCAAACCATCTCTCTCAAAACAACCCTGTGACATTTTATATTTTACATTACCCCAAGATTAATTTGGCTCATTTCTAAGGTATCTCTAAAAAGGAGGAATGGAAAGATACTCCAGGTAAAATCTAAATCTCCTACTGGACAGCTGTTTATTTCTTTGGTACAAGTGAACTATTTAAAAGAAAAGACTGATGTATGCATTGACAAATAACTTTAAAAAGTATTAACAATAACTACTGTTATACTCTCTCAGGAGGTCAAAATTTAATCATCAGAAAATGAAGCAGTTTTCAGGACTGCTGAATATGTATCTCAGATTCACCTTGGCCCTTCATGCAATTTCCTTTAAGTCTCTGTCTTCTTTCAAGTTCAAAGAGGTCTTAGGTGATTGACTCAAGATCAACCAGCTATTTTCTTTTTTAACTAGACTTTCTTGTTTCCCAGCTAGGGCTCTTTCTCCATACAATGTTACCTCTTTGAATCATGCTGTATATGGCATTAGAATATGTCCTTTCTCTTGTGAGATAGTCTTTTCTTCTTAGCCCTATCCAGAAGAGTTAGTGTCCACAACTCTATTTAAAAACATGTCTTTGATGTCTTTCTACTAGAATATGGAATGCATGGTGACCATTATAAATTCCCCATCTCTCGTCAGAGTTTCTTACAGTTCTGCAATTCAGACAACCTATTGTAAACTCTAAGACAACAAAGGGCCTCTAACAAATCATTTGGCAAATGATGTTGTGACAGAAGGAAATGTCCCTGAACTCAGAGGGGATGACAACAGGAATCTGGAAGTGACAGATATTTTCATTTTTGATGAGAGATGAATCTTACTAGTAAATAAATGACCCTCTGCAGTAATTTGAAATGCATTTGTCAGGGATAACATCCAAATTCAAAGAAAAGAATCCAGGGATGGAAAGGAAAAATGGCTGCAGGGGCCAAATAAGATACGCTATATATAGCATTGTGCTAAAGGAGTTATTAGTTATATTGGAAACTTAGTTGAGTTATCTGCCAGGTGAAACAGAATGAACACTTCATGCAAAGAAACAATTCAAGTTCTTATCAATCTTAGATTCTTGAGAAATATTATGATATAATTGAGAAAATATAGGACATAAATTCTGGAAATCTGAGGCTCACATCCCTGACAACAATGATATTCACTAGATGTCATATAATGCCAAGTGATCTGATGTTTCTAAAACTCAGTTTTGTTGGGACTGGAAGCTCAATTCCGTGTGGACAGTCTCGGGCAGGTAAAAGTGGGACTTCTAAATCTTAGAGTCTTACGAGGCCCTCCATGAACAGCGGGGGTTCGAGAAGGTCAGACCGAGCTAGCTCGGCTAGCTCGGGTATTTCCGCCTCTCCCCCGGAGATACCTGATGGGTGGAGTCTCCCTGCCCTCGAGGTCGTCCCGGATTGGAGCACACCTAGTTACCTAACAGCACGGTATTGAGATGCAAACTGTGTGGCTGAAGATTAAGTAGGATTGAGGAAGCCAGAAAGCTCTCTCTTAGCAAGTGTGGAGCCAAAGAGAAAAGTAGGGCTCCGCTTCTTTTCTTTCCTCTCTCCCCTCCCCCTCTCTCCCCGCTTGTACTTCTACTTCCAATCCCTTAAGCTTAGCCTTCTTAGGAAATCTCCCCCTCTTCGTCCTAAGAAAGAAGACCCCCTGCACTTGTAACCGAAACCCTGTAATAAAGCTCAACCCCTGTTTGACTCTGGAACGTCCTTTCTCTCATACGTGCATCCGGCGTGGCCAGCCGAAGACCTGGACAGGTAAGAAAGACTCGGGTAGCCCAATACAGGCCTCTAGGCTTGGCACAGTTTCATAGCCCTATACAGACAAGTATGATTGCAATAGAAAAGGTTCAATAAGGATGGTAAGGAGTCTGGAAAATATGATTTATAAAGATTATGTAATGTGGATAGTTATTTCCAAATATTTGAAGGGCTATCATATGGGAAGAGTATTAGAATAAAAAAATAGAATTAGAACAAAGAAGAATGAGAAAAAATAAGTGTATGTTTCAGATAGACTTATTTTGATTTGATGTCAGGGAAACAACAACAGCAACAACAAAAGCAATTCCTAAGAATTAAAATTACCCCAAAATTTAATGGGATGATTCTAGCTTTTGGTTCTCCATTATTAGAGCCATTCATACTACAGGCAGAAGACCACTCATCAAGGATCTTATAAAGAAGGATTTTTTAAAATTAGATTAGAAGGACTTTGAGGGTTCTTACAATTCTGAGATGCTGTGATATCATTTTTTCACAATATCTCAGACTTGCATTTGAGTCTAGTCTTCTGTCACTATGTAATTTAATGGTAATTTAGATGGGAAGAGCTTTCAAATTCATTATTAAGTCCATGTGACCCTCCTGGGTCACAAGGAAGCCTGAGTAAAATGAATTTGAGTCACATGGAGACTGTGGTGGGAGGAGTTTGCTGAATGAGTGGAGCAGGAAGGGTGGGACAGAAAGAGGTGGATCTAGAGCAGAGCTGAGAGGAAGTTGTTCATGACGGCAGTCAGCAAGGAAGGATGCAGGCAAGCAGACTAATGGCTAGTGTGAGTGAAAAAGATTGTGATTTTGTTTAAGAGAGCCTACTTGTGATTTGTTTAATGGAACTGGTTTGTGGGAAGCCTAGCAAGGTAAAGGCTTGGGAATGGTGTTGTCCTCTTCATTATGTACAAGTTTTTGTTATTATGATGGATTTGGCTTTCTGGTGTCTGAATTAATGTTTTGGTTCTGTCTTCTATGCAGAAAGTCTGTGGCATTTTGTTATTCAGAATTGCACTAGAATATTCATGGTCACCAAGGTACTGTGAATATTGAGCTGGCAATACACACTAGTGACCCAAAGATGACTTTTGAAATTTACCATAGTATTTACTTGAACTGTTGTGGAAAGAATGTAGAATTTGCAATCAGATGACTTGAGTTCAATTGTTGCTTCTGTTATGTAGTACTTATTTAACCTTGGTCCAGTCATTTCACATTTATGAGCCCCAGTTTCCTCTGAAGAATAGTGGGATTGGATGAGATAACCTCTAAGATTGATTTTTACCTCTAAGAATGTTACTTCAAGAACAACTGTGAGTGAAAGGGATTTATTTGGTGACAAAATTTCTGATTCTATGGATGTACACAGTGTTATTGCATTAAGAAGGATCATTACTGGATTATTTATTTTTATATTGAATCAACCATCTTAGCTCATTTGAGATTCCAGATGTTTGCTTCCAGGCTGTTCATTAAAATCTGTGCAAACCAAGGCATTTCTCCAGAAGAATGCATGAATGTTTAGGTATCCTTCCTGGCTGTGCTTCTAATGGACTACAATTGAGTTATTCTATCAAACTGAAGTCATAAATAAAATGTTGGGTCTCATTTTAGTAAGAATAAGCCACAGTATTCTTTAAATAAGATTTGCATTTCATTTGTTTGCTTATGTTGCTTTTTCAATCACAGACTTTGTGGGAGAATCCTTGACATAGCCCTACTTCAATTCTTCACATAGATGTGACAGCATTCCTGGGTTTTGGAAATCTATGCAAGCAAAATATTAGTTTCTATGATGGAAAAACTTGTAGTCTTGTCTCAGAAACTGACAGCTTTTAAAAATAACAAATTTTTATTTATGCTTTAAGTCTTTTAAAGCACCTTACTCATATTATTTTGCATAATTTTCATACGATTGGAAAAAGTTGTATAATTTGTCCCAAAAAAGTCATAGATATAGTAAATGTTTTCTAAATTTCAACCCTTCAAATTACTTATAGACAGTTACCGTATGCCCCTTACTCCAAGGAATTTTCTGTTATGTCAAATATTTCTAGCTCCTTTTTTTCTGAATTGATTTTTAATTTTCAGTATTCACTTTCATTAGACTGTGAGTTCTAAATCTTCTCCTACCTCCCCAAGACAGCATGCAAACTGATATAGATTATATATGTACAATCATATTAAACATATTTCAACATTAGTTACATTGTGAAAGAAGAATCAAAACAAAAGGGAAAAAAAAACCAGATGAATAAAAGAGAGAGAGAGAGAGAGAGAATAATATGCCTTGATGTGCCTTTAGACTCTACAATTCTTTCTTTGGCTATGGACAGCATTTTCAATCATCAATTCTTTTGGAATTGTCTTAGATCATTGCATTGCTGAGAAGAGATAAGTCTATCAGTTAATCATCACATGATGTCGCTATTATTGTCTGCAAAGTTCTCCTGATTCTGCTCACTTCATTCAGTATCAGTTCATGTAAGTCTTTCCAGGTTTTTTCTAAAATCCATCTACTTATCATTTCTTATCGAAAAATAGTATTCCATTACATTCATATGCCACAACTTGCTTAGCCATTTCCTAATGGATGGACATCCCCTCAATTTCCAATTCTTTGCCACTACAAAAAGGGCTGCTGTAGATATTTTTATATATGTGGGTTCTTTCCCCTTTTCTATGATCTCTTTGGGGTACAAAACTAGGAGTGGTACTGCTGAATCAAAGAGCATTATTCAGTTTTTTAGCCCTTTAAGTATAGTTCCAAATTGCTCCCCAGAATAGTTCAAAACTCCATCAACAATGAATCAGTGTTCCAGTTTCCCCACACCCCCTCCAAAATTTATCGCTTCCCTCTTTTTCTTTTGTTATATTAGCCAATGTGATTGGTATGATGTAGTACTTCAGAACTGTTTTAATTTGCATTTCTCTAATCAATAGTGATTTAGAGCATTTTTTTCATATGACTCTTGATGATTTTAATTTCTTTATCTGAAAAGTGCCTGTTCATATCCTTTGACCATGCTTCAGTTGGGGAATGATTTGTATTCTTATAAATTAGACTCAATTCTCTCTATATTTAAGAAATTAGACCTTTATCAGAGATACTGGTTATAAAAATTGTTTTCTGATTTCCTTCTAATCTTGGGTGCATTGGATTTCTTGTGCAAAATCTTTTTAGTTTAATGTAATCAAAATTATCCATTTTGCATTTCATAATGTTCTCTATCTTTTGTTTAGTCATTAATTCTTCTGTTCTCTATAGATCTGACAGGTAAACTATTCTTTGATCTCCTAGTTTGTTTATAGCATCAGTCTTTATATCTAAATCATGCACTCATTTTGACCTTATATTGATATACCACGTGAGATGTTGATCTATGCCTCATTTCTGCTGTACCATTTGCCAGTTATTACAGCAGTTTTTGTCAAATTGTGAGTTCTTATCCCAGAAACTGGGGTTTGGGGATTTATCAAGCAGTAGATTAGTATAGTTATTGACTACTGTGTTTTATATACCTAACCTATTCCAATGATCCACCACTTAATTTCTTCACTAGTATCAAGTAGTCCTGATGATTGCTGCTTTTTAGTAGAGTTTTAGTTATGATATGGTTAGGCCATCTTCTTTTGCCTGTCCTTTCATTAATTCCCTTGATATTCTGGACATTTTGTTCTTCCAGGTGAATTTTTACTATAATTTTTTTTGAACTCTATAACAGTTTTTGATAGTTCGGTGTGTCACTGAATAAGTAAATTAATTTAGGTAGAATTGTGATTTTTATTATATTAGCTAGACCTACTCATGAGCAATTGATCCCATTCCATTTATTTCAATCTGACTTCATTTGTGTAACTAACAATTTTTGTTTTCTGGAAGCTATCCTGTCAAAGTATGGAAAAGCTCACTATGAGAAGCTCTTTGGTAATAATTTTTTTAAACCATAGCAAACCATCAATCAAAGAAAAAAATAAGAAAAGGCTTCAAGTACTATATTTCTTTCTTCTACTTCTCTAGAGATAGTCAAAGGATGAAACAAAATAAGGGAGGACCAGACAGTACTAAGAATATAATTATACTGTCAATAGAAATAAAATTCATCATTAGTATTCAAGATATGAAATCACTCTCAAGTCATCATGAAATAAGCATACTACTAGTGAATTGGAATTATATTTGTTTTGACATTCTTCCTTTAAAAGAAGCTAGGGGACAAAAGAAAATTTTAACTTAATTGGAAGAATGGCCAATAGATTCTACTTGAAGTAAAAAATGTCATTCATGGGACTAGTTTTTCTCATGAATTCCAAAGCAACCTAAAATACTATTTCATGGGGCACTTGGCCATCTTCTATTCAAGGGCTCTTTGTAAAAGACCACCATGAAAATAGTTGCAGTATTAAAAGGAAACATCTCTTGCAGATGATGAGCCATTAAATGAAGAAGTCTTTTAAATCTTCCATGTTAAATCAACACATCATTAAAAAAAAGAAGACAAAAATAATTATTAGATTTTTCAAGTTGATTCAACATTAATTCTTTGTGATGATTGAAGGAGTTGCTTCTCAGAGAGCATGAACTAAATTTCCCCTGGAAAGTTCTATGGGAAAATGAATGTTGAAAGTGCTGGGTACTTGGGAATGACAATGAAACCTCCTTGTTGGTCATCAAAGAAAATGAGCTGGTGACTCAATGAACCTTAAAAAGGCAGTGTCTCCATTCTATATATCTTGCTATCTTTTAAGTGAGTCCAGATAATTTGATTCCCTCCTTGGAGGGGTGGGAGAATGGACGGGTCACTTTTTACCTTCTGTTAGCATGGAAGTTGGGAACACATGGCCATTAAAGCATTCCTAATGACAAGGTGAATTGACCTTGGATTTTACATAGATTATTTTTATCATTTTCTAAACATAGATTTTTGAGCCATGATCCTGAAATGGACATCTTCAACTTTGATAACAACCATATGAATTCAATAATTAGAAAGATCTTGCATCTATTAGTTAGGGATGATTTACAACAAGAAGACTATTTAGTAACTACTCCAATTCTTCATTAAGAAAATAACCCTTGGCAGAAGGCCAAGTCCACACTAGGACTATCTTGTCAGAAGATATGGACATGGAGGGAATTATTTGAAATCACAGAGACAAGAGGAAACGTTAATATGCCTATTCAGCAGTTATGCAAATTGCTTCATAGTCTAATAGATAATTTTCAACCTTCTGGGAGAGTATAATAGTTAGGTCACTGCAACTGCTACTTGTTTACCTTCAGCCAATGCACAATTATAAAGCTCTTGTATTAAATATTTTGTTTACATGAAGGAAATAGCTCTCTTTTGCTTGGCCTAGATTGCATCTTGAATATCTTTCCACTCATTTTTTGGATAGCCATAAACCTGAACTATAGGCCACACTCCAAGGGGAGTTCAGTGTGGGTATAAAAAAGAAAAAAAAAATAAATGAGCCAAATCTTTTCTTCAGATGTTAGATACCCTAAGACCCTAACAAAAAGGAAAATTATGCTTAAGATTGTAGTAAAAATTTAAACTGTTAATTAGTTAATGTAGAAACAGAAATGAATGTAAAATATGAATCAAAATCAACTCCCACAAGACCACTTTACATGCTCTTGAGACGAAATAGTAAATGGGCAAAAGACCAGATATTAATATGGACTACTACATTTTCCTATGGTAATTTATCTAGTATCAGTAAATTACCTTGATTAGGAGACAAAAAAGTTGTAGAAATGATCTCATCTAGAAAAAAAATTTTTGATGTCTTTGCTATGTGAACAAATATGAGAGTCAATATTATATTTATTCTGAATATCAAACTGTGTATAAATGGTTGCCTAGGTGGATGATAGAAGATTATGAGCATTATTGCATCATGAAATATTGAGAAGAAAGGGAGGAAAAGAAAGTGTATGGAAAAATATTTTTTAAAGACTCCTAGCTAGGCAAGTCATTTCAATGCCATTTGAGAATAAAACTGGAAAAAAGACAATATATAGGTTAATGAAATAAAAAAGAAATTAGCCAAATGTTCCATGATAAACATTTTCTCCAATCAATCAATAGACATTTATGAAGTTCCTACTATGTTCTAAATACTGTCCTAATCTCTGGGTAGATATGAATATAGATGCCAATATTCTCCAGGAAGTAGTAGAGGTGGCACTCGAGAAAATAAAAACTGGAAGAACAACAAAACAAAGCAATCTACAAAAGAAAGGGATGAGTGCTAGAGTGATTGAGGGATTGATGTGCTGATTGAGAGATTGACTTTTCAAATTACATAGGAATAAAAGGATGTTAAAAGTTTATAAAAATGATTCAAAAATATAAAATAACTACATACCTCATGTCTAATATGCTTTCAGTTTCATTGTTCCAAATCTTTATAAAAAACAATCTACACATGCATTAATAGTAACTTAAATTACAACCACGATCACTGAAAGAGTTTAGTCTCTCTTTGGAGGAAATAAATGAATAAAGAATTTCTATTCTATATATGCAACTATATTTTCCATCTACAAATATGGTCTATCAGTACACATATCTTGGATAAATACTTCAAATGAATAAGAAGTTTCACCTTGACAGCAATAAAAGATAAATTGAATGAATTGCCTTTGAGATAATTGTGTAGAGCTTTTAATGACACTAGATTTCTCTCTAAAGCAAAATTCTATCTTTTTAAATACAAATCAACAGTATTTATATGGTAATGTTCTTTGTCTATGGGTTATAGAATTATATAATATTTGAAGAATTAAAGTAATGGGCTACTCAAAAATCATTGAAGACACATATGTTGGGGATGCATGAGTCTCAAGAAAATTGCAGAAAAAAAAGCATTGTGGAAGACAAGACCTGTAAATGTGAAAATGATGTCATCAGAAGTATGTATGTCTGGAAAAAAAAATGAATTGATGACTAAGGGAGATGGTAGCATAACTGATGTTCTTTCTATTCATGTCTTCCCTGGATAAAAATACAATGTTAGGAGATGTAAAGGAAGGTTTCTCATTAGACTTCCTTTGGGAGATTTACAGAATTATTGACAAGAATTGTGCAAGATGAGAAGGATGACAGTGAAGGATAAGGTGAAAGAACTGGGATTTTTTAACTTTGATGTTTTAAAAAATACATAATGGGAGTGCAGCAGATTGAAGTCTAAGGCATCAGAGGGAGAAACCACACTGATGAGATCATAGATAGACTGAAGTGTGCCCAGGCTGAAAGAACTACAAAGTACAGATAATCACGTGCTTTAACCTATTTCATTTCTCATTTTTTTTTTGGCTTTCAGTAAAAGCTTATAACACAATATCTGCTATTTATTCTAACTCATTAATATGCACATCTGATGACTTTATTTTTACTAGTTTTCAAAGATTAAACAACATAAGCACAGATCCAGAAACAATAGAAACTAGAAATAACAAAAATGGGAAAGGGAAAGTAGGCAACAGCTAGCTGAAGTCCAAGTTTTGGGGTCTTTTGTGGCATATAAAATTGATGTTGTTAACTTTAGTTTTTTCATTGAAAAATGTATTTTCTCATTCTTTTATTGGTAATTGTTTAATTGCTATTCTTTTTTCTGCTATAAGTACAATGTCTGTCAATTTTGCTTAAATGTATTTCCTTGTTGTAATAGGAAAAGTTCTGTGGTGGTGGTGGTGCTGATGTGTGTGTGTATGTGTGTGATTTGGGAGAGCCAGATAGTCAAGAAGTACTATAGAATTTTTCTTGAAAATTTAAACCTTTTATTCCTCTAAGAGTCAGAGATATATTAATTAATTAATATATTGCCAGGGGTCAATGAACTTTGATGGGAAATGTTAAATCTTTATTTTCACTTATCTCTAACTGAAAGTTAGCTTATTTGTTTATTCTTAAATAGTGTTTTATATTTTCCCCAGTGACATGACAAGAAAATTTTCAGCATTTTTACAATATTTTGATTTCCAAATTCTTTTCCTTCCTTCCTTTCTGTCCCCTCTTCTGAAAATGGTAAGCACTTTGAAATAGTTTATAAATGTGTTATCATGTAAAAAAAAATCCATATTAGTCACAGTTGTGAAAGAAATAGATCAAAAGAAAAAATGAGGTAGAATAAAGTAAATGAAAAAAATGCTTTGATCTACATTCAGAGTTCATCAGTTCTTTATCTGTACATGGATAACATTTTCCTTCACGATTCCTTTGTACTTGTATTATTTTTGTGTTACTGAGAAGAGCTGTCATTCACAGCTGAATGTCATGTCCTGTTGCTGATACTGTATACATTGTTCTCCTTGTTCTGCTTATGTCACTTTGCATCAGTTCATAGAAGACTTTCCAAGTTTTTCTGAAATCTTTCTGTTCATAATCTTATTACACAATAGTATTCCATTACATTTATATGTCACAGCTTGTTCAGACATTCTCCAGTTGATGGGCATCCTCTCAATCTCCAATATTTTGCTACCACAAAAAGAACTGCTATTATTATTTTTGTACATGTAGGTCCTTTTCCATTTTTGATGGTCTCTTGATGATATAGATGTAGTAGTGATATTGTTGGATCAAAAGGTATGTACAGTTTGGTAGTCCTTTGGGCGTAGTTCCAAATTGGTTCAGGTCGCAATTCCACCAACAGTGCATTAGTGTCCCAGTTTTCCCACATCCTCTCCAACATTTATCATTTTCATTTTTTTCACATTAACTGAACTGATAGGTGTGAGGTGGTTTCTCAGAGCTGTTTCAATTTGCATGAAACATAGAATTTTCTTGAGCTTTTTAAAATTTATGTTGAGAAGGGGTCTATAGACTTCATCAGACTGCCAAAGGTATGTATTATACAAAAAAGCTAAGAATCCTTTTGAATTGATGATCATGATGATCATGCTCCATCAAGTTATGCCCATGGTGATTTTATAAATATACTGCTAAATATATAAATTTATTTGTTTACTGCCATTTATATTATATTATATTTATATGGTCCAAACATAAGCAACGAAAATTTCCCTTATTTCATTTCTGCTTTTATTTCTGTAAAAGTTGTTTTGCAGTTAGTATGGTTGCAATTGTGCCTTGTTAGGTTATCTACCAGAATTTTTTGGTTTTTGATTGTATTTTTTCTTTTTCTTTTTCTCTATTCTTTTTTACTATTCAGATGTACTGATGATTTACTTGCATTATTTTATTTTTATGAAAATTTCACCTCAAGAGATTTAGGAGGAAGCAGGGCAAAACCTTGAAGAGGTGAAAAGTTATACTCACTGGATAACAACTGGAGGCAGATAAACTCTTCAAAGCCCAAAAGAATGATAAAACAGTCAGCAGGGATGCAGTCAATATAATTATAAGACAAACCAAGTCACTAATACCCACAGCACTATTGTTGGAACAATGGAGGAAGAGGAAAGAGGAAATAGACATATGCAGGACCATGTACTGTGCTTTGCATGAAAGGGAGTAATATATAACAAAGTTGGAAAGGCAGGGTGGAACCACCTTGTGAAGGGTTTTAAGGGTTCATGTTTGATACTAGAAGTAATAGGGAGCCTCCAGAATTTACTGAGTCAAGGCAATACAGTAAGATGCATTTATTCAGCATATATTTAAGTGTCAGACACTGTGCTAAACACTTGAGATGCAAATACAAATGAAAAGATAATCTCTACTCTCAAAGAGCTAACATTCTCTTCAGGAAAGACAGCTCACAAAAAGGATGTGAAAAGGTTGATAGGGAGCTACCTGCAAAAGGCCAGAGTGACAAGGTATGGAGAGTCAAAATATAGCCTGGTGGAGAATGAAGGTAAGTTAACCTGATCTCCTTATCCAAATGGAAAAACTAGGAGAAACTCACCAATGGGAAAAGTGAGTTGCAGTATCCAAGAAGTCAGATAGCAGAGATGTGATAGATTGTTTAGGAGGAATCACTCTAAGAAAAGGTACTGGGAAATGTGGCCAGCAAGTCACATTAGGGAATCTGAGTTACAGGATGAGAGAACCTAAGAAGTATAACATAACCTACATGAAATAGTTGAAGAATAAAATGTAATATGAAACCAAAGGTCTTCTGAAGTAAGCTATTTTACTACCCACAGAGTTCTAGAACTAGGAATACAGAGCTGTGAAGACTAAGTCTTTCCATGGTAATAAGAATGGATACTTGACTGAACTAATGAAGGAAGAGAAGACATGAAAAAATTGCATTGGAAAAGTCCTTGAAAAGAGTTTTGCAAATCTAAATTTGCTGCCTCAATTTGTGAATACTCTCTCTTAGTGAATTCTTATTGCACGTCCCACATACCAATTGCCTTCATAGAAAATATTCTTCAATTGCTAAAAGGGAAGGGGAGGTAGTCATTCATGATAAATGATGTCAGAGAGAGCACATTTTAAGCTCACTCTAAGTGCATGGGCTTGAAACTTCTTTTAAAAGGGAACTGATGTTCTCGTAAAACGTATCTCTTCATTCTTTCATCAGGATGCAGTTGGGTTTCTGGAAAAAGGAAGGAAAGGAAGACTAAATGATCATTGAATCAAAGGGATACCAGTGAATCCAAAATTTGAATATTCTATATAAAACATCATGGTGTAGCTAAACAAATAGTCAATTCTCACATTAGCTGCATCAAAACATTCATTCCTAAGATACAGTACTTTTAACAAATGATAATTGAAATCTCTATAAGATGAAGTGTGGCAAGCATGAATTCTTATGAAGCAAACATTCTTTTCACATGTTAAGTGTATATGTGTATGTGTGTATGTAGCAGAGTGTGTGTGCATGTGTGTGTGTGTGTGTGCTGAATATGATGGGATAGTTATTCTACATGTCCTGTCTACATAAGAAAGACCCTGCCAATGGCCAAGTGAGCACATACATATCAACAAGCATACGTTCACTGTAAGAGAGAGTTACCCAAATATAAACTGGCTCCATATACTCCTCCTGTTAAGAATTTTACCATATCCATGTTAAGAAGTATCAATGACTCATTCTCTTCCCTATTCTCCTCTTTAGACAAATAATCTTGCTTCCAAACTGGTCCCAGAAAGAATTGGTCATGGAGGAATCCTTTAAGGTGATATGACCTGCCATCATAACCACCATCAACACCAACCATCAATTAATTAACATTGATGAAGAAGAGACATGTGCTGGTAGACCAAACAATCTCTACCACCTCCCCTCAGACCTTGATGGAGGTAGCCCAGAATACTTTACCCAAAAATCCTGGGAACAACGGTTTCCCCTAGGCAATAAACCCTGATTTGTGCCCAGCTTCTCCAACCCTCTTCCTAAAGAATAATGATTAGAGACTTGACACAGTAACTGTTGCCTCTGCAGGTACTTCAGCCCCAACTTTCATAGCCATAGCTACAGGAGACACAGAAAACAATGTTCTGACCACTAAAGTTCTTGGCACTGTCAATGTAAATGAAGGTAGTTTCATCTATAAGAATGCCAATAAACAAAGCAAATTGCCATCTGCCTTGCTACTGCCCCTTAAAGATCACTGGGCTACCCTGCAACTGAACTTTCTTACATGTGTTATTTCTCCCACATTAGAATACGAACTCCTTGAGTATAGGGACTATTTTACTTTTCTATTTATATTCTCAGAATTTAGCAGTTTGACAACTAGAAAGTGCTCAATAAATGCTGTTTTCATTCATTAATCCAATATAATTCAAATATATTCCTCTTAACAGAGACCCAATAAAATTCTTGACAGTATTAGCATCTGGGCTGTATGTACATTTGGATAGATTCTATGCTGTTTATTTGTAAAAAGGACTGTCCCAATGTGGAGAAATTTTCCCTGTAATATGAACAGACTTGAATCGATCATTATGAAACAGCTTAGCCCTCCTTATATAGAACCCATAAAATAACTTTCCTGTGGCCTAATAGTTCCCTCTGCATATCTGTGAAACCAGAAAAGGAACTGGAATGAAGAGAGGGAATCCTATTTGTCAGGGTGACTGGGGTCAGAGAGAATCTGTCAGAGTTTGGCAGAGAATATTAGTACTTGGCACTTGGAAACCTAACAGTGGAGGAGGGAATCTGGCAGAAAAGAGGAAAAAGGGCAGAAGGGGAAGGCTTTCCAGGAAGATTGCTGCCAGATCTTATTGCAAAGGACTACTAGCCAGTAAAACCCCCGGAAGCAGGGTTAGGTGACCTTTTCAAAGAGGCCCTGGGACTTTTCTTGCTGCCAGGGCCTGAAATGGAACAGAAGCATATACAATTTAGATACACTTTTTCTTGATGAAATAAAAACCAACTCAGGTAACATGAGGTGAGAAAGAAGTGAGAAGGGAAATTAATATGGGTGATGGAAATGCTAGAATTTCTCCTACAATTCTGGACTTGGTTATCCAACTTTTCCTATAATTCCTTTGTGGCCAAGATGTTCACAACTCTTAGCACTTTGTTAATAATCAAGAATATTCCTATTTTGACTACCAGGAACAAAACAGAGATTTGTAGATAAAGTTAATTGATCTGACCAAGGCCTTTGATACTGTCATTTGTGAGGGCTTGTAGGAGATCAAGACAAAATTTGGTTGCTTGCAGAAGTTCTTCAGTATTGTATGTCAGTTCCATGATGGCATACTTACATGAGCTCTGGATAATGGTTGATGTCTTCCTAGTCACTGATAAAGTGAAATAGGACTGTGTGCTTGTTTCCAAGCTTTTTAGAATGATGTTTTCAGCAACGCTGTTGGATGCCTTTTACAAAAGAAAATAATGAAGTCTAGGTCAGCCACTGCACTGGTGGTAAATTGTTTAACTTGAAAAGGCTACAAGCAAAGACTGAAGTGGAGGAAGTATTGGTGGGTGATTTTTTTTCCAGATGATTATGCACTTAATGTAGCCTCTGAGGCTAAGATGTGATAGAGTATGGATTAATTCTCTGCTGCTTGTGATAATATTGGCCTTACAACACCAAGAAAACCAAACTTCTCCATCAGCCAGCATGGAATCATCCGTTACAGCAAGTGGAAAAGTTGTGAATGCTATGGGCAAGTTTATTTAACCTTACAGTGTACTTTCCAGGGGTGTTCACAGAGATGATCAGGTTGACACATGCATTTTCAAAGCTAGCTCAGTGTTTGGGAGGCTCCAAAGGAAAGTATGGGAGAAAAGAGGTATTATACTACCTACCAAACTGAAGGTCTACAGAACCATTGTGCTGAAGTCATTGTTGTATGCTTGTGAAACTTGGACAATCTACCAGCATGATGCCATGAAACTGAATTGCTTACATTTGAATTGTCTTAGGAAGATTCTGAAGATCACCTGGTAAGATAAAGTACTGGACACTGAGGTCCATTCTCAAACTGAACTTCCAAGCATGGATAGAATTGGCCACATTGATCAAATGCCATTTGATATGAGAAGAATTTCTCCATTCTATCTACCCCCATGTATCTCTATTTCTTTCCTCTATCATTTTTATCTCTTTATTTAACTCTTCCAAGAATTCTTTTGTGGCTTGCATTTTTTGAGGCTTTGGTTGTAACTTTTTTCATGTTGTTCTCTTCTTGTGAGTTTGTGTCTTAATCTTTCCTGTCACCGTAACAGATTTTTTATGATCAAGGTGCTTTTTGTTGTTGTTGCTTATTTTTCAAATCTATTTTTTAAATTTAGAACTTCAGGTTAAAATTGGGCTCTGCTCACCTAGGGGTGGGGAGACACTATTCCAAGCTTCATATTTTTTGAGTTGTTCTTTTTAGAGGTAAGTTTTTGGGTGTACAATTTGCCAAGGTGATGTGATCCAGGTAGAGGTGTGGTCACTAGTCTTCTGGTTTGTGACCTTGTCTTTACTTAGGAAGGATCCTGCTCTGCCATAGCCACAAATACTACTGCTCCTCTTAGCTCTTGAACCACCTGTGACTAGGTGTGCTGTCCTCCTGCAGGCACAAGCACTAGTATTCTTCAGCTTGAACTGCAGTCAGGGCCCCTGCTGCCTTGTGAGATCAGAAGCACTCCCATGTTTGCTTGAATGTCCCTGGGCTAAGAGCTTTTGAAATTGTTAATGCTGTTGATGTAGATATCTTGAACACCCCATTGTTGGTATTGACTTTGCATGTACTCCCAGATGGTCCCCACTCTGTTGTCAACAGACTTCTCCTGCTAAACTAGTAAGTTGTCTCAGGCTGGAAAAAATATCTCTCTGACCTTTTGTTGACTCTGTTGCTCCAAAATTTGTGTTTGCCTTGGGATGAATTTAAACTCAAGAAGAAAAATAAAAAAGAAAAAGTACAGGAAAAGAGTGTTAAGTAAAATTTATTTTTGCTTTTGAGGTCTGGCAAACTTTTTTGCCAGTATTATTATTACTATAACACTATGGTGAAATAAATAACTGCATCTAGTCCTAGGCTATCATTAGGGAAACTTGCTACTTGAGGTTATGTCTCTTAGGACTATAATCTGATATTATTCTAAATTTTTATTTTGGGTATGATTGTCTGATTTATCATTAATCAGTAATCCACTGCTTGAGGGTAATGCCACAAGATACTCATAGGCAGTATGATTCTGAATTGCTACAAGTAGATGCATATCTGCATCTAGGAAAGTTGAGGGGATGACCTTGACATGACCAAAGGTAGGAAGGTATACTAAATTATATTGAGATCTGTTTCCCAAAGATCTTAATAGAAACATATAAGAATCTCTGCAAGTGACTTGGAACCAGAGAAGCAATGCTACTAAAGAGGAAGCTCCTTCAGAGCTGCCCTGACAATGAAACCCAGAATGTTTAAGGCAAAAATTTCCAGACTGGACAACTACATTTAACATTTTGGATCCAAGATGAAATTTGCTGATCAAACAGACTTTGGGAGTAGATTATTAGGATGCAAAGATATTGGATGTTTATAATAATTACTTTATTACTTTGGTTTTTGCTTCACAGTGTTTATATTCACTGATTTTTTCTTAATTACCTTGATGTGTAAATTTCCCTTCTAAAATGAGGCCAGTTGTAGACATTCTTACTATGTCCTGTGCTATAATTAATCAATCTTGGTTTTTTTCATATTAACAAGTCAGGGAAAATTGTGACAGATCTCTCATTGACAAAAGGGGTAAATTGGCAAAAAATGAATTATTCTGATTCCATTTTGTAATTCATTCTGTTCTGTATAACACCCCAATATGATATAAAGTTGCCCAAGTCATGTTTCATTATCTCGAAATTTAGTTTAGAAATTCATCTGAACTGTAATATGTTAAATGTAGAAATCCAGTTCTCCCACTGAAAACCAGGTGCCATACATTTTTTTCACCTCTCTTTGGGTAGAATAGAAGAAAATTTTATAACAATTGTGGTAATTCTCCTGTTGATCATATTGTTTTCCTGCTTTTGTTTATATTGCTTTTGGGAATTGTGTCTCCACTGTAGCTCATTGATTCCTTTGCTTTCTCCAAGATAGCAAAACTGCTCATGGACCCTAGAAGAAGATGTTATTGGAAAGAATGTATGAGCAGGTCACAAGGGGTAGAATGTATGGTAGGAGCAAGAGTGTGAGAATGTAGCCTTGAGTATCATGGTTATTGTAAGCAATAAAATAATTTTATTACACAACTGTATATGAGAAAACTTACATAACTACCCATGTGACATGGATCATCTTTTTTTTTTTTTTTTGTCACTAAACCTTCTTTGTTCTATACCTATATAACATCTGGCTAGACCTGGGGATGGAAAGAGATCTAGCATTATCCTGCCATTTCCTAGGTCTCATAAGTAAGTCTCTTGTAATAAAACCTATTTCTTTCTTATGATGATGGGATAGTCCTTCTAGATGGTCTGCTTCCTAATAAATTCTGCCTTCTATAGGAAGCCTTCCCCATGCCATCTTAATATCAGTGCTTTTCTTCCACTAATTATTTCCTATTTATCCTGTATATAGATTGTTTTCTACATATTTATTTTCATAGTGTCTCCACTATTAGCTTGTGAGCTCCTTGAAGGCAGGGACCATAATTTGTCTCTTTTTCTTTCACCAGCACTAAACCCAGTGCCTTGAACATAGGAAGTATTTACTATAACATGAAAGAGCCTTTGAAATGAGCATTAGAAAGTTGTAGGGTTTTTCTTTTTAGGCACTGAAGAAAGTTTAGAGAAGAAAGAATGAGAAGAGCATGAAAACAAGAAAAAAAGACCAAAAAAACCAAACAAACACCAAAGCATGAGATAAACAGTTTCTAGGTTTTAAATATCATATTATTAAATATGTTTGATTTTCTTTTCTTCAAGAGTTGCATGATACTCTACAGAGCCTTATATAACCCTATGTTTTTAATTAGTCACCTGTGTCATCAAGTTTCATGAAATATGTCTGCTGAAATGAAATTCTTTTTATATTGAATCTCATAAGGGTTAGCAAATGTCATTGCTGAAAAAAGGAATTTTCTTACTTATATTTCAGCAATTCAGTTCTATTAAATAGGCATTTATTAAACTTCTAGGTGCTGGAGATACAGAGACAAAATGAAAAATATTCCCTGTCCTAAAGGAGATTATATTCTCCTTAGGCAATAGCAGACATAATGTACACAGAGAAATAAGTTGAAAATAATTTGAGGAGACAGAGGGAACAAACAAAGCAGTGGGAAAGGAGAGCAAGCCTAGAGGAGATGGCACGTGATTTGAACCATGAAAATAACTTCATTTCATATAACTTTAACGGAGACTACTTTTTCAGTAGGGAAGGAAAATAAGAAAGTTTATGAATTATATTCTGTTTATATTTCTTCCAAACAATGCAATAATTTCCTTAGGTCACCCAATATGCTGTGCCTTGATTATAGGTCATGAATTATTCAAAATAAATGAGATTGCACCAGTATTGCTTAAATTTCCTAGCCCAGACACAATATTTTCCTGTGGAAATAACTCAGATAAGGCGTAAAGATTCAAGTACAGAAGTTACCCCCAAGCCTTTGAATTCAAGAGTAAACAAGGTAATGACTTATGAATTAATGAATTGTTTTTCCTATTTTACATTTTGGAATTGACAGTTTAAGTCAGACCTGCACAACATACAGTGCATAGGCCACTTGCAGCCCATCAAAAGATTTCAGGTGGTTTACAAAAAATGTTGAATTTCCATTGTGCACTCTCCTATGGGTCACAAGACCTGTAGCAACCAACCACTGTCAGTCTATCTTTAGTCTAATCTATTTGCTAAACAAAGAAGTTTAGCCTATTTTAATTTTGTCCCTGTGATGGCAAGCAAAGGAGAATCTTTTGCTGTTTTTGTTTTATTGTAATAAATTGCCTCTGACTGAATCTTACTTTTATTAACCAAGAGTCTTTACTAGGAATACAGTATAGAAATAAGAGTTTCTTTAAATAGAAATGGCGTATGCATTTGTGTTGTTAATTATTTTAATGTGATTAAAGATCTTCCCCACTCATTAACTGACCTGGGAAGTTTTGTAGGAAGGCCTACACCTCTTGTTAATGAGGCACTAGTTCTCAAGGCTTGTGATGCCCTCTGGTTCTAAAAAATCTATAAATACTCTGAGTGTGAGGTTTTACTTAGGGGCTTACTGACTGGGAGTGTTTATTTGGCCAGACCAGACTCTGGGAAGCCTCTTAAGGAGCCCCCTGGCTTTGAAAACTCATATGTTGGTGCTTTCCTCTCTCTGGTAACTAAAGTCAGACAGTTGGATCTGTCTGCTGATCTATGATATATGTATTGCTTACGTCAGACATTTGGAAGCATGTCTGTTGATTTTGATTCCTTTGTATATTCTCTGAAGTTCAGGGTACTGACTTTTCTCCTTGAACTAAGTAAATGATACATGTGCTTGATTAAAGTTACAGTTGACCCCTCAAAAGTTGCCTTTCCTTTTATAAATGCAGATTTAAAAACCTGTGATAGCAGGGCCCCTGGGTATGTTGGGGTGCTTACGGTTACAATTCCCTACCTACTACCAAGTTGTGCAGGTCTTACTTAAGTCCTTCTCAAAGGTAAAGCATACAGTGCATTTCCCATCTTGGCCTAACCAAAATGCATCAATTCTATATTTCATCCAGATCACGTAGATAACCAATCATCTAACTTGTTAGTTAATAATGATGATGTATTAATTCTATCCTTCCATACAAGCATATTTGTATTTTAACATATTTTTGTGTCTAGGGAGTGATGATTGGCAAAGGAATTGGGAGAGATTTGGAAAAGTAGGGGGGTCATTAAAATATCACTATGTAGATGACTATTCTTTCTGATGAGGGCTAGAAGGGGGCTGTGAGACCCCCACAAAGACCAGGGTACCAGGGGCAGGTCTTCTGGAGAAGGACTTACAGACTCAAGCATTGTTGAAGTCAAGGTAAAGATTTATTATGCTTTTCAGCAGGCAAGAGTTTTTAGGGAACCTGAAACCTTAGAGGGGTACAGGGAAAGTTTATACAGGATATTCTATAGTATTACTTGTGCCAAATATGCCAACTAGGTGTTTTGGAATGGGATTAAGGAGTGGTTAAGGAGTGGTCAGTTCTTAAAGGAACATGCACTTTTGATATCTACTGTGTAGGTATTTTACCCAAAATGTATTGGGAAATAGCTCAAGGAAGGATGACCTGGAGGTGTGGTTTTAGGCCTGAAACATCACTAAGTCAGGGCTGGCTGGCTCAGAAATACCAGGTTGTTCTCATCAATGTCTTGTTAGACAAGATAATATTAAAGTGTATACATATGTCTAAGTCTAGGGTACATATGATTATTGTTCAGTGAGTAGTAAATGTCGTTATGACCGAGTGCACAGTCAGTTCAGCCAGTACACAGTTGGTTCAGACTAATAAGTTCTCTAGGTACAGCTGGTTGCTGTATCAGGAAAGGAGACAAAGATTGTTGCTGGGACAGGCTGTGTCCTTGGGCTGGGGAGAAACTGCCTGGGATAGTATTTTGAAACTAGGGAGAAATGTGATTTTTAAAGAGAAATGTGATTTTAGAATTGGGGCCCAAACACATGTACCCAAGCATGCCATCACTTCTATATGTGAGACTTGCCTTGTATTTATAAATTATACTTATTGTCTTATTTTTAATCCTCATTGTATCCAGTAAAGGAATTATGAATCAAAGAACAAAAATGCTTCTGCTGGCTGCTTCATTTCTCCATGTTCAATACAAATAAATGACCTAACAAATAAAATATTTATCATTCCCATTTCTGTACCAATGAAGCATAATCAAACACTGAAATGGCAACTACAACATTTACTTAATTAGAATAAATAATATTCTGGGGGCATTTATTAACCACACTTTTTCCCACAGTACAAATATTTGTCATTTTATGCCTGAAAAACAAAAAGCCAAAAAAAAAAGAACAAGAGAAAAGGAAGAATGCTGGAAAAGAGCAGAGCAGAGTAAATGATTAGAGAGTAGAACAGAAGAACAGGAGGAAGATGAGAAAGTATCACCTCCCTGAGGTCAGGCTACTCCTTGAGAAGGAAAGACGAACAGCAATCTCTGTGAATAGAAAAGGAGCTGACTCCTGGGGACCAAACTGGGAATGGCCAGTTGTGCAACATGGTTCTCTCTCTCTCTCCTTCCCTCCCTCTCTCCCTTTCTTTCTCTCCCTCTCTCCCTCTCCCTCTCCTCTCTTTCTCCCTCTCCTCCTCCCCCTGCCCCTCACCCTACACCCCTCTCCCTCTCTCTCTCCCCTTTCTCTCTCTTTCTCCCTTCCCTCTATCGACATTAGAGTATTACACCTTTACCTAAAAGAAATGTAAATTTTAATTTCTGGAACTTTTTTTCTGTCTTAAACACCAGCCTTAATCTCAAATCACCCTGGCTCTCATTGATCAGCCAATAATAGATCCCAGGCCAAGCTCTATTTAGTCATTGTTTGAGCCTTGATTTGTTCAGGATGAAAGTAAACAGCAATTGTTTTGGTTTTGGTCAGAAATCCTGAGGGTCTCCCTGTCTCAGATCATTTTTTAAAAGAGGTCATTCTCTGTCTCATTCCTTATTAAGCCTTAATCACTGGATGTACATTGTCTCAGTAAAAAGGAGATCTTTTAAAGACCTTAGGTTCAAAAAGGCTAATGTCCCCCACCACATCCTGGGCCATCTCCAATTAGCCTGATCTATATCTAGCCACTGAACCCAGATGGCTCCTGAGGAGAAAGTGAAGCTGGTGACTTTACACAGCTCTCCTTCAATTAAATCCAATTCACTTGCAGGCCATGGCATCATATCCCGGATGTCATAGACAGACATCTATCTCTACACAGATAGAGAGACAGAGAATAAGAGTAGTATAGACATTGACACTCAGAGATGGTGAGAGAATGAGAAAGAGAATTTGAGTGATGAGAAAGATTAGAAAGCAAAATGAGAAATAAACAGAGCATTTTAGATGAGAAAGCAAAATAGAGAAAATGAGAATAAAAAAAGAAAATTGATAGGAGGGAGGACCATGCTCCCCACTGACACAAATCAAAGAGGAATATTATTCACTACTTTAAAAAAATATTTTCATAAAATGAAAGTATTGGTGCCTTTCAATAGTGTTGTAATCCAATTGAACTTTAAGTCAGTGCAAGATATTGAAATGACTGGTCTGAATTTGCTATTTCATTGATTGAAGAAGATTCTGTTAAAGAGTCTTCTCCAAACAATTAATATCTTTACTTGTTCCACAACTCACAGTCCTAGAGAGTTGTTTAAGATTTGATCCAGTGTAAATAATAGTCATTGGGTAAAATGGTCTTATGAAAATGATGTATATTTTTAATTAAAGTATTTCATAGAAACCTTCCTTTTTTCATAGAAAAGTTCTCTTCTTAAAGCTATATAAGCGATAGAATGACATAAGAGCCATCATCCCACTTGTGCTCATTCAATTAAATTTACCTTATTACTGAGTACCCGCCATAAGTAAGACTCTGTGTTAATATCAGATCCTTGGACAAAATCATTTTAAATTATATAATTGACTAGCAATTCAGATTCCACAAAGATAAAAACATTCAATTTGCCTGAAAAAATTATTTTTAAAATATAAGCAAGTAGTTCCATTCTGCTGGTTACTCATCTACTAACTAATAGTGATTGACACATTGTACTTGATAAGTAGCCTGGAATAGTCATTCATTTTTATTTTACTCATTCAAATTTATCCCTGTATTCCTCAACCTTGCCCTTCTTGAAATTAATCTTATATAACAAACAATTTATAAAAGAAAAAAGAGGCATTTATTGATACTCAGATAAGTACATGTTCTTATTGACATGGGTTTTCCCTATGTTGATGTAGAACACTACACACAGTTTCATGTTCGTGTCCTCTTAAAAGTTTATTTAGGGGTGGTGGTGATAGAAGCAAGATGACACGATACAGGTAGCAACTCAGCTGAACTCTCCCAATATTCCTTCCCAAACAATTTAAAATAACTCCTGAAAAGAAGCTGTGAAGTACCAGGGCCAAAAAAAAAAAAAAAAAAAAAAAGAGGAGAGAGATATTTTTCTAGCCTCAAACAACTTAAGAGGTGAGCAAGAGAAGCTTGTGATACCAGGCTGGTGGCCACCTTGGAGAACATTAAAAACAACAGCAGGGGCGGAGCCAAGATGGCGGAGTAGAAAGACGCACATACACATAGCTCCGAACCCACAACCCATAGAACGGCTACAGGGAAGTAACTCACGGCGAATTCTGCACCCAGAGGCCACAGAACATTGGAGTGAGGGAGATTTCTGTTCCGGAGAGACCTGCAAACCTCTCGCGGGGGGTCCTTCATGCTGTGGACTGGGCGCCGGGACTGGGAGCTGAGTGCAGCCCTGCCACGGCTGCGGCACCGAGAGGAAAAGATCCGAGTGGGCTTCAGGGACGGGATCTCCAGTGGCCACGTGGGTCCCTCCACCCACAGAGGGACCTGCAAACCTCTCGCAAAAGGTCCGTTGCACTGCAGATGCAGAGCCCAGCCCAGCCCTGCCGCGGCTGCGGCACCAAGAGGAAAAGATCCGAGCAGGCTTCAGGGACGGGATCTCCAGCAGCCTCACAAGTCCCTCCACCCACAGGTGACGGGGGTTCGTGAGAGAGTCTCTTTGGCGGGTTGAGAGGGGAGTAGGGTGCCCCCATAACTCAGCACCCCCCCCGGGAGGTAGAAGCTGAGAGGCGGCTGCAGACCAGGGCTCCCCAAGGGGGCAGGAGCCTGGATCCATTGTGGAAGGTCTGTGCATAAACCCTCTGAGGGAACTAAGCCTGAGAGGTGGCCCTGCCCTGACCTGACCACCTGAACTTAATTTCACACTGAATAGCAACCCTGAGGCTGCTATTTTTTGCCCCCGCCAAAAGCCCTGAGGCTGGAAGCAGCATTTGAATCTCAGACCCCAAACTTTGGCTGGGAGGATCAGGAGGTGAGGTGGGTGTGAGGAGAATATTCAGAGGTCAAGTCACTGGCTGGGAAAATGCCCAGAAAAGGGAAAAGAAATAAGACTATAGAAGGTTACTTTCTTGGTGAACAGGCATTTCCTCCCTTCCTTTCTGATGAGGAAGAACAATGCTTACCATCAGGCAAAGACACAGAAATCAAGGCTTCTGTGTCCCAGCCCACCCAATGGGCTCAGGCCATGGAAGAGCTCAAAAAGAATTTTGAAAATCAAGTTAGAGAGGTAGAGGAAAAGCTGGGAAGAGAAATGAGAGACATGAAGTCAAAGCATGAACAGCAGATCAGCTCCCTGCTAAAGGAGAACCAAAAAAATGGTGAAGAAATTAACACCTTGAAAACTAGCCTAACTCAATTGGCAAAAGAGGTTCAAAAAGCCAATGAGGAGAAGAATGCTTTCAAAAGCAGAATTAGCCAAATGGAAAAGGAGATTCAAAAGCTCACTGAAGAAAATAGTTCTTTCAAAATAAGAATGGCACAGATGGAGGCTAATGACTTTATGCAAAACCAAGAAATCACAGAACAAAGAGAGAAGAATGGAAAAATGGAAGATAATGTGAAATGTCTCATTGGAAAAACAACAGACCCAGAAAATAGATCCAGGAGAGACAATTTAAAAATTATGGGACTACCTGAAAGCCATGATCAAAAGAAGAGCCTAGACATCATCTTTCATGAAATTATCAAGGACAACTGCCCTGAGATTCTAGAACCAGAGGGCAAAATAAATATTCAAGGGATCCACAGAACACCGCCTGAAAGAGATCCAAAAAGAGAAACTCCTAGGAACATTGTGGCCAAATTCCAGAGTTCCCAGGTCAAGGAGAAAATATTGCAAGCAGCTAGAAAGAAACAATTCAAATATTGTGGAAATACAATCAGGATAACACAAGATCTAGCAGCCTCTACATTAAGGGATTGAAGGGCATGGAATAGGATATTCCAGAAGTCAAAGGAACTAGCACTAAAACCAAGAATCACCTACCCAGCAAAACTGAGTATAATACTTCAGGGGAAAAATTGGTCTTTCAATGAAAAAGAGGATTTTCAAGTATTCTTGATGAAAAGAAGAGAGCTGAAAAGAAAATTTGACTTTCAAACACAAGAATGAAGAGAACCATGAAAAGGTGAACAGCAAAGAGAAGTCATAAGGGATTTACTAAAGCTGAACTGTTTACATTCCTACATGGAAAGACAATATTTGTAACTCTCGAAACTTTTCAGTATCTGGGTACTGGGTGGGATTACACACACACACACACATGCACACGCACATGCACACACACACATAGAAACAGAGTGCAGAGAATGAATTGAAGAGGATGGGATCATATCTTTAAAAAAAATGAAATCAAGCAGTGAGAGAGAAATATATTGGGAGGAGAAAGGGAGAAATTGAATGGGGCAAATTATCTCTCATAAAAGAGGCAAGCAAAAGACTCATTAGTGGAGGGATAAAGAGGGGAGGTGAGAGAAAAACATGAAGTCTACTCTCATCACATTCCACTAAAGGAAAGAATAAAATGCACACTCATTTTGGTAGGAAAACCTATCTCACAATACAGGAAAGTGGGGGATAAGGGGACAAGCAGGGTGGGGGAGATGATAGAAAGGAGGGCATGGGGAGGAGAGTGCAATTCAAGGTTGACACTCATGGGGAGGGATAGGATCAAAAGAGAATAGAAGTAATGGGGGACAGGATAGGATGGAGGGAAATATAGTTAGTCCTATACAACACAACTATTATGGAAGTCATTTGCAAAACTACACAGATTTGGCCTATATTGAATTGCTTGCCTTCCAAAGGGAAGGGGTGGAGAGAGAGGGAGGTAAAGAAGTTGGAACTCAAAGTGTTAGGATCAACTGTCGAGTAATGTTCTTGCCACTAGGAAATAAGAAATACAGGTAAAGGGGTATAGAAAGCTATCTGGCCCTACAGGACAAAAGAGAAGACGGAGACAAGGGCAGAGAGGGATGATAGAAGAGAGATCAGATTGGTCATAGGGGCAATTAGAATGCTTGGTGTTTGGGGGGGGAGGGGATAAAAGGGGAGAAAATTTGTAACCCAAAATTTTGTGAAAATGAATGTTAAAAGTTAAATAAATAAATTTAATTAAAAAAATAAAAAATTAAAAAACAAAAACAAAAACAACAACAACAAAAAAAAAAACAACAGCAGAGGGTCTTGAAGATGAGTGCAATAGCAGTGAGACTTTTATCAAGGGCAGCAGCAGCAGCAGTAGCTTCAGGAACTCTGAACCCATAGATGGGTAGGAGGGTAGACAACTGATCAGAAAAGAAAAAAAAAAGACTACAAGAGATCCTTTGCTGAGACTGGGTGCAGCTGGTGCTGATTTGCAACTCTATTGCCCATAAGCAGTTCTGGGTCTCTGTTCCAGGGCAAAGAGGACTGCTAGTATTTGTGGCTACAGAGGAACAGGGGACCCAGTTACAGCAGCAGGGACAAAAGGGGCACTAATACTTGCAGTTGCAGGGGATCAGAGACCCTTCCTGTGTAAAGACAACAGTTCAAACCAAGAGGACAGTGATTACACATCTCACTGAATCACAACACCTTGGAAGCACTGAAAACACACACTCCCAGAACTAGCTCTGAAAAAAAGCAGTATAAAAAGCCTAAAGTTTGCTCCCCATCCTCAGGTGAACAGTTGACCTCTAATATGAAATTCGAAGTCAAGAAATAGGCTGAAAATAATAATAATAAAACTTAATCATTAAAAGCTACTACGGTGTAAGAGAAGACCAAGACAAAAACTCAGAAGAAGGCAATGTGAAAATAGCTAGAAACAAAGCCTCAAAGAAAATGCTAATTGAAAATAAGCACAAAAAGAATTTCTGGAAGATTTTTTAAGAGCTGTGTTGTAGAGGAAAAATTGGGGAAAAAATAAGAGTGAGGCAAGAAAATTATGAAAAGAGAATGAACAGCATGGCAAAAAAATGTCTAAAATTAAAAGGGACATAAAAATGCCTTAAAGAAAAGAGCAGCTTAAAAAATCAGCATTGACCAAATAAAAAAAATGTATAAAAGCACACAGAAGAAAATAATTTCTTAAAAATTAAAATTGAGGAAGTGGAAGTTAGTGATTCCATGAGACATCAAGACAGTAAAACAAAGTCAAAAGAATGAAAGAATAGAAGAAAACGTGAAGTATTTCATTGGAAAAATGACTGACCTGGAAATAGATTGAGGAAAGATAATTTAAGAATTTTTATACCACGTGAAAACCATGATTGAAAAGAGTTTAGATATTATATATTAGATATAGGTGGTAAAATAGAAATTAAAACAATTAACTGTAATAACTCTCAGGAATATTGTAGCCAAATCCCAGAGCTTCCAGGTCAAGGATAAACTACTGCAAGTAGCTATGAAAAAAGAATTCAAATATCATGGAAGCACAGTCAGGATCACTTAACACTAAATGTATGGGGCACATGGAATATGATATTGTGAAAGGGAAAGGAACTGAAATTACAATCAAGAATGCTTCTCAGCAAAACTGAATATAATCCTTCAGGGTAAAATGGATATTTTTGAAGTAGAAGACTTTCAAGTATTCCAGATGAAGAAACTAGAGCTGAATCAAAAATCTGACACTCAAATATAAGACTCGAAAGAAGAACAAAAAGTAAATATGGAAGAGAAATCATAAGAGACTCAATAAAGTTAAACTATTTACATTCTTTTATGGGGAAATAATACATGTCATTCCTAAGAAGTTTTTTTATTATTATTAAGGCAATTGTAAGGAGTCTGAGTTGAATATATTGGGATGAACTAAAAAAAAAATGAAGGGATGAGGGAGAAAGATATTCTGGGAAAAGTGGCAAGTAAGAGATAGAAGAGGGAAAATGTTCTCACATGAAAGAGGATTGCAAGGAAGAATTATTTGTTTTGTAACAATGGAAGAGAATATGGAGGTGACAGTCAATGCTTGAACCTCAGTCTCATCATAATTGGTTCAAATAGGGACTCAATTGGGTGTAGAAATCTGTCTTACCCAGCAGGGAAATGGGAAGAGAATGGGTTAAGGGATATAAGGAAAAGTTATGCTAAAAGGGATTAGGAGAGGAAGTTGTCAAAAGCAAAACACACTCTTTGAGGAGAGACAGAATAAAAAGAGAGAGACAAATAAAGAAGAAAATAGGATGGATGAATACACAGTTAGCATTCATCATTTTGTAAAAGTGAGTGGGATGAGTTTGCCCATAATATGGAAGAATGGATTAAAAATCAGAAGCCAGCAATAAGTCTTTTACAAGAGATATATTTGAAACAAAAAGAGCCTCAGTGTTAAAGGTCTGGAGTATAATCTATTATTCTTCAGGTAAAGTACAGAAATCATGGTTAGCAATCATTATTTCAGACAAAGCAAAAGCAAGAATAGACCTAATTAAAAGAAATAATCAGAGAAAGTACATTTCTCTAAAAGATATCATAGATAATGAATTTATATCAAAATTATACAAAAAGTTTCTCTGAAAAAGACCTAATTACTCAAATACATAGGGAACAAATCAAATTTATAAAAATAAGAGTCATTCCCCAAATGATAAATTGTCAAAGGATATGAACAAGCAGTTTTCAGAAAAAGACATCAAAGCTATCTATAATCTCATGGAAATTTTTTCTAAATCTCTCCTGATTAGAGAAAGGCAAATTAAAAGAGCTTCAAGGTACCATCGTACACCTATCAGAAATGGCATTTGCTGAACTGGATGAAAGAAAGTAAGTATACTAATGATTTGTTGATGGAGTAGTGAAATGTTCCAAATACTCTGGAGAATAATTTGGAATTATGCCCAAAGGGTTATGCAACTGTGCATACTATTTGACTCAGCACTATCACTATTGAATTGAACTCCAAAGATATCAAAGAAAAAGGTAAAAGCTGAAAATATTTATGAAAATATTTATAGCACCTTTTTTTGGAATGGCAAAAGAATTGGAAATTGAGGTGATATTCATTAACTGGGGAATGACTGAACAAGTTGTAGCATATGATTATGATGGAGTGCTATTGTGCTATAAAAATGATGAAGCATGTCATATGAGGAAAAAAACAAAAAACATGGAAAGAGCTAAATGAATTTATGCAAAGTGAAGTGAGCAGAACCAGAATATCATTATACACAATAACAGCAATGGTGTAGCGATAATCAGTTTTGAAAGACTTCTGCATTCTGATCAATACAATTATCCAAAAAAATATTTCAAAGGACTCTTGAAGAACAAATGCTGTTTGCAAAAAGAGAACTGATGAACTCTGAGCACAAATTGAAAGCTAATTTTCTCACTTTTTAATGTGTGATATGGCTAATAGGGAAACATGCATTGCAAGATTTCATATGTATAATTCAAATCATTTTGCTTGCATTTTCTGTGAATGGTGGAGAGTTGGGATTAAATTTTAAATAAAAAAAATGTTTAGAATAAATAAGACATTTTTAAGAGGGAAAAAATTTGTTTATCTGGTCAATCTGTTCATTATGGAGCAACTTTGCAGTTATCTTGAAAGTAACAAATATGATAAATACTTAGAAGCATCAAGAGACTTGCATGAAATTTTGCAAAATCAAGTAACCTCAGCCAAGTACAGGATACAGTCTATAATAATATGAATGATAAAACAACCATACACAAAACAGTTGAATATGAATTTTTCTTAATTACATAGAACAATCCCCCCATATATATATATATATGTATATATATATATATATACATATATATATATATACACACAAATAAATGTAAGAGGTTCATAGATGTGGAATATCACATATATTTTCATATATATATATATGAATTTTGAAGGAAAAAATAAAAATTGGAAAAAGGAAAAGTTTAGCAATATATACATATATGTGTGTGTGTATGTATATAGATATAGTCATCACTGCTTTTTGTTCTCTACTTCCTATTTTTAAGTTGTATTTTTCCTCTAAAACTATTTGTTATTAGAAATGAGTTTTGAGAGAGAAAGAGGGAAGAGAGAACAAATTTAGACGATGCAAAAAGAAAATATATAAATAAAATTACTTTTAAAGGATGAGCGTTTGTTTCAGGAAGGATATTGGGATTCTTAAAATAACTTTGCAATTTTACAAAAAGTAACCCATTGTATCCCATTGTTCTACACCTTTCCCATTCATGGTCAAATTTTAAAACCAGGTCTGACTATTCATCTCTCTCTCTCTCTCTCTCTCTCTCTCTCTCTCTCTCTCTCTCTCTCTCTCTCTCTCTCTCTCTCTTTCTCTCTCTCTCTCTCTCTCCATACACACACACACACACACACACACACACATATACATATATATGTACACACAAACACACATTATGTATATATAATATACAGATATACACACATATACATATATACATACATTGCATATATACTTTTTTCTTTGTTTCTTTCTGCCTCTCTCTATATAAAAAGTTATAGATATTTCTATCTATATAGAGATATTTATATATAGACATGTCTTTATCTGAAATGAATATATGTGTGTATATATATATATATTTGTTTCTGTCTCAGACTCTGTCTCTTTCACACACACACACACACACACACGCACACACACACACACACACGCACACACACACATTGCCACTGCTCTTGGAATCAGATCTCAGACACTTACTAGGTGTGCAACCTTGAAAAAATCATATAAACTCTGCCAGCCTCACTGTCCTTAACTGTTGAATGAATCAATAGTGCTTATTTCCCAGGGTGGTCATGAGGATGAAATGAGATAATATTTGCAATATCTTCATGTATTTCTAACCAAATCAACAGGTTATAATATTTTTGATGGGATTGGGAAGAGCTAGTATGGAAGAACTGTGTTTTGAATGACATTAGCTTATCAAGACTGATATATTGACTAAAACTACTACAGAAATGTTACTAACAACCATCCTGGGAACACAGGGGAAAGTGTTTGTCATTTGAACAGATGACTTAATTTCATTGCATTTGAATAAATGGCATTCTCTTTCTGGAAAATGGAGCCAAAAAAAAAAAAAAAAGTTGTTCCATTGGTACTCCAGTGGCTTCATGCTTTCTTTGCGCTGAAATCCAAGTTGTTCTTGAAATGATTTTAGTCACTTAGCTGCAAACTGTTTATCATCACCCTTGGCCACAGCCTTTGACAGGGAAAGGAGGGGAGCAGGAAGTAGGGCACGGAATAGGTGGGGTTAGGATAATTTGTAATGGATTTGAAGGAAAATAAAACAAAGTGGATTACCAAAGAGGAAAAGATTTATCAAAAGAGAAGAGTAACCTATAGGACAGAAGATAATATACCCTTTGAAGATTAAAAAAGATGAGAGAACAAAACAGAAGATTGATAGAAGTCATCAAAGGAATATAATTATGTTTTTATTGCAGAAGAAGGAAAAATCAAAACGTGAAAAAATTGGAGATAGTATAAAATGATAACCTTACAACTTTAATGTGAATATATTAAAAAGTCCAGTAAGATGAAAAAGAGTGACAGATTGGATAAGGAAACAAAAAATATTAAAAAAATCATATTCTTTAAATAGAAGAGAAACACATCATTTACCTCTTGTAGTGATGGAGAAGACATGTATTCTTAACCAAACAAGGGATAGTGATAATCACAAAACGTAAAATTGACAACTGATTACTGGAACATGAAAATGTTCTGCAAAAAACAAAATTATGTATGTAGATTGAGAAGGGAAATAGTTAAATAGAGAAGAAAAATCTTCGTATCTAAGCGTTTGTTATCCAAAATGTATAGACAATATACATATGTGTATATGCATACATTTATGTATATCTACATACCTATCCCTCTCACTCTCTAAGTATCTAGCTAACTAACTATCTATCTAGGTAGTTTGCTAACTATATCCCTTGTTAGCTGGCAAGCTAGATATATGACCAATTCTTTTATAGTTAAATTGTCAAAGGATATTAAAAAAATTAGTTCTCAAAAAAAAAGAACTTCAAAGTATTCACAACTACAGGAAAAAGGATTCAAATCACTTATAACAAGAGAAATGTAAATCGAAACAACCCTAAGGTTTTACCTCACACCCTACAAATTGACAAAAATGGCAACAAGTTTGGATGGGGTTGTGAAAATGTAGGCACACTGATATAATGTTGGTAGTGTTGTGAAGTGGTAGAACTATTTTGGAAAGCAATTTGTACTTATGTAAATAAAATGTCTACAATTTTTATACCCTTTGAACTGGAGACCCCACTACAGGTCTCATACCCTAAGGAAGCCATCACTAGGGGAAAAAATGACCCTGTATACCTAAAAATATTGGTATCAGCACTCTGTGAGTAGGTGTGTGTGTTTGTGTGTGTCTGTGATATCTAAGAAGTGGAAATTAAGTAGATGTCTGTGAATTGGGCAATGACCAAACAAATTGTGATACATGAAAGTAAAAGAATATTTTTGCTCTGTAAGGAATTACATATGAGGAATACAGAGAAACACGGAAAGATCCCCAGACCTTACCATCTGTACTGTTTCTAAGCCTTCCAGAAACTCTGGCACTATCATCTACCTACTAAAGACTTTTGGTTCTTTCCATTCACTCACCTCTGTATTTTTAGAATTTCTAGAACTTTTCTTTTATCTTATAGCTGAACTTCCCTTTATGTATTATTTCTCACAATTAGAATCTGACCTCCTTAAGAACAAACACTTTTGATTTTTCTATTTGTATTCCTGTTGTGTAGTTCAGTGCTTGAAATACAATTTTAAAAAGATAAACAAAAATGTTTTCTTTCTTTCATTCCTTCATTTCTGAATGGAAATAGCTAGACTTGTTATATAGGACCTGTGTCTGAATTCTGGCTCAGCCACTTACCACCCATGGAATAGGTTATTTATCTTGCTGAGATTCTACCTCTTCTTCCACCTTGAAATGAAGAGACTGAATCTTATTTCATACAAGAAATAAGAAAGTGCACTCCTTGCCCATCTTCATGGGAAGAGAGGGATTGGGAATGTAAAGCAGTGAATATACTATCAGATTCTATTAAAGTTTTAGACCTATTGAATTGCTTACCATACTTTTCGGTTAATGTTATTATTATTATTTTGTGAAAAAAGGTAGTTTGCTGTTTTGGTAATATATTTGGAAATGAAGGTCATTAGAAAACAAAAAGATATCAACAACATTTAAGTAATTAAATAAATAGGTTCAACTTAGTGATACCTATGGTAGACCTTTACGACCTGAGTTCAAATTCTAGTTCTTCCCTGTGTTACCTATGTGATCTTGGTGTAATGCCGAACAAATTAGGATCTTTTGTTGTTTTTGTTTTGCTAAAAGTATCTCTGATTGAATAATGTGATTGGGGAGGATCTTTCCCAACCACTGGTGGGCCTGCCTATTGTGGGAAGTTTGATTAGGGGAGTTGTTTCCTAGGAGGGTCCCAAGTACCTCTTGTTTTTTCTATTGAGGCACTACCCTCTGGCTCTAAAAAGTGTACAAATACTCTGAAGGTGAAGTTTTACCTTGGGGGTTTAGTTTTTGGAAAAAGGTCTGTGTGCCAGATGAGACTGGAAAACTGCTAAGCAACCCCTACCTGGCTTTTTTTTTTTTTTCTGAAAACCCAAATATTGGTGCTTCTTTCTCTGGTAAAGATATATATATTTAGTGGTCAGGGAGTTTGGAAGCACTGTCTGTTGATTTTTTTTTATTCTCTGAAATTTTGACTTTGATTTTCTATGATACCTCTGCTTGATTAAAGTGATTGTTAACCCCTCAGAAGTTGCCTTTCATTTTATGAATACATATCTAAGAACCTGTGATAGCACTCCCCCTGTGTATGATGGGGTGCTCACTAATACACTTGGATAAGTCAATTTCCCATTGCGACTCTCAACCCTCAGTATCTTCATCATCCCCAGTATGAAGGGTTTGAACTAGATAACTCCTATGCGCTTCTCAATTTTTCTTTTCTATGAAGGCAATGTAGATAGGAGAGATAAAGGAGGATTAAGATTAAGGTTACATTTTCACAACTGAGTGTGCCCCTCCCTATTCATCCAATACTCCCACTCATTACATTCCTTTCTACTTCTCCTGACTGCTTTCTCCCTATCTCTAGTATTCAGAAGTATTACTAATTTAGGAAACTAGAGTTCTTGGAACACTTGATATGGACAAAATTCACTAGGAGGAAGGAAATGATACTGTATTCATTTACCTGTTTTTTCACCCTCAAATGAAGTTGAATGAACCATGAGATTGATTAAATTGAAATTTTAATGAACCAACTTTACTTCAGAGTTTCTTCTTTTTACTGATTTATAATTTTAGTTCTCATTTCAAGTAAATATTAACAGCGGGATAAAACAATGATTGTGCTATGAGGGCTAAGTGCCTCCTCGGATAAAGAATTGAACTCCAAGTAATGGTACCCAATGAGGTAAATGAGGAACACTAAAAGGAGTTGTCTTATTTTTTTTCCTAAGAAAATTTTCTTGATGTAAAAAACACAATCCACATACCACATGAAAGCTTGGCCCTATATACTATGCTTAAAAGAGTTTAAAGAAAATTCTCTCTGACTACCACAACCTATCACCTTCCCATTGGGGGCCTACTAGAGAGCATTTAGGTGGTTTGGTAGCTAGAATGATGGACCTGGAGTAAGGAGCAACTGTAAATCTTGCTTTAGACACTCATTAGCTGTGATACCCTGGGTGAATCACTTAACTTCTGCCTGCCTCAGATTTCTTATTGTGAAATGAAGATAATAATAGTACCTCCTTCCCAGGGATGCTGCTATAAGGATAAAATGAGATATTTTTAAGTACTACACTAATGTTAGTTATTACTAAAATATTTGTCAATAGTCATTTTAAGTACCTGATATGTTAAAGGCATGATATGGGGAAATATAAATGAAAAAACAGCACAATAAAATGTAATGAATGGTAAAATTAAGCTGAGCTCTATAGAACTACATTGATTTAACTTGGTCCTGGAAAGTAGAGGACTGTGTACCAATTTCTTTTTGACAGAGAGGTAAGGGACCACATGTGTGGAATATTGCACATACTGGACAATGCAGTCACTGTTTATTATTATTATTAAATTCCTATTTCATTATTGTATTTATGTCATTATATAATAAATGATGCTATTATTATAAAATTCACGTTTAATTGTGGAGGTAGCCTTAATCTTAAGCCTCCTTCATCTCTTCCATCTAAATTCTCTTCATAGAAAAGAAAAATTGAAGGATCCATAGGGATTATCTAGTCCAAAACCCTTCTGTCTGGGATGGTGAAGACACTGAGGCTTGAAGTAAGAGTTGGAATGGGGAAAGTGACTTGTCCAAGCTCTCACAGGTATCACAGGGAAGAAAAAGGAAGGAGGAGGAAGAAAAGGAAGAGGAGAAGGGAGAAGAGAAAGGGAAGGAAGAGGAGAAGAAAGAGGAGGAGAAGAAGGAACAGAAGACAGGATTCATTGAGTATGTAGGTGGATGGAGGAAATTTCCAGAAATGACTGAGACACACACACACACACACAAACTCATTTTAAAGGAAAAGAAGAGAAAAAAAGGTCCTCAAGTAGTTTATTGAGAAGATACGACAAACATATAAATAAACATGATACAAGAAATTTTGTAATAACATAAAGGATAGAAATTTTGAAGAGAATGATGAACTCTCTACTTTCAACTTGGTAGGGGAGGGAGTCAGGGAAGACTTCACCTAGGAGATGGTGGTTAAATTTTGTGTTGAAGAAAGAGAAGGATTTAGAAATTATACATTTTCTTAATCTAAGATAAAGGTTACATCTCTAAATGTATTTATGCATTTGGTTATCAAGCTTTTAAAAGTTAAAGCCAGAAGAAAACTGAGAAATCATTTAGTGTTCACACATCTTACTTGACAGGAATTAGTCCTGTATAAATGAAATGATTTCTTTGGGAAAGTCACAGCAACTTTGTGGGAGAGGTGAGGTTGGAGCCAAGTAAAAAAATTACTCTCAACACATTCTATAGCTGTAGAAGCCACAAAATGACAGAGTGGAACAAATCTCCAGCCCAAGACAGGCTGGAAGGTAGACAGGAAGTACCTATTGCACCAGACTGTGAGCAGAGCCCAGTCCCTCAATGTGTCCTCCCTTCTATCACACCCCACCTTTCCCTTATCCCCATCTTCTCTCTTTTCTTGTATGGCAAGATAAATTTCTATATGCCATTACCTATGTTTCTTATTTCCTGGTTATATGCAATAAACATTCTCAACATTCATTTCTAATACTTTGAATTCCAACTTCTCTCCCTCCTGACCCATTCCTACTGAGAAGACAAGCAATTCAATACAGACTAAATATATATAGTTTTGCAAAAGACTTGCATAATAATCATGTTGTGTTGGGAAACACAACTATATTGTCCTCTATCCTGCTCTATTCCCCCCTTATTTTTTTCATTCTCTCATTTGACCTTGTCCATTCCCAAAAGTGTTTATATCTAGTTACTCCGTTCTCCCATTTGCCTCCCTTCTATCATTCCCCTCACCCCACTTATCACTTCCTCCCCCACTTTTCTGTAGTGTAAGATAGATTTTCATACCAAGTTTAGTGAGCAAGTTATTCCCTCCTTCAGCCATATGTGGAGAGAGTAGTTTCACTTTTCCCCTCTCCCCTTCTCCCTTTTCTCTTCCATTGAACAAGATTTTTCTTATCTCTTTTATGAGTTATAGCCTGCTACATTCCATTTCTCCCTTTCTCCTCCCAGTATTTTCCTCCCTTACTCCTTAATTTTTTTATTTTATTACTTTTTGGTGTGGATATCATCTCTTCTGATTCAAAACAACCTCTACTCTCTGTCTATATATGTGTATATGTGTGTGTGTGTGTGTGTGTGTGTGTGTGTGTGTATGTACAATCCCTCCACCTACCCAAATAATGAGAAAAGATTCAAGAGTTATAAATATTTTCTTTCCATGCAGGAATGCAAATAGTTTAGCTTTAGAAAGTCTTTTTATCATTTTTCTTTCTTGTATACCTTTTCATGCTTCTCTTGATTCTTCTCTTTGAAAGTTAAATTTTCTATACAGTTCTGGTCTTTTCATCAATATGAAAGCTTCAAGGTCCTCTATATCATTTAATGACCATTTATTCCCCTGAAGTATTATACTCAATTTTGTGGGTAGCTGAATTTTGGGTTTAATCCCAGTTCTTTTGAATTCTGGAATATCCTATTCCAAGTCCTTTGATCCCTTAAAGTTGAAGCTGCCAGATCCTGTGTTATCCTGATTGTATTTCCACAAAACTTGAATTGTTTCTTTCTAGCTGCTTGCAGCATTTTCTCCTTGACCTGCAAACTCTGAAATTTGGCCACAATATTCCTAGGAGTTTTGCTCTTTGGGTCTCTTTCCGGAGGTGATTGGTGGATTCTTTCAATATTTATTTTGCCCTCTGGTTCTAGAATCTCAGGGCAGTTTTCCTTGATAATTTCATGAAAGATGATGTCTAGGCTCTTTTTTTTGATCATGGCTTTCATGCAGTCCCATAATTTTTAAATTGTCTCTCCTGGATCTATTTTCCAGGTCAGCTGTTTATCCAATGAGATACTTCACATTATTTTTTAAAACTTTTTGTTTTTTAACTGCTTAGTTTATCTCATAGTCATTCATTTTCCTGAACTCTGTTCTCTCTTTCAATGAACTATTCTGTTCAGTGAGCTTTTGAACCTTCTCCTCTATTTGGTTAATTCTGCTTTTTACAGTTTCTTCTCCTTATTTGCATTTTGGACCTCTTTTTCCAATTGAGTAAGCCTCTTTTTAAAGGTGCTATTTTCCTCAGCATTTTTTTGGTTCTCCTTTAGTAAGCTGTTAACTTGCTTTTCGAGGTCTTCTATTGCCAGAACCCAATTTAAGTTTACTTTGGAGGCCCTGGAGGCAAGGGCTTTGACTTCCTCTGACAGTATGCCTTGTTCTTCCTCATCTAAAAGGATGAGAGGAGACACCTGTTCACCAAGAAAGTAACCTTCTATGATCTTATTTTTTTTTTCTCTTTTTTGGGGAATTTTCCCAGCAAGTTACTTGACTTCTGAGTTTCCTCTCCACAACTACCTTGTCTCCAGTTCTGCCAAGCCAGCACTGGGAGCTGAGATTCAGGTGAGCTGCTCCAATCCCCCAGGGGCTTTAGGTGGGGGCAGGGCTGCTAGTCAGTGTGAGATTAAGATCAGCTACTCAGGTGGGGACAGGGCCACCACACGGGGCTCAGTTCCATCAGGGGCTTTACAATGAGGCCTTCAACAACGGATGCAGGCTGCTGCCTGCCTTGGGAGCCCCCATCCACTGCTGCCTTCACTGCTGCCACCTGAGGAGGCCTGAGTTATAGGGACACCCTACTCCTTTCTCAGCCAGCCAAAGAAACTCTCTCATTGACCTTTAGCACCTGTGGGTTGAGGGATCTGCGCTGCCACTGGAGATTCTGTCCCTGAAGTCTGCTCAGTCCTGCTCCCAGGTGCAGTATGACCAAGGCTGGGTTGGGCTCTGCTCCATGTCCAGTGTGACAGACCTTTCCCCTTTGTCTTTCAGGTCACTCTGGGCTAGAAATCTCATCCACTCCATTGTTCTGTGGCTTCTGCTGCTCTAGAATTTATTGAGAGTCCTTCTTTACAGGTATTTTATGGGCTATGGGGGAAGAGCTAGTGTATGTGAGTCTTTCTACTCCACCTTCTTGTCTCTGCCCTCAAATATTTATTTTCAAGACTTATAAAACAGTCCCTACAACTATCCACTTTCCAAGAAAACATCAGATACTCAGTCTTGTCAGAATGGATATTGTAATCAAACTACAAGAACCATGAACACAGATCATCATTTTTAAACCATCTGAGCAAAGAGAAAACGTGGAACATAGTCAAATTTCAGAGGCAATTTACTTCTGCACCAAAAAAAATAAGTTGCACAAATGACAATCTTGTGCTGTGTGGCACTAGGCCATCAAAAGTACCTTGTCACATCATGAATATTAAGAAGATACACAAGCTCTTAGTGTTAAAGAATTGGACTGCAAGAATCCAAACAGCCATTGCCAAGTTACCCCAGGACCTCCCACCCAACATGTCCCTGCCCAAGACCATTATCACACACAACCCTCCCAGACCCCCTCTGAATTTTCTGTTCCAAACCTAAAGTAATATATAGCCATTTGCCCCCAATCAGCTGCATGCATGGAACCCTGTGAAAGGACCTCCAGGTTTGGGAGGGGGAGACACAAAGTCCAGTTTGGCAAGTTCTCAGTCCCCAACCAAAGCCTCACTCGGTTTGCTAGTGGTTCTCAGGAGAGGCTGTAGTCACTGGCGTAGAACAGGGCAGTGTAGTTCTTAGCCAGATACCCCACGAATTCATGATGGTGGCCAAGCAGCAGGACCTGGCTGTAGTTGTCTAGGGGTGTGCAGAATATCGTGGCCCCAATGTTCTTGAAGAGGTGCAGTAGATGTGGAGCCCAGTACAGGTGCAACATGGGGGTGTTGGAGTTCAGGGCCAGCACTTTGGCATACTGCAGCCTCTGGAATTTTTACAGCAGCAGAGTGCCCAGTATCACACTGAAGTACTCCTTGTTGCCAGCCACCACCTCTACCACAGTGTAGGCCTGGACTGTGCATACCATCCATACTCCTCCAGGATGGAGTCCAAGCTCTTTCAGGCCAACAGGGAGAAAAACTCCTGCTTCACCCCCAGGTACCAGTTGTCCATGAGCCATGGCTTCAGCTGCTCCAGTGTCTCCACCTTCATGTCAGCCCATTTCCTGGCCACCTCCTGGTCCTCAGAGCTGTGGGCCCTGGCTGGTGCTGGCTCCTTACCCAGTACCCAGGGCCTTAGCTGCTGGGCCTTGGCAGCCAGATACCTGCTCCTGCAGGCTGGGAGTCCTCCTGGAGCATAACTTCCAGAGTCTCATCTTGGCAAGTAGCAGCTGCAACTAGTGGGTAGGCAGGATTTGGCTCTGGAGATGGCAGATTGGCCTCTGAGTACTCAAAGACACAGCTGGCCAGCACTTATTCCTCCCAGTTTTTGTTACAGCTAATGCAGCAGATCAAATAGGTGAGGGAGCCAGCCTGGGCCTCAGCTGGTGCCACCTCAGACAACAGCAAGACACCCAGGGACAGCACCTGGTCACTAATTCAGAACAGAGGCTTCGGGATGACTGCTTCCACCTCCAACTGCCCCAGTTTCTGGGTGACTGGGACTGGGTCTTCCGGGAGACCTTGGATGACATCTGGAAAACAATCAACAGCAACCTTGGTCACAGTCAGCATCACTGTGACCAGCACCGCCTTGCTTCTCAGAGTCTAGAACAGATTTCGATTCTGGATTCAAACTCCTACTACTGACTTCCCCTCCACTGGCCCACCCAGTTCCTAGAAAACATCTAGAACAATCTCCAGCAGTACACGAGGTGTGACCGTGCACAGATTCTACTTTTTAAGCAGTTGTTTTCTTTTCCGAAGTTGTTGACTTTTTTCCCCATAATTCTCTTGCATCACTCATTTCTTTTCCAAATTTTCCTTCTACTTCTCTCATACAATTTTTAAGCTCCTTTTTGTGCTCTTCCATGAGTTCTTTCTGAGCTTTAGACCACTTTCCATTTTTCTTTGGAGTTTTACCCATAGGTATTTTGACATCGTTGCCTCTTCTGAGTTTGTGTCTTGATTTTCCCTGTCACATAATGATTTTCTATGGTCAGATTTTTTGTTGTTGTTTTTACTTGCTCATCTTATTTTGGCCTTTTTCCTTTCTTTTAAATTTGTACTCTGCTCTTGGACTAGAAGAGGCACTGCCTCAGGCTTCTTGTGTCAGGGACTACAGGCCCTGGCTATTTACCTGGTGCTGCAATGATGTTGCCTTGAGGCCCACAGGAGACCTTCATGTCTGGTTTTGTGGTGATGGGGTGGGGTGAAAGATGTCTGGCATTGCTTGGGGTCATAGGGATCTGGCAGCTTGGCTGGTGCTGAACCAAGGTTCTATTGCTGATGTCTGGAGTGTGCTAAGGCCAGTGAGCTGTTTCTGCATTTCCTCAGGGATGCACTGTGATATATCATTGTCTGGCTGCTGGCAGCTGCCTGTTTACTTATAGAGTTGGCTCTGTTTGCCAAGGGCTATTTGGAAGCACTTGAAGGTCTCGCTCCTAAGGGATGGGGTGGGAGTGGGAGTGAGGGGGAGGAAGAGTCTGTTAGCCTGGGGCTATGCTGAGGCACATGTGGTTCTCAGGTCTGGAGTTTGCTTTGTCCTCTAGCTATGCTGAGGCATGTGGGAGGTCCTGGTGTTGATGTTTACCTGCTCCACCACACTTTGGTGAAGGATGTACCATTAGTTTGCTGAGGTGGGGCTTGCTGCTGGCTTTCTGGGATGCTTT